>NC_034608.1:66570032-66619600 GCF_900095145.1 Mus pahari
AGAAAGAAAGAAAGAAAGAAAGAAGGAAAGAAAGAAAGAAGGAAAGAAAGAAGGAAAGAAAGAAGGAAAGAAAGGGAACAAAAAAAAAAATGGAGCAGAGACTGAAGGAAGGGCCATCCAGAAACAGCCCTACCTGAGGATCCATCCTGTCTGCAGACACCAAACCTTACACTGTTGCTGTGGTCAGGGTGTTTGCTCACAGGAACCTGGTATGGCTGCTCCTTGGGAGGTCCTGAAAACAACTGACCAATGCAGATGGCTGGAGCCAACAGCTCAAAGACCCCATGGGGGAGCTGGCAGAAGGACTGGAGGAGCTGGCAAGGATAGCAACCCCATTGGAAGAACAACATCAGCTGACCTGACCACCCAGTGCTCCCAGAGACTAGACCACCAACCAAGGAGTGTACAGGGAGGGATCCATGACTCCAGATACATAGGTAGCAGAGGATGGCCATGACTGACATCAATGGGAGGGGAAGCCTTAGTCCTGTGGAGGTTTGATGTTCCAGCATAGGGGGATGATGAAGCAGTGGGACAGAAGAGGATGGGTGGGTGGGGGAGCACCCTCATAGGGGCAAAGAGGAAGGGGGAGCGGGCTGACTTGAGATGGGGGATAACTGGGAAGTGGGATATCATTTGAGATGTAAACAAATGGAATGGTTAATTTTTTTAAAAACCAGGTTCTATTGTATATTGCTTTCATGCTGTATATGTACAAATACACTGAGAAACCCGTGATATGAAGAAATTATAAAGAATATGTTTAATAAGATATGATTACATTCATAAAATCCTAAAAAATACCTCCTACGTCATAGGGATAACATCCAGGAGGAAATTATTTGAATTAGAATTATACCATGAAGAATAGTATGTCTTTAAAAAAAACAAAAACATGGGAAAGAAGGAATTCAACGTAAGTACAGGAGAGGATGTATAATTGTCAGGCATGGGGGAAGGAATTTTGACATTTTATAAAGGTAGAAGGTATTTGAAACTTGTTAAAAATGTATAAAAAGGAAAGAATAGACATTAAATAGTGAGGGTTTTAAAAACAAACATCCATCCCATAGATAACCACCAAACCCAGACACTATTGCATATACCAGAAAGATTTTGCTGACAGGACCTTGACATAGCTGTCTCTTGTGAAGCTATGCCAATGCTTGGCAAATACAGAAGTGGATGCTCACAGTCATCTATTGGATGGAACACAGGGCCCCAAATGAAGGAGCTAGAGAAAGTACCCAAGGAGCTAAAGGGGTCTTCAGTCCTATAGGAGGAACAACGATATGAACTATCCAGTACCCCTCCCCCCAGAGCTGTGTCTCTAGTTGCATATGGAGCAGAAGATGGCCTGGTCGGCCATCAATGGGAGGAGAGACCCTTGGTATTGCGAAGATCATATGCCCCAGTACAGGGGAATGCCAGGGCCAGGACGCAAAAGTGGGTGGGTTGGGGAACAGGGCAGGGGGAGGGTATAGGGGGCTTTGGGGATAGCATTTGAAACGTAAATGAAGAAAATATCTAATAAAAAAAATGCCTTAAAATAAAATTAAAAAAAAAAACATAAAATGTAGAAGATGCTAAAGAAAATATCTTTTCTTAGCTTTTGCAAATAAGGGATAGCTAAGATGACTCAGTCTGGAAAATCGTTTGCTGTCTTGACACAGAGTGGATGTTAAGAACAGACACCTCAACCCGAAGAGATGGCTCAGAGGTTAAGAGCACTGACTGCTCTTCCGAAGGCCTTGAGTTCAAATCCCAGCAACCACATGGTGGCTCACAACCATCTGTAATGAGATCTGGAGTATCTGAAGACAGTTACAGTGTACTCACATATAATAAATAAGTGAATTAAAAAAAAAAAAAAAAGAACTGACTCCTCCAAGGTGTTCTCTGATCTCTGGCTGCATATGCACATACCCAACACATATCTACAGAACACAGACACATATAATCAAATTAAAACTGTAAAAAAGAATGTATTAATATCTTGCATACTGAAAGCACAATTTCTCCTGAGTGTGTAATTTGAATTATTTTCATAATTTAATTTTAGTTCTATGAATATTTCCAAAAATATCAAAAGTTTGAAGTTGATACAAAATAACAGTGTTTCCCTTTTCCAACAAATAATACATGAATACCATAACCAAATAAGACATGACAATTCAACATCACCCTTCTGGTCTGCAACTTTGCACCAATGGCAGATTGGAATGTCTGCTTTCCGAACCCACAACCATGCCTGTCTCTTGGGAGATCTGCCCTAATCAGGGACACAGACAATACTTGCAGTCAACCACTGATCTGAGGTCGAGGATCTCTATGGAAGAGTTAAGAGGTTAAAGGAACTGAAGGGGATGGCAACCACACAGGAATACCAACACTGTCAACTAACCTGGAGCTCCCAGAAAGTAAGCCACTGACCTAAGAGCCTACAGGGGCTGATGGGATTACCTGCCATCACCCTGTTGAGCACACATGTAGCAGAGAACTGCCTTGTCTAGTCCCTCCCAGTGAGAAGATACACCTCATCCTGTAGAGATTTGATACTCCCAAGAAGGTGGATGTCCAGAAGTGGTACCTTCTCAGAGGTGGAGGAGTAGGGGATCTGGTGAAGAACTCTGGGAGGGGGAACCGGGAGTGGAGCAACATTTGGAATGTAACTAAACAGAATAATTAATTTTAAAAAGAACTGATAAATTAATAATAAACAAGTTACTGGTTTTCTTTCCTTTTAATTAAAACACAAAAATAGAAAATATCTTTAAAGATTTTATATTTGTTAGATTGCAGGAAAGGGCTTGATCTAATGATAATGTTATACAACATTTGATCATAACGTTTTACAATTTTGATCATATTAAACGTTATTCAACACTCATTGAGTTTCACACTAAGCTGCCGGCAGATCTTGCATATATCCTTCTGTGTAATTCTTTGTGGAGGAAATCATATAAAATATAATTTTATAAATAAACATAACAAGATCTCATAGAAATTAAATCAACTCTTTAATGACAGTTGAATTTAAATTTTGGGTGAATTAAGAATGGACACAGAATTCAAGTTCAACCGTTTCATTATAAGCAAAGGAGAGAATGTAGAGTTGTTTTGCTAAATTAACGAAGCTACTACAAAGTCTAAAAGTCAAAACAAGATGGAAAAAAAAGTGAATTGTTCCCTAATTTTTTTTTTGAATTGTTCCCTAATTATAACAATTCTCTTACAAACTCTAATTGACAATGAGGATGGCAAATTATAATTTAATTCTGAAAGTTTTTCAACAGTCATTATAACAATCAATTGACAAAATTGGTATTTTCTGCTAACTAATGAGAAAAGCACTATTTAGGCTCAAAGTTCTCCCTAGAACCTAGAATTTTTATAAAATTCTCCTCTATACATCAAGTAAATACTATCTTTTTCAGTAAGATTTTTAATTAATCTTATTCTTTGACAATTAAACTCACACACTTATACACACATAAACATACACACACACATATAAAACACACATGAAAGTAAGCAACACATATAAGCATTCACACATACAGTCTGAATATTCTTTTCCAAACAACGTCTCTTATCTTTCTCCCTTCTCCTCCTGCCAGCCCAACTCGTTCCCTACAAATCTCTTTACAACGTACATGGCTTTTGTTTTACTTGTGATCCACTAAGTTAAACCAGTGTATTTTCTGTGACCTTGGGTTTTAAAATACCCATTTCAAAGTCAAGTTTCCAATTTAACAGTCATTGTGAATTGCGCAGTCTCACTGGGGAAATAAGTGACATACAGCATGTGAACCCTCAAATGGTTTTGTCAAGGCAGCTATAATGATGGCAGAAAAATGTTTGGCTTTGGTCCTGAACTTGAATATAAACTTGAAACAAATGTAGGATGTACATTCATTGTATAATGGTTTGAAAAGATACACAAGCAACTTGGTCTTGGATGAATTTCGTTTTTGTATAGCCTTTAAATTTTCCATCTTTCAAAAGAAATTCCTGGGAGAAGCATGTTGCTCCATGGTATACTTATTGTGCAAAGCTCTACTTTTGATCACAGCGTAGGTCTTAAAAGTGTAGAATATCAATCTAGTAGTTTTCTAGATTAATATTGAACTGTCTATATGGAGTCCAATTTTTAAAAACGAAAAGAAAACACAGGGCGTACACTTTTAGTATGTATGGGCATCATATAAAAAAGAAAAAGAATTCTATCTCACGCTGCCTTTGTCCACAGTGGTCTGATGAATGCAGAAGTGTGAGTTCTCCTATGATAACTCTCAGTCTATTTTAGCAGTTGGTGCTTCCTGCTGCAGTCCCTGGCTCTTCTCACACACTTTCAGCCACCACGAGGAAGTGCAACAGAGAGCAAAACAATATGCAGACGAAGCCGTGGTGGCTCAGAGTAAATGGCTGATCATCACCAAACACTACACAGAGATTTCCATATTTTGCTGCAATTTTTTTTTTCTCCAGAGAATGTTAATGGATAGTTGACAGTCTCAATTTTCATCAGATATGTAAGGTTTTGTAGTTGCTGCTGTTGTTCAATCGATTTGACTTTTTTTAACATATAGTTGTTGAATTTCACTTCAAACACTATTCCTAACTCCCAATTGTTTCCTTGCCTTTTCTATTCTCTGTTACATTCTTGGGAGACCTTAAGACAAGTTCCAACACTAGGTAGGCAAAATTAAAACTGAGTAGCTTTCAGTTTTCTCAGCTGCCAAGTTGTCCATTGCTTTAGCACACTGTGTTTGAGAATTTCTCTCCACACTGATAAAATGTGGCAACAGCCTTAAGAGAGGTTTTCAAAACTAGGTTTTAGTTACACTTAAATTTTCATGAGTGGAGTCTTTGAAATACTAACTTAAATTATATGTAATTGTGTGTGTGTGTGTGTGTGTGTGTGTGTGTGTGTGTGTGTGTGTGAGAGAGAGAGAGAGAGAGAGAGAGAGAGAGAGAGAGAGAGAGAGANGAGAGAGAGAGAGAGAGAGAGAGAGAGAGAGAGAGAGAGAGAGAGAGAGAGAAAGAGAGAGAGATTGTATGTATGTGATAAAATTTGAGCTTCTAGAAGGTGTGTTGAGATATGAGATTAAATTAATCCATTCAAATCAAATGTATGATGCTACACTTCATATATTGAAATAATGTCAACATACATCTTGGGTGATGGCAAGGAGGGAGAGACATTAGTCCAAATAGCAGTAAGCATTAGGGTATAAATTACTTTGAAAAACTGCAAATCAGGTCAGAAATAAATTTGAATGCTGTTCAGTTTAGGTAAATATTGAGAGTGAAAAAAATTCTGTGATTTCTAAGACTGAATACAGAAAGTGATAGCTGGCCTAGCTATAAACCCTTGGAGTAAAGTCACAGTTTGAGATTTTATTTTTTTCTCAATTCACTTTAGCTCTGCCCTAGGTGATTATGAACTAAAAATGTGATATAAATCTGTATGTGTCTTCATCATTTGTGACAGAGTGACAGAAAATAGCTAACATAATCAGTTTGAAAATGTTCCTTACTGTCAGACACAACCAAGTTTGCTTATACATCTTTAAAATACCTGCTAAGAACAAGAACCACCATAGGAATTATTTCATCTTTTAAAGTTTTTATTTTAAATTTATATAACAAGTTTTATATATCTTAAGGTCTGCTTTTTTTTTTAAATCTAAGAATGTCAAACAAAGATGACTAAATTAACCATTTCTTTAATTAATAATGATTCCCTCGCTGTTCATTGTTATTGAAAACATTATTAGACAACATGTTGACTAATATGCTTTTTCACAAGTAAACCTCCTTTGCCTCACAAAACCAGCACTATGCTTCAACATCCAACATCAGCAGCTGTCATCCTTAATCCGAAGCTTTACTAAAGACTCAGGATTGAAACTATTGAGAACAATTTCCTTATGTAGCTACTTCATTTCATCTTCCACGTGTTCTCAGGATGTTGGGACAAAGAGACCGTGGCTTTCCAAACACTGGAAACAACCTTCAGCTTGTGGCTAGGGTAGTTATATTAATGGAGTAAAGTCTTCCAAACTCATATATGATAAAGAATGATGAGGGTAAAACAGAACAACTCAGAGAGAATGTGATTTCCCAAAGGTTAGGAAGGCAGTTCCCTCAGTGACATGCCTGTCAAACAATCAGAAAGATACAAGTTTCAGGCCAAAATGCACATGTCAAAGCTGTGAATGGTGGAGTGTGGGTAATCCTAGTACTAGGGAGGTGGAGTATGCTGGTTTCCTAAGGTTTGCTGGCCAGCCTTCCCAGCCTAATTAGTGATCCACAGGTCCCTTGGAAAACTGTCTTAAATATTAACTTTGATGGCTGTTAGGGAAGAGTGTATGTTGACCCCTACTATCTTTATGTGTGTGCTCATAAATGTACCTGCACTTTGGTGCTCAGGAAAAGGAATATGTGCATACATGTGCACAATACAATAAAGAATTAATTTTTAATATATAAGAATACGGAGATGATTTCTAACATGGTCAGCTAGATTTGGAAATTCTGGCCCCGAATGTGCACAGTCCACAGGTCACTCTGAAGGTTAAACATAGACACATAGCTACATCAGACAGCCTGGATGTGGATAACTAGGAATTTTGATTGATCTACAGCAAAGCTTTGCAAAAAGCAACTTCTACTAGGTTTCACCGTGAAGATAGAGCCATTCAGGTGACTCTATGGTCAGACAACAAAATGGAATGCTTTTCCAAGTTACTCTCTGTCAGTTACTTTTGTATCACAGTAATTAAAATATCTGAAACAATTTCAGCAGGGAAAGTCATATTCTGAACCAAAGATTGAGACAGATAACATTTGTCATGGCAGGGAAGGGGTAAGGATATTGTGGTAAGACAGTGTGGTGAATATTTCTCACATGGTATCAGACTGAGAACAAAGACACTGTAGCCAGAACCAGGGGCAGTTATCACCCTAAACTCCCTGGTCACTTATATCCACTGGTTAAGTTTCACTTCCTAAGTGATCCACAATATTCAAAATAGGGTCTTAAACTGTGGAGTCTATTTCATATTCAACCTATAACATAGTCCACAACTGAAATTTCTTACTATCCAAGGGCACAGGACCTCAGCATTCCGTTACATCATTTGCCTGTGTTGTCTGTGACTGTTAAAAGTGAATGGGCAGAAGGAAAACCCTATTCCAGTATACAATGGGTGTGGTGTCGCCAAATGATAATGAAAGGCTTCTGACTGTGCACCAATTACGTAAAGAAGAATAATTTGTTCTAAAGTGCAGGTTCAGTGACAAAAGAAAATAATTCTTTGGAGGAAGAAATGGGATAGATTGAGGAGAAACCATCATAATAATAGAACTGTAACGAACCTATTTGACTTCTCTGGAAGAAGGTAATCAGAATATAGATTAATAGGATTTAAAGGTTATAATTTACCTGCATATCTTGGAAGTCATTAGACTCTTGGCTGATGACTGTATAATAAATGAAGATGCTAATGGTAGTTATAAGACTTATTTCTTCATAAGTGAAAACGATTAAAGGTAATGAAATAAGCAGAGGGCTCTAGAGCCACGTCTTTGTCTAAGACATAAGGAATAAACAACATTGGTATAAAAACTACCAGAATAATTAAATATAAGTGTGATATAAACATTTTTACTATTCTTCACAAATATGCATTTATTCAATAGAAATTAAGTCTTAATAGCAGTTTATGAGGTAATAAATCTTAGCAGTCCTTACCAACGTCTGTCCTTCCTCAAAATGACCTGCCAGTGACCCTCCACTGCTAGAGGTTATTTAGGCCCCTCAATCATCCTAACACTGAGCAAGAAGAAGCAACATTTCATTGTAGTTTATAAGAACATTTCATTTCCTAGTTCTAATATATTTTAATATATTTGACATGAGTACTTTGAACAGCAAATGCGGTTGTTCCCATTACTGAATAGGAAGAAAAGTAACTCATTGTTGTTACTTGTATGTCACATTCATTGTAACTAAACTGCCTCATGTGAAGAGACGAGAAGATATGGTCATCCAGGCTTCTTTTCACAAAGACTAACGAAGGAAGAACTCCCAGTTATCACAGCCACCATGGGCAAACAAATTGATGCTTTCCAAAACAGGGAGGCTTGAAGGATCCTTAGCTTCTTTTCATTAAGGTGCAAAACCTGTACCACTGTTCCTAAAATCAGAAGACATGCATAAAACATGTCCTGTGGCTACAGCCCATAATTAACTTGGCACTAAGGCTGTCAGTCTTAATAATTACATACATAAGTAACATTTATATTAGAATTTTATGGCTATTGCAAAGTAGGAGATCAAATGAAACTTCTTTATGTGGATTTTCCTGTTTTACCTGATATCATATGATTACAATGATTATAATATGTATTTTTAAGTATGAATCACTCAATAACATATGTGGTGGCTACTTGAGGACATATATATCTATATGTGTATATATGTCTGCATGCATATATGTGCATGTGTATATGTGCATATGTGTATATGTGCATGATGAATTAAACACGTGCATATATTTGTATATATATAATTCCATCATATCTAGTAATTTGTATATAATTCATGTGTATATATATACACATCTATGAACATATAAATATGTATGAATATATATAAATGTATACATAAATATAGATGCATAGATGTATGTATTATGTACAGATATATACACACATATACATATATCTTATATCTAGTAATTCCTATTCTAAAATTCCTGGCTTGTATAAAACTTAATGATAGGAATGTTCCTTTCAAAATACTTTAAAATAATGGAAAACTGAAACCAACTTCTGAGTTTAAGAATAGATAATCAGCTAAATGAGATGATATATGGGTGTTATAAGCTAATATCATTCAGACAGAATTTAAATCCGAAGGGCCAATCAACAACTAGATATATAATGTGACTCAAGATCAGCTCTAGATGTAAACTAGATCAAAATGTTTCTTCATATAAAATCATGGGAAGCACACACATTAAAATCTGAGAAGGGTTTTCCTGTGGGTACTGTGGTAGAACATTATTTGCTTGTGATCTCATTTTGTTCCAAAATTATATTTTTATGTTTCAAAATGAAAATCATCATGCTCTGATAATGAAATATAGCAGTAATAGTATTTTTGCTAAGGGAACAAATGAAGATAGATAAATACGTATAGACCCTAATTTTCCATCTTACAGATCACAATGCTAAATGCCTCTCCTGCTACCCAGTTGAATCCAACTCTGAGGAAGGTCAGCTGAGACCACATTACTACATAAGAAACTGAGACCTCAGATGTGGATTGGACGCTATTCCAATTTACTTAAGAAAACATAATGAAATGAAAATAGACGACTTCTAGTCTAGTTTGTACAACAAAAGCTGAGCAGCTAAAGGAAAAATATAACTCCTAGGAGGCAAGAGAGAGTGTAAATCTACTGAGAATACTGCCATATAATTTACAAGGAGATAGACTGCGAAAATAGAGCGGGGCCCCAGTGAAAGATACAGGGCGCCAGATCACTGCATAACAAAGAATGCTTAGCATAAAAATAGAAACAACCTTTAAAAATCTCCCCCTGACAACAGATTTATGACAAACTAGAAATGAGAAAACTACTGTAGCCTTGAGGTTTTCAAGGCATAATGTATGCTGTCAGTTGCCATGTTTGGTTTTTATCTGGTCATTGAAAATGTCTTCATGCACTGTCTCCTAACAAAGACTTGTTGAAAGCACGGATCTGAAATGTTTGGGAAAATCTATCATTCTTTCTTTTAACTCAGCCTCCTACTTGGGCCAAGCTACAGAACTAAATTCAAACAATAACAGCATGGATGGTTTAGGATTCTGTCTCTTTAATGATCAATTTAGATTGTTCCATGCTCGATTTACCCATAATAAACCAATCCATCAAACCCTACCTATCCTGTTGCTATGTTCAGGCAGGTGATTTAAGTAAAGGCAAGCTGATTCTTAGCAATGGCTACCTTCCAGTATTTAAATAATATTGTAGTAAGTTTAGTTCTAATCAGATCACCTGCTTGGCAAAATATAAAACCACAGACAACAAGAGCTGAGCTGAGGGACCAACGAAAAATATATCTTCTAGGAGGCAAGAGTGAATGTTTAGCAACTAGTACACTTAAAAACTTTTTCAGTCTCCTACAAAAATTGTAGCTTCAGAAACCCAGTATCATTTGGATACCCAATATATTTGGTTGAATGTTAACCAAACTGAAGTTCATGATTTTGTTACTATAATATTTCATTCAGCACTTTTAAGCAAACTTCCCCTCAATATTTACTATACAGAAGCTAGTGAAGAAAACTATAGAAACTGAAATATATAGAAGGACCCCCCATAGCCATATGAGGATGTCAGAAACTGTAAAGATAACCAGATACTTACTCAATTAAACAGAATGAGTATTACATAGGAAAGATTAAGCTGAAATGTATGATTAGTATTCTGTGGAGAAAATTCACCATAGAATAAAAATTTATCTTCCATAAAATATTTCTTGTGCAACAAGAGCATATGATAAACCCAAGAGTACTGGTGTCCACCTACAACCCAGAAATGTAGGATAGAAGGCAGAAAATCTGGAGACTGGGCTACCTAGAGAGTCCAAGCCAACCTGAGATATGGCAAAGCTGCCTTTTAAAAACTCAATGAATATTTCGTCATCACAATAAATATTGAATGAGAGAGTTAAATAAAAACCTACAGGAAAAGATGTTGGTGTAGAATGAGCTTCTACATTAGCTAGCTTTGCAGTTGAAACCTAAGCCACTTTTTTTCATTACTTACTTGTCCCTCCTAAAGATGACCCATGCAAATTCACATTCTTGTAAGTGGCAGAGTACTGGTCCTTTATGCAGACTGGAATCTTTCTGGTTCTTGAATCACTAACACAAACCAATTGGATCTTTCAACCCCATTCATGAATTTTGTTCTTTGCTAACAAAATCAGAACTGAAAGTGATTGATAAGCAGGATCAGACATCAAAAGGAATTCCCTGAGGACCCCCTCCTTGAGCCCACACAGGAACGATTCTAGTCTGTTGATTTGCCTTCATTAGCTGCCCATCTTGTTCTAAGTTCAGCTTACTAGATGATACAAAGTAAATTTTCCTAAGGAAGTTATGTCATGTAAACTGATTCCAGGATATTAAAATAACGGAAAGCATTCTTACATTAATTCTGTTTCTTTTCCATTATGAAGGGTTTCTTTTTATTTTTTTTCAAGTTATTTTTATATTCCCCAGAAGAGGGGAATGCCAGGGCCAAGAAGTGGGAATGAGTGGTTAGTGGGTGGGTAGGGGAGCAGGGCATGGGGGGGGGTGTATACGGGACTTTGGGGTGGCATTTGAAATGTAAATGAAGAAAATAACTAATAAAAAATTGGAAAAAAAAGAAAATAGATACTTTACTCATAACGGTTTTTCACAATGATAAAAAAATCACACATATGCAGATACAGCAATACATGATTGTCTGTTGTATATACACATAAGTATTTAATAATTCATGAAAATTATATATAATATATATATATATATATGGCATTTTCTTTATTTTTAAGTTACTAAAAGAAAACATATAATTAGTAATATATACAAATCTTACTGGCAAAGGCTTTTTACTAGGGGCTGGAGAGAACTGAGTAGGTAAGAGTGCTGCTTGATCATCCAGAGGACTGAAATCGATAACCAGTACCTGTCTATACAAATTGCCCACAGACCACCACTTACAACAGATCTACGGAATCCACATGCTCTTCTGGTCTTTTTAGGCATTGCCTAACCAAACCTAACCAAACTGGCTGTTCCCTCAGTCTCTGACCCTCCTTTATCCCTCCACTTCTTGTAGGCAAGACAAATTTTGTGTTGAAGGTTTTTGTGGGTGGCTTGGTGTCCCTATCCCTCTACTTGGAGTCCAGCCTGACTCCAGAAAGTGACCACTTCAGGATCCATATTCCTCGCTGCTAGGAGTCTCAGCTGGAATCACCCCTATAAACTCCATGGAGCCTCCCCCATCTCGTATATTTATTCATTGTCCAGATACTTTCTCTCAGGTTGTCAGCATATCTGATGCCCATTCTCCTCACCCACCTCACCACCTCACCCCCATCTCCTTTTGTTTGTTGTTCGTTTGTTTTTGTTTGTTTTGTTTAGTTTTGTTTTTCGAGACAGGGTTTCTCTGTATAACTCTGGCTGTCCTGGAACACACTTTGTAGACCAGGCTGGCCTCGAACTCAGAAATCCGCCTGCCTCTGCCTCCCGAGTGCTGGGATTAAAGACATGCGCCACCACGCCCCCCACCCCCCACCCCCGCATCTCCTTGCATTTGCCTCTTATGAGTATTTTATTTCCCCCTTTGAGTGAGATTTAAGAGTCCTTGTTTCGGCCATCTTTGTTATAAAGCTTCTTTGGGTCTGTGAATTGTAGCACGGCTACCCTGTATTTTAGGGCTAATATGCACTTAATATACATGTTCTGTATACATTCTTTGGTTGGGGGACATCTGGGTTGTTTCCAATTTCTGGCTATAGCAAATAAAACAACCCAACTAGAGACCCATCTCATGGGCAAAACCCAATCCCTGACACTAATAATGATACTCCGCTCTGCTTCTGGACAAGAGCCTAGCATGGCTGTCCTCTGATTCACCCAGCAGTTGACTCGGACAGCCAACCTTAGATGGAGATCAGGGAGTCCTTTAAAGAAGCTGAGGGAAGGATCAAGGAACCTGGAGGGGATAAAGACTCCACAGGGAGACCGACAGAGTCAAATAACCTGGGTACTTGGGGGCTCCCAGAGAGTGAACCACTAAACCACATGGGCAGGACAACCCCCCCCCCAACTCCTTACTTATATGAAGCAGAGGAAAAGCTTGGTCTTCTGGTAGGTCCCCAAACAACTGAAGCTGGGGCTGTCGGTGACAGTTGCCTGCTGATGGATCCTGTTCCTCTAGCTGCCTCGTCTGGGAAAGGATAAGTCAGGTCCTGGAGTAATTTGATGTACCAGTTTGGATAGGTACCCAGGACGGTCCTCCCCATTCTTAGAGGAAAAGGGAAGGGGGGCACAATGGCGGGGGCTGGGGACAGAGGACACCTGAGAGGACAAGGACCTATGATCGATTAGGATGTAAAGTGAATTAATAAATAAATGGAGAGAGAGAAAAAAAAAACATTGCCATAGAGAAACAAGTATAGACAATTTTCTAAAAATAAAAGTTAAGAAAATATATTGCTCATGTACGTACAATAAAATGATATCAAGAAAATAACTTAATACTAAGGAATTGAATTCTAAAAATTTTAACCCTAGATAGTATGCCTCAGTTGAATAATGTCACTGTATTAAGCCTGCATGACAGTTTTATTATTTTACAATTTAAATTTTTATACNCTGTCCTCTGCTATAAAACAAAGCAATAAAAATATAACTAGAGTAATAAATGATAAAATCACTCAAATGATGATTACAAACAATAACTGTAATTTATTACAGGGTGTGTTTTAAAGTTTTGAAAAGCTAGATGTTTATAAAAATATCGAATTTTGCTTCAAGTGATCTGGAGTATGCATTGGATGTTGAGAAGCAATTTGAATTCTCAAATTAGTATGTATTTTTTTTTTGAACAAACTGCAAAAAATGCAATAAAGAGTAAGAGGTTCATTTGCCTAATATTTTTTATGAAAAGCCTTCTGTAGGCACAAGGACAGTGCCACAGTCTTGGCTGTGGAGAACACAGAAGTAGAGGAATTTATACTGCATTTGTGAGAAAGGAGATTTATAGTCTGAAACAAATAAATATAATACTCTGGAATGAAAATACACAACTATACTGGCTAGTCCTAGTTAAGTTGGCACAACCTAGGGTCATCTAAATGGATGGAACCTCCAATTGAGAAAACAACACCATGAGATTCAGATGTAAGGGGTTTTCTGACTTAGTGATTGATGAGGGAGGGCCCAGCCCAATGTTGGGTGGTACCAGCCCTAGGCTGATGGTTCTGGGTTCTATAAGAAAGCAGGCTGAACAAGACATGGGAAGCAAGCCAGTAAGCAACACACTTCATGGCTTGTGCATTAAACCCTTTCCTCTGAACTTGATTTTTGATCATAATATCTTTTCACAGCAATAGAAACCCTACCTAAGACAATGACTGTCCACTTTACCCTTTCTCGAACAGCGATGCATAATTTCTCCTCCCCCTAGTCACTGTTCTTGGTAAGCTCAAACTCTGAAACATTCCTTGAATGTTACCTTTTCTATCCTCTACTCAAAAATGTCACTGAAAAGCACAATGCCCTGGAAAGTCTAACTAATCATGTCTCAGAGTGAGGCTTGAAGGAATATTTTTGTTTCTCTAGAATGTTCCTTAGCCTCTTTACTCTAGTCCAACATCAGTTTTCAAATAAACTTCATGTGTGCATGTCTTCTGACATTTGCTGTAAATATATCTCAGTTTATGGCCCTCCTACCCAAAAATTAAAACTTGCATGCCTGAAAATGATAAGGTGAAAGCACAGATTTAATGTCTACACGTGATTTTATGAACGTTTAAAAATGAAAAGCTATGGTGTCTGTAGAGTGACTTAACCTTTTCCTGTCTAATTTCCATATCCATTTATGGGTAATTAAAATATTATTCACAAAATTGGTGGTTCTGTAGGTCTCAGAATAAATTAAAAAATATATTTAAATATAGAGCCTAGAACTGAGTAAATCTAAGCAAAAAATTAATAATGACTATATTGTGACTATAGACCTATTTTTCTGAATCTTTGAAAAGTCTAGCATAACATTTGCATAGATTAAGTATTCAGAGGGTGAATTAAACTGTTCTCTACACCCTGGAAATACCAAATTTTGTTCATCAGTAGAATAATCAGGGAGCCATGAGGTTCAATATCCAGCTCCGGGACCAGTTCATTTTATCAGTCACCTGCACGAATTTTTAACCTTCAGTTGTGTAACCCCCGGTCTCTGTTTGACATTGCCTTTCATAAATAATTAAGTGAAACCAGGATAAAAACTCAATACGATAATAAAAGCAACGCTTAGGCAGAAATGGAGCATAGAGCTTTATTTCCACTGATCTTCCATTATCGTGAAGGGCTGAGAAATTGTTTTCTTTATATTACATTTTATTCATTTAGTTACACGTGCACACACACACACACACACACACACACGCACACATACACATACACGTGGAGGTCAGAAAGCATCTTTCAGGAATCTATTCTTTCCTCCCACCACATGAGTTCCTAGGAAGGAACACGGGTTAATAGGATTGACAGCAAGCACCTTTAATCACTGAGCCCTTCACTGACCCTAAGCACTTATAATACAATACAGGGAAGATTATGTTTCCTAAAAGCATGAGAGCCTCACTACAAAGGCAAAAGTTCCACTGCCTGAAAGCAAATGTCTTATTTCATACTCTCTTGGCTGCTAAAACCCAGCTGCTCTTCAGATGAATGAACAATGTCACTATTCCTCGGTTGGAAGAGGAGTTCTGTAGGTTTCTTTACAGTACTTGGCAGATGCTAGTCTCTAGTTCATGCTTCTCCTGTGATGATACGTTCTAATATTTGAAGAGAGTTGGTCTTACCTTTCAATGGCGTAGAACATTCTTATGTGCATATATCAAACGAGAAGGTCTTTTTGTAGTTTCCAATATTATAACATCTAATAACAGCAAAATATTTAGTGTATTCCCTGGGAACTTGTAGGTAAGCTCCTAGCCATCTCTAGTTGTCTCTTTTCTAAAATTAATTATTCAGTAGAACAATCCATTATTTGAAGACAAATCTTTATTTCCTCTATAAAGATTTAAGTCACTTCTGGATTTTTCTAAATATGTTGCATTTAATATTTGTTTGTGCATATAATATCTGATCAAATCCAGATACCATTTTCACACCTCCATGTCCTCATTTCCCATCAATATTTTTTCTCATGCAAATTCATGAGCTCTCTCCTTTTCTTTAATACATACTGAGTCATTTCATGCTTCCTGCATGTACATGGTCATGGAACCATCTTCGGAGAATGGGTAGCTTGCTCTTCATGGCTTTCATCATTGAAGTAAGATAACTATCCCTCCCTTGACATCTTCAGTTGTCAATTTTCCTCATATGGGGTGAGACTTCAAGAGCCCCTGCCCTGTATTGACTAGGATATGGGCTGGCTTGATTTTGTACAAGATTAGTATAACAGCTCCGGCTACTGGGAGTTCATATGTGCTTCTGTTCTGGCATGTCCAGCAAGCATTGGTTCACTAGAAACATCTGCTCCCTGGACTTATTACAAGACAGTGGGGACTATGACATAGCTTAGTTGAGGGAAGTCTAATAGTTCAAAATCTGAAAAGGCAAAATCCTAAAAAGGCCAAGGTAGCAGAAAGTTTAAGCATCACAGAACTACAACTGTAGGATTACTCTCTAGGCAACCACTCTCCCCCCCCCCCCCCCCCCCGCTCAATAATTCCCTGCTGGGCAAGGGGAACTGGCACTTTTTGCTATTTTATGGGATAATGTGTGATTAAAAGTGGTTAACATATGTTTCAAATTGGTACTTCACAAAAAAAAAAAAAATTATCTGAGGGTGGCGGTGAAATGTGCAGGCTTGATGAGATAAGAAGGGAAAAGTTATTGTCCTTGCTTATTTTAAACACCTGTAATAGAGCATGCCATCACAAAACAGTATACATTCCTTTTAGTATCTGTTAAACTAAACATAGGTGCTTAGGCCCCCACACTCTTGCATCTGTCAAAACAAACTGGCATGGAGTCACTAAGCTAAGTGTTATAATATCCACTGAGTCTTGAGACAAGGCGTACTTCCTTCTGATTCATCAGAGAAGATGCTGCCCATTGGCATCAAAAAACAAAAACAAAAAACAAAAACAAAAAAAACAAAAACAAAAAACAAAAACTAGAAATTAGGCTAAATTTGTTGTAATTTTGAGTTTCGACTCTGCTTAATCATTTAATGGACTAGGAAAAGAAACTGCTAGTTTTGAACACATTGAGAATAACTCCTGGTAGGAACTTCAAGGGCTAATAATTTGATAAAGGACTAGTCATCAGTGATAAAGTAAGTAGCATTGGTTTTCACCAGATTGCAGAGAGTTAACGTGCTGTAGACTGCCTGAGAAGTATTAAGTTGCTGTCACTGGATGCTTATGTGTGTGAGCAGGTTTGCAGTAGTATCTCTCTACGGGAATATATTTGTCAAATTTCAACAGTAGAAGTAAGGGCTTTGTAGTAAGAAAGCAACCATTACATGGCTATGATAAAATGTGTGTGCTGAAAACACACAATGATTAGCAGACAGTTCCAATTCAACCATTTTCTTGTCTGTTTTCTCTTTAACCTTATAAATATTCTAGGGTGTGCTTTTGTTTGTTTGTTTTGTTGCTGTTGTCATTTGTTGGTTTTGTGTTTTCTGTTGTTGTCCTTTTTACAAATCCATGATTATTATTGACATTTGAAATCAAAATTATCCCTCCCTTTTTTTTTTCTTTGAGAATAAGAGTAATTAGGCAAAGCCCTTGAGGTGGGACAGGCTGAAGAAAATACAAAAGAGGTTTTACACTCGTAATTTTTTTTTTATTTTTAGTTTTTTATTTTAAGGAGCTGAATGGCTTGAGAGATGTCCCGAGATGCTCTCAGGTCTTATATTCCACGTTCAGACCCTGGGTGATCTGGGTGATGGTGAAGTCACACATATCTACTGTGTTGCTAGGAAGTCCTCCAGCTAGACAATAGGGGACATGTCAGGTTACATTTCTGTCTCAAGGGCCACAAGAAAGGGAGTCAGAAAACAGCCTCTATTGCTGCTAAGAGCTAAAGAGTGAGCTTTCACCTTTAGCCACAAGCAAACCACCAGCTAGTTAAGGGAGAGCTTGTAGTTTGCACACAACTGACTAATCTAGGCTGTATGAAGCTTTCATTTACATAACATAACCCTGGTGGAAAGCTGACCAGGATCTTCCTGTAAAACATTACTCTTGGCCTTACTCTGTGAGTAAGATTTCTTTTCCTGGGGAAGCTACATCTTTCTAAAAGATCCTACTATACCTTCTTACTCTCTCTCTCTCTCTCTCTCTCTCTCTCTCTCTCTCTCTCTCTCTCTCTTCTCTCTCCCTCCGTCACTCGCTTCCTCCCCATCTCTCTCTCTCTTTTTCTCTCCCTCCTTCTCTCCCCCCTTCCCTCCTCTTCCTCTACTTCCCTCCCCTGTAAGCCTCCCACCCCATTGTTTTTAACCTTTTAGCAAAAAGCTCTTGTTATCTTAAATTTCTTTCCTGGAGAATTTATATCTACACACTGGCTTTAAAATATCCATTATGCCAATAGCAAGCAAATAGTATGTGTGTTTACATGCATTTAAATTAGAAATGTGGAAACTCTGAAGTGTTGCATAAAATAAGTAAAATGTTGTAAAGGGTGTTTATTAAATGCCCATTTAAAAGCACTTTAATTCCCACCTCACTCAAAAAATTCAGCAAACACTTTATGAATCATGTATGGTCTATGACCGTAGGATCCTGAAAGCACTTGACCTCATATAGATTGCTAAACATTGCTTTAAATTTAAAAAGGAACAAACCAACAGACAAAAACAAACATAAGAAAACACAGTACATCTTATTCCACTCCATCTCTCTAAATCACTCTACTGTGGGTCTCTAATTCCTGAGAGCTAAGCACATACATTCTGACAAATCCTGCTTTTGTCCCAGAAACTTCTTCATATAATGACCATGATGTTCTTTTGTTTTGCGCATATAAATTCCACACTTCATTAAAGTTTCCATTGCTTCTATCCTTTTTTTTTTTTTAAATAAGCAAAGTGCCTCTCAGTGTTGATCTGAAAACCTGATAGGAAATTATCATCCACTTGAATAAAGCCAGCCCCAGTCAAGAAACTAAGCTTCCAGTTCCAAGATTCTCAGACCTCTGCTTCTTTGCACATTAAGTCAGTCAAATACTCAAGTATATGCTCACTTAGTGTTTAAAAAACAAAATGGAAAGAAGACATTCAAATATAGAAGATTCTTTGGCAGCACTGTGGTAGTTAGGCAAATTTTCTATGTTAAAATATTAGAGTTATCGTCTCCTCTAAAGAAAGTAAAATTGAGACTGAAAACTGGTTTCCTACATCAGAGGCGTAAAGCAACATAACGCAAGATATATGCTTCTGCCTCATTACAAAATATATGTGCTTGAGAAAGCAGAGTGATTACCCTCATGTTGCCATAGCTACCATGTCTACCTTAAAAAAAAAAAAATGTTGCAGATGTGAATTCCATTATATTGGAGGACAAAATGCTAAAGACATTTGACTTGACAGAAATTCTAAATCTATCTCCCCACAAAATGCCCAGAATTTTAGTCACTTTGAAGTGAGTGACCTGTCACTGTAGAGACACTAGTCATTCAGTGCACTCCCTCCTAAGTCATGTGCTATCTGCAGAGTACAAAATGAATGTCTGCACACTGGGTTACTAAGAATCAATCACAGTGGGAATCTTCATAGCTTATGTAAATCATTCTGTTTTAATGGGCTTGGTTCTTAGATTCTGGAATAAACCAATTCTTTTTAAGCTCCTGCTAGTTAGAAAGATTTCCTCTCTTTCTTTCACAAAATGCCTTTGAATTGTCTTAAATTCTGTTGACTGTTACTGTACAAGACACAAGACAGATCCATGGGGAAATGCGGTTTTCTCTGCTTCTCATCTAGCAAGATATATGAGTATTAGTTCCTCCTTGAACTAAAGCACAACCATCACCCAGGTATAATCATCAATGCATGCATGTATACTGCTATCTTATTGATAATTATACTTCAAGCCATGGTTCTATGATGCATACTGTTCTTATGTTTCCCAGGATTTTAATGAATTGCTATCATTGATTTTCCTTTTGTATAACCAAGACAAGACACTGTCTTGGTGAGGAGAGCCTTTTTTGTTACATTTCTGAATTTGATTTCAAGGCCACTAGTGTCCTTCATTAATGTCACCCTTTAACTTTTTCTTCCAACCTCCCTATTCAGTGCTTGTAATGTAAAACTGGAACTTGTAAAGGAGCCCAGCCAGGATTCTAGAAAGCACAAGAAATTTTCAGTATGTACTCACTAGCCTAGTTGGTATTTTTACAGAAATAAAAGCAATAATATTGATGGTGATCACTTACAATGTACTGTGTTTCATTGCATCTGTTACTAAGACTTGAGCTATCAATAATAGTATATATAAATTTGATTTATATTTGAAGTTAACATTAAACTAAAATGTTTAATCATGTAAAAACTAAAATACAAAAAATAATCCATGTAGTATATATTGTTTTTAACCTAACATTCTTTCCTGGAAGACTAAGTCTGAGAATAACACTGGAGTATAAAATTCATACATTCAGAAAGATGTGCACATCATAGACGCTGAGCACACTGTGTCAGGTGTGAAATATCACAATCTGTCTACCAACCCGTCAAAATTATCTAAATTTATACCTGACTGATATTCATATCTTTATCTACTAAAACATATCACAACTTGAAAAGAAAATGTATAAAAAAATCAATAAATCTACCAATAAATCTGGTAATTTTGCTGTTTTTTTTTTTTTTTTTTTTTTGAAATGACAATTAGGGCAATTTTACCTCAAAGGATTAAAGTGATATCAACTTCTAAGAAGCCACATGCCTAAACTCTTCTCCAATTCTATTTAACAAATAAAAATATACTTTCCATTGGGATCTTCTCCCTGTTTGAGACATCTGCCTATTTTTATATGTTTCTGTGACTTTGGCTCTGAGTTTTACCTTCTTCCTTCATGACTATCAGCCTGTCTTTTCCTGCTATTCATAGGATGCCAGAAAAAAAAAAAAAAAAAAAAAAAAGATAGCTGTACTAAAAAAAAAAAAAAAACACTCTATAAATGACTGCCCAATGGTAGATTATTCTTTTTATTTTCCTCTGTATTTGAGATATCAGATGATCAATCACCTGGCAATATTTATTAAGTTATTAAAGTAGAATTTGTGACAAATATTAAGTAATACTATTCCCTGTTATCAATGAAATGTACCATGGGATAAAACATGTCTATGAATCAATGTCCATGCATGTACTTAAGAGTTTTCTGTCTTCAACAACAGAGAAGCTAAGAGAAATAAATCTATTGCAGCTTTAGTGAATTCAAAAATCACTTTGTCAGTATTCCAATAGTTTTCTTTTTTATTGGATATTTTCTTTATTTACATTTCAAATGTTATCTCCTTTCCTGCTTTCCCTTCTGAAAAACACCCTCCCCCTATCCCCTCTCCCCTCTCCCTTCCCCCCTGCTCACCAATCCACCCACTCCAGCTTCCTGGCCCTGGCATTCCCCTAAACAAAGATTTATACCATGTGTCTCATATAGATAGGACCTGAACATTTTGTCTATTTAGTTTTTAGAAGATTCATCATACTAATACTAATATTAATGTGTGTTAATATTAATACATATTAATAGGCATAAATGTCATTTGAATATATTATTTTTAAAGGTTAGTAAAATTGTATGACAAGCTTTTAATTGAATAATTATCTTAGTTTTTTGATCCTTCTGAAGTGGGGAATGTGTCATAAATAAGAGCTCAAGCCTTTCTACTGTGTCTGTTGGGCACAGTGCCAGGTACCTCATTTAACTCATGAAAACATGTCACAGGCAATAAAACAAGTGTTTGGATGGGTAGCAAATATATGGCTAGTGATGTAATAATTCACGACATTTTCTGATCTTCAATGCAGGAGAGTGACTGGGGCAAAGCTGTCACGACATCTTAGCTCACTTATCAAGTAACTTCAGGAACTTGCACCGACTCAAGGAAAAATTTTGGGCCTCAGTATTTATCTTTTTGGTTGTTGTTTTGCCTTTATAAACAATACACATGTCGCTTCAGTGAAATTAATGGCAGGGTAAACATTCTCTTTAGACAGGTAGAAACTGTGAAATACAGTATTCAAGTGGAAACCACTAAGGAAAAGCACATTGACCAACATTTGAGGCAGTTTCAATGTAATACTAGGAAGTACAAATCAAAAGAATACCAGACTTCTAAAAACAATAATTTTAATGGCTTTAGCTCCTTTATTATGATTTTGTAAATATTTCATATGAGTGCAGGACCTTCATCAAAATGTACTATTAGTCTCTCTCCAGTGAAATTATTTTCAGTTCATTGTAAAACCAGATGAGTAAAATGTGATGGTACATGTGTTTAAGTCATGGCATATATATATATATATATATATATATATATATATATATATATGTAAAATAGTTAAGCAAACTGACATAAAGTTAGCTATGTATTTGCATATAATTTGTCTATTAGAATTATTTATATCAGATTTAAAATTCAACTGGATAATTAATATGTGCAAATAAATTATTATTATTTTTTTTTTGATGGTTCACAGGGAAATTTTTTATTTGACAAGTATTTTATTTTGACATTACCAATAATGGAGCTCTGGTAAAGAGCCTTATAAATTGGTACATGAACAATATCCCTAGAAATGACAGGTTTTAACAAACTCAAGCAGACCAGTACTTCAATTTACAAATTCTCTTAATAGATCAAGGCTTTCGGTTCAAATGCCTAGCTCTACAACTCATGTACAAATCAACAGTCATCCAACAAACATACTTGCTTTGTGCCAGGCATGTAGCACTATTTAGAGGATTTTTTTTTCATGTTCCTCTGTGTCACGATTCTATTTATTTATTTTTTATTATTTTCTTTATTTACCTTTCAAATGCTATCCCGAAAGTTCCCTATACCCTCCCCCTGCCCCTGCTCCCCTACCCACTCACTCCCACTTCTTGGCCCTGGCCTTCCCCTGTGCTGGGTCATATAAAGTTTGCAAGACCAAGGGGCCTCTCTTCCCAATGATGGCCGATTAGGCCATCTTCTGCTACATATGCAGCTAGAGACAGGAGCTCAGAGGGTTCTGGTTAGTTCATATTGTTGTTCCACCTACAGGGTGTGCAAATAAATTATTAAGAGATGTATTTATAATTTAATTTTCTAGAGTAGATTGTTAAAATGTAGATACCCAATTTTCTAATCTATAAGGATGCATAATACAAAATTATAAATACCTTATTCCATATTGAGTATATTTGAATAAAAATTTTAATTCAGCAGTTTCTTTCAATATTTAATTATAAGGTATAAAGTACATATTTCCTTCAGGTGCAAGGTATTTTAAATAACAAATACTATTTTTATACTAGTCTATAATAAAACTTAGAATATGTATTAATTATAACAGTTAAATGGAATATCATTCTTCTGCATAGTACAGACATATGTACATTTCTGTCCTGAAATCCTGTGGAAGTCAAGAACATCATTTAACATTTGATCACACACGCACACGCACATGCACACATACACACACACACACACACACACACACACACAAATAAAATTGTGAAAAACATTTGGCTACAAACTCAAGTCCACATTTACTTCACAGATATCACAGAAGTTAAGTGTATTCCTAACATTTGCTGCTTAGGCATTCATATAGGATCTAGTGTACTCAAAAGTTCTACACAATTTGTTATGAGATGTAATGACCATTTGTAAGACTTATGAAACAGAGGTAGGGGAAATGGAGAAAGACAGAGTTGGGGGGAGGTATGTGGGTACACAGGAGTGAATTTAAACCCTGGGAGACCTGGAACCAATTATTTAGTAAGGTCTTCCAATTACTATAACCTCAACCATATAACTGCAAATTAAATAAAGCCAAAAGCTATTGTTTTATATTATTGCCAAGGTGCCAATGGTTTTTAGTGATATGAGGTCGCTTCTGAGGATCTTATTTAAAACACTTGATTTACTGGATGAGGTAGGTCTGGGTATTGGTACTTCTGAGATTGTCTCAGTTTCTCACACGTCTATGAGACTCATGTTTATGCAGCATGCTTTCCTCCACTGAGCCTGTCAACAAGGATGGACTGACAGGATGACAGAGAAGCTAACCTGGAAGGAGCAAAATGGAGGACTATCACATTCAGAATGAAGTCTAAAACAAGAAAGTCAAATGTACGGGGACCCTGCCTTCTCTTGTATATTCCCTTATTAAGCCTTTCATGAAATAATTTTTGTATTATATTCTCTACACATGAGCTTTTTAATCATCGTTGAAATGATCTGCTCAAAGGGCATTGGAGAGGATGTCTTGCTACCGTGGGAAAAGTATGGAGGAATTTCATTAATGAGTTCATGATTGAAGTCATACCGGCATGAATTCAATGTTCCTGTCCCTTTATTCTGCAGAACTGTGCTTATACTCACTGAAGTAAGGTGGAAGACAGGGACAAATTACAAGTATAAGGGAGTTCTACTCTTTAGGAACAGCATTCATTATGAAAGCAAATTCAGCCTGCAAATTTTCTCTAAAGATCACTTGTTTGTGATTGTAGTATCATACTTGTTCTTGTAATATACATCAGATGAAATAACCTAAAATGATTTGTGGCTATTATTGAAGAAGAATAAATTAATCCTATATGGTTAACAATTTACATGCTACGTTAAGTAGTGTCAAACTATTCAAATGCTCAGGTTAATTCATTAAATAATGTTTTTGAATTTTCATAGCACTATATAATCATAATTACTTTGGGTATTGAAATAATTTGATGATTCTAATAATGATAACCTCATTTTATTTGAAACAAAACATATAGAAAAGTTTTGAGATCTGAATCCATTGTGGGCAATTGAATTAACACTCCTTCTATACTGTATACTTCTATACTATATACTATACACTATGCCTTCTATTTCATGGCTTTGAAATTTCCAAGATTTCCATATGAGTAAAAACTACATTTAAGGTGTTCCCATCTGATACTAAAGAGTAAGTCACAGTGAGAAGTGACCTCACTTGAATGACCAGGAAGTGGACTGTCTAGATCAGACTATGTTCTCATTTATTACCCCAGTGCTTTTCAACTTCATGTGTATAACAGAATTATACTAATACAAAATGGAGACCTTGACAACATATGGATACCTGGAGTATATCCACCAGCATGCCAATTTATCTAGTTGAGAACAGAATTAAGAGCACATATTTTAAACAAGTTCCCAGGAGATAGAGTGCTGGTGACATATATACTACCCTTTAGGAACACTGTGCTAACACATGTCACATGGAGTTACTCCCGCCCATCTTCCTATACTTATACCTTAAGGCCTGGAACTTGTACTTCTTAATTAGGCACCATACTATTCCATTGATAAAATATTAGAAACCTGAAACAGTATATGGGTTTGGGGAGACATATAGTAAATACATTGGCAAAAGTAGATGATTAAAGAAAATTCTTGATATCTATAATGGTTCAGTTCTTTACATCTAACTATGCAGTCTGAGATAGAGTTCCAGAAGGTGAGTTAAACAACATAAGTTTACAGACAAGGAAAGAGAGTTCTAGTGAATTTAACCGAATCAACTAAATATCAGAAAGCCGGGAGAACAATTGAATACTGATATTTTCCTTATTTAGAACACTGCATATTAAGAGCTCCAGGGAATGCATGGGAAAAATCAGATAATGAACCATTTCTTCTAATGTTTTACCTTTTGTTCCGAACTGAAAAAAAAAAAAAGTGGAAAACAAAGGAATTTGAATTTTTGTGCATAGTGTGTGTGTTGTGCTATGATGTGGCACACACAGTGGAAGCTGCTTGAGATTTCAAATACAAGGCCCTTTCCATCAAAACTGTACCTTCCAGTTAGGGAGACATAATTCACATGAATCACAGACAGTGATACCAGGGAGCATAAATTGGAAGTAGCATGGAACTTGTTAGACATAAACTAGCAGGCAGGCAGAAAAAATGTCCTTTGACCACAGAATGAAACATCTTCAACAAAAAAGTTGAGTCTGAGCAGGGCCTGAAAAAAGATACTTGGGACTGCAAGAGCAAGAAGAGAGGATGAGTAACTCAATCTAGGTACATCACCTATCATATAACACTGATATCAAAAGGAATGTTTTAAATGGGAAAGATAGAACCTGTTGTAAAGAATGTGTTTGCAAATGGGGAAAATATCTGATGTTCCTAACATTGCCATATGATCACTTAGGATACGGCACAGAAAGGCTGGCAGATTTTATTTGTTTCTTTGAGCACAGTTTATTTTATTCACTATCCTCAGACCTTCCATATTGTTCATCTAAAACTCTTTATCTGATTTAACAGTATTTATGAGGGGGCCCCCAAATTTATCTGTCTGTATATTATGAAAGCTACTACTTGTATCTCCCCAATCTTAAGAGGTGTGCACTTATCTTTCTTTCTTTCTTTCTTTCTTTCTTTCTTTCTTTCTTTCTTTCTTTCTTTCTTTCTTTCTTTCTTTCTTTCTTTCTTTCTTTTTTGTAGACCCATACCATCCTAGTGTGTTCTTACTCTATTCTGCAAAGATAAACCTAATTGTTTCATTTGAAACCACATCTCTGTCACACACACACACACACACACACACACACACACACACACACACACACCATTCCCCCACATAAACACATACCATACAAGTATTCCCCTACCAAACTGCCTTTGAATACACCCATTACACAGACACAAACTCTCAAATATATATGTGCTTTAGCTTTCTGCTCTGTTATTTAATTGTAAGTAAATCCTTTAGTTGAAGGTAAATCAGTGGAAAATAAATGCAGTGTTTCAAGAGAAATTCCTCATTTTAACTATTCCCCTGTTCACGCTCAGCTACTGGTCCCAGCGATAAAACCAGCACATCTGCTCCCACTCTTAATTATTCTCTATCACATTAATTAGTTCAGCAGGCCTTCTGGTTTTAATGAGGCATTATCAGGTCATTGTTTATTCTCAGCTTTCTATTTAAAAAGTCTGTTTTGTTTTCTGTCTTTTTTGTTTTTACCTTAGAATACCAGTAATTTGTTGGACTTCTCTTAGAAAAACCAATGTAGGTAAAAATAAAGATATCTTGGATTTTGCAGCCAAATGGAAAGAACTTGACAATATCATCCTGAGTGAGGTGACCTAGAGCCAAAAGGACATGCACGGTATGTTCTCCCTTTTAAGTGAATATTAGCCATACAATACCCACTCTACACTCCAAAGACCTAAAGAAGCTAAACAAGAACAAAAGCCCAAGGGAGGATACTTGAATCTCACTTGGAAGCAGAGAATAAAACAGTCCTAGGAGGCTGTTGGAGGGAGGGAAGTAGGTGGGAGAGGGGATGGGGAAGGGCATAAAGGTGGGTTTCTGATCAGATGTGGTGGAAGACTTGGGAGATGGTCACATTTCCCTAAGAATGAATGGAGGTTCCGGTCTGTACTTCCACCCAGGGAGATCAACATGGCAGCTCCCCTCACACATCCCACAGTCTGCCTATCACTATGGTGGTCTGCTCTAACTAGGGACACAGGTAAGACACCTGTCCCAGTATCTATGTCAGCTAGGACTCCTACAGAGCCCAGCATATGTTGGATCTCTCCATTCTGCTCGAGCACCATAGTTTTTCCCATCTGCACCTCCGTCTACAAATGAGGCATATCCTGCATCCAGATGACAAAGCCTTCCTGTCTTTTAGGAGGTTCACTAACCAGGGACACAGAAGGCCTGCTCTAACCAGGGAAACAGGAAGCTCCTATTAACCAGGCATAGCACTGCCTGCCTCCCATGAGGCCACTCTAAGCCATGTCACAGAGTTCTGCCTAACTCCAAGGAGGCCTGCTTCAGTAAGAGACACCCAGTGCAGTAAACACAAGAAATAAACACATGCTGAGAGGCAAGCTCAAGAACATAAGAAACAGAAGTCAATGTAATTAGGCACCATCGAACCCAGTTCTCACACCACAGTAAGCCATGGATTCCTTGTCTCTGGATAGTCCATCCTTTCGTCTTAGCTCCAAACTTTGTCTCCATAACTCCTTTCATGGGTATTTTGTTCCCTATTCTAAGGAGGAATGAAGTATCCACACGTTGGTCTTCCTTCTTCTTGGTTTTCTTGTTTTACAAAGTGTAGCTTGGGTACTCTAAGTCTCTGGGCTAATATCCACATATCAGTGAGTACATATCTAGTGACTTCTTTTGTGATTAATTTTTCTGACCCAGAATTGTTCCTGTCTAAAAGAAATTCAGGGACAAAACTGGAGCAGAGACTGAAGGAAAGGCTGTCTAGTGACAGGTCCAACTTGGCACCTATCTCATGTGGGGAGAAGGGGACACCAAAGCCTGAGACTGTTTTTATAAAGTACTTACAGACAGGAGTCTAGCGTGGCTGTCCTCTGAGAGACTCTACCAGGAGCTGACTGAGACAGATGCAGACACTTACAGCCAATCACTGGACTGATGTTGGGGGCCCCTGTGGAAGAGTTAGGGGAAGAACTGAAGGAATTGAAGGGGATGGCAATCTCATAGGAAGCCAAAAAGCCTCAATTAACATAGATCGCTGGGAACCCCCAGCGACCAGGGTCTAAGCCAGCAACCAAAGAGTATACAAGGGCTGTGCCAGGTTCCCTGGCACATATACAGCAGGGGACTGCATTGTCTGGCCTCAATAGGAAAGGATGTGACTAATCCTATAGAGGCTTGAGGCCCCAGGGAAGGAGGATGCCTCAGGGGTAGGGGAGAACACCATCTCAGAGGCAAAAGGGACTGGAAATAGAATGAAGAATTGTGGGAGGGAGGTCTGGAGCAGGGCAACATCATGAATGTAAATAAATAAAATAATTAAAAAACAAAATGTAATAAAAATGAATGAATGGAAATCTGCAACTGGAAGGGTGGGGGAGGTGGGGGGCATGTCGAGGACATATTAGAGAATCTGGGATAGGGGAGGCTCCCAAGAATCACTGGGAGTTACTTTATCTGGGACTCATAGCAGTGTAGATAGAACCTGAAGGAGCTACCTCCTGTAGCCAAACAGGAACCCCAGTGGAGCGATAGGCACACTAACCCACCCTTAAAACTTTCAACCAAAAATTTATCCTGCCTACAAGAAATGCAGGAACAGGGACTGGATCAGAGACTGAGGGAATGGCCAAACAATAACTAGCTCAACTAGAAACCAATCCCATGGGCAAGAACCAATTCCAGGAACTAGTAATGATATTCTTTTCTGCTTGCCGGCAGAAGCCCATCATGGCTGACTTCTGAGAGGCTCCATTCTGCAGATGAGTAGGACAGAGGCAGAGATCCACAGCCAAACACTGGACAGAGCTTGAGAAAAGTTATGGAAGAGTTGGGAGAACGATTAATGACTCTGAAGGGGATAGTAACTCCTCAGGAAGAGCAACAGAGTCAACTAATCTGGACCCTTGGAAGCTCTCAGAGACAGAACCAACAATCAAAGAGCATATATGGCCTGGGTCTTGCCCCCCCCCCCCAATACTGGCTGGTTTTGTGTCAACTTGACACAGGCTGGAGTTACCACAGAGAAAGGAGCTTCAGTTGGGGAAATGCCTCCATGAGATACAGATGTAAGGCATTTTCTCAATTAGTGATCAATTGGGGAGGNCCCCTTGTGGGTGGTGCCNTCTCTGGGCTGGTAGTCTTGGTTCTATAAGAGAGCAGGCTGAGCAAGCCAGAGCAGGCAAGCCAGTAAAGAACATCCCTCCATGGCCTCTGCATCAGCTCCTGCTCCCTGACCTGCTTGAGTTCCAGTCCTGACTTCCTTGGTGATGAACAGCATGGAAGTGTAAGCTGAATAAACCCTTTTCTCCCCAACTTGTTTCTTGGAAATGATGTTTGTGCAGGAATAGGAACCCTGACTAAGACACCCCCATAC
Organism: Mus pahari; assembly: GCF_900095145.1. NCBI lineage: Eukaryota > Metazoa > Chordata > Mammalia > Rodentia > Muridae > Mus > Mus pahari. The sequence continues at coordinate 66,599,953 of NC_034608.1, forward strand.
ACACACAAACAAACACATATGTAGCAGTTACACAGGTTTGTCTTCCTGTTGGTCCTGAACAACTGGAGCAGGGGCTGTTGCCTCTCTGTGGAGTATGTTCCCTAATGCTGCTTTCTTGTCTGGCCTCAGAGGAAGAAACAGCCAGCTGTGCAGAGACTTGATGTGCCTGGGGGGAGGGGGGAGAGACACAGCTAGGGGGTCTACTCTCTAAGAGGAGGACAGGAGAGAGGCAGGCAGGGGCTATGGGAAGGTAGAACCAATAGTGGAAAGCAACAATTGTGATGTAGAGTGAAGTGAATAAATAACAGAATCTGCAGCTCTTCTTTGATCTAAAGAATTGCTTGGATATTTTGGTCATAAGATCAATTCTATGTATTGCTGATTAACAACAACCTGTACACTGCTAGGCAAATCTGCAATATCCATGACTATGTATATACATTTTAGAAATATTTAAGTTCTTTACAAAATTTGATTTTGCAATGTTCAGATCATAATGTAGACCAAAAGTCAAAACAAGACAAGAACTTCTAGATTGTTTGGGAGAGTGTCAATCCATGTGCTGTAACACAATGTTCACAGACAGAATGTGGCTATTCTAATAATAAAGTGTTTAAATTTGTCATGTCACCCCAAAATTCTATAAATATGTTTTTAGTATATAGAAGTATCTTACCATATGCACCCAGTTGTCAATCTTCATATAACTGAATAGTAAAGGTCCAAGGAGTCGAAAATTGTGTACTTTTATGAGAACTCACAAAGAAGTGATGCAGAGAATTTAGGAGAGAGAAAACAAGCCACTAATAAGTGGAAAAGATTCAGTACCTAAACTGTAAATCACAAGTGAAATATATTAGAAGTTCACAGTGTTTATCATGTTAATTAAAAAGTAGAAATCATTAATTCTATGCTTCTAAGCCAGTTCATCAAGTGTTAACAGAATACCAAGTCTAAAATTGACCAAGCATTAAGTGCTGCTGCTTTGAAGGCCACAATCTCTGAATTTGTGAAGTTTATTCATTAATTCTATTAATTTCTGATTATGGATTGCTAAAACGGGGATTAATGTATTCTACACTAAAAGCTTAATGATGTTAACCAATAATTATTCTCTAAGACTTTTTAAATTAACCACCAATTTCTATGTCCCAAGCAAATAAGATACCTCTTTAGTAAAGATAATGCTGGATTTATATTTTAAGAAGTAAATGACATAAAATATCAAATTTTCAATGTTAAAGTCATGTACAATTTTTTTTTTTTTTAATTACACATAGGAGGTTGAGTCAACAGGTGCCAAGAATTCAAAGCCAGCTTGGGCTTTAGTCATGAGTTCCATACTGCCTTGTCTCAAATAAAACAGTGATATCTGAACATACACTAAAATGTTATTTAGTTCTTGTGAATGTCTACAAGAGATTTTTCTTACCAATATGTTTCAAGCTCCTTCACTCTGATGTAAGTGTGTATATATCTACTATGTATCAATACCTTCAGGGGAGTTTTATTTCAGCAAAATAAATGTTTAAGAATAAATCCCAGTGTCGTATCATTTTATTCTAGCTATGGGCAACTATATAGGGAAGATACTTTAACTAGTTGAAATATAAACTATTTCAGAGTATCTATTGTCACACACTTTACATTAAAAGCATGAAAAATATCACTTAAAGTAATGCTCGGGGTAAATGGCACATTTCCTTTCTCTTGACATGATCAACAATTCTTTTCCTGTCTGTGTGCTTGTTTGTGTGTGTGTGTTTATGTATGCTGTTGCACAGTTTCCTCCCCAAAGGAGACTATCAAAAGGGGTGAGAGTCTCTAAAATCACTTACGATATGGATGTACCAATATAGTTTCCGTTTATATCTTCCCTAAGGCAGTGAGCTTTGTGCAGATGTTGTGGGAACCAACTTCCCACAGTGTTTGAAACACAAATCAGTAACTTGTTACCAAGTCTTCATTGAAAATCAGAATACAGAACAATCTAAACACCGTACCTGAGAAGCAGTCTAGGTTCTTCAATATTCAAACTACAGAGAAGTCAGTGCAACATCCGTAACCATGCTATGCCTTGGGGGAGTTGCTTAGTTCTTTTAAGAATATGCTGTTATGTCTTTACCCATCCTCCACATAAGCATGCAATTAAACAACTTGTTACAAGCAAATATAGTAGACTAGTTAGATGGATGGTAGATAGATAGATGATAGATAGGCAGATAGATGATAGATAGATAGATAGATAGATAGATAGATAGATAGATAGATAGATAGATAGATAGATAGATAGATAGATAGATGTTGGGGGTCTCTCACCTCCACTCACCACTCTCCCTCTAAACATTACATTGTGCCCCTTACAGGCGCACAGAATTGCTACTGAAGAAGACCTCTCCAAATCTCCCAGAATGCAGCGTCATCAGACTGCCCTATGTTGTCAGTCATCATCACCGCCCACTGTCGCTGCCCACTGTCGCTCGGACCAACCACTAACGTCGTCACTGCCCACTCGCTTGGACCCGCCTACTGGATCACATCTGCGCTCATGATCGGACCACGCGGCAGAGAGACAGAGAGAGAGAGCTTCTCCAGGGGACTCAGGGAGGGCTTAGAATCCTTCCTTGTCCGATTAATAAAAATCATGCTCTGATCAGCGCAAACCGACAGGGCATTCATTTTCCTTGCAGCCCATCTTATCTTAGGATGTTTAGCTCTTCAGTACGAACCCAGTCCTAAGTGTTTTCTGCCCACGCAGATACACACGGATAGATAGATAGATAGATAGATAGATAGATAGATAGATAGATAGATAGATAGACAGATCGATGATAGATGACAGGTTTTAGATAGGAATTTAAAGTAAACAACAAAAAGAATGAAGGCTTATGTGATAGAACTTGATTTGAATTTCTATACTATACTAATCATTGAATTAATATATTTGCAAAGGTGAACTAAACAGTTCAAATGCTTTTAAATAATTATCTGTTGTTGACATGATTAATTGTAGTTAGACTAAACTATGTAACTATTCATAATTTTAAATTATTTTTAATTTCTAGATTTTTAAGGTAGTATTAAAGGACTCTGAGTTTTCATCAGTGGAAAAGGAAAAACCCTCCCTCGTTCTAAGTTCAAGAGAGGAGCAATAGACTATACTAAAACCACTCAAGTCTATAAATCCTTACATAGTAATAAACACAATTGAGATGGATAATACCCAAAAGTAAGAGAGAATTTTGAAACGACACTGCCGTTTTAAAAGATTACTTGGCAGGACCAGGCCTGATCACTTTAAACTAGCATCCTGAAAGCAAAGGCAGGCAAGTCACTTTGAATTATGGGCCAGCCTGGGCTGCATAGCAAGTTCTAGGCTAGCCAGGCTAAACAGAGACTTTGTCAAACCAAAAAGAGTAGAAAGGATATTGAAGTAACTTTATTGAGTGAGAATCCTTGAGAATATGTTTCAAAATGATGCAAACCAATGGGCTATATAAAGAAAAACGTACCAGGAGGGAAAAGAGTCTGGGAAAATTACTGTGACTACATAGGAACAATTTCTTAATTGATGTATAGCTCATTAATTACTGAACACCAATTAAAATTCCCATGACTAAGACTATCAATCAGAGGCTGTAGTAATCTATAAAAATCTTTGACGACAACCTCACAAACATTGATATCTTTTAGTTTTAGAACTCATTGTCATCTGGAGTTTTGCAATACTAATCTCTCTTTCATTAAATTTCTATTATATCATCCTGACTATGAACAGTCACATATCAAGGAACAGATCCATGCTAGAGGCTGAAAATATGAGGCATATGTTATAAATTCTAGAATTTACATATCATGGAAATGAAAAGAAATAAACTTGTGATCAATACACATATAATTGAGAGATAAAAACAGAATATCTGACTAATACTATTAATATTTGCACTTAGTCTTCAAACATGCCTGAGGACTTTTACTATTTTTAATATTATTTAATCTGATATAGTTAGGTTTGAGACTTATGACAAACCTAAACTGCATTTCTGTCTTTGACCTTCATGCTATTATGCCACTTTAGATTATGTATAGACTAATTACAGCTTTGAAATATTACCATACAACTTATCTTCATTCACAGAAGTTTAGAATTGGCTCTATTTTTCTTACCACAAATGATAACTGGAGACATTGATTCTTTATTCTAGACTAATGAGGAGGGCACCTAAATCAATGTCCATACTATCAATTAGAGCTCAGTAGTCAAATATAGGTTCATATTCTTTGTAAACTTTGCTTCATTCATGAAGAAAAAATTTAAAGTTATTCAAGTACAGTACCAACCCACTATTCAGGTTATTGAGTTACTATAGATGTGGGAGGGACTGATTATTATTGAAAGAACACTGTGCAGTCTCTTCTTCATTTCACATCTAGCACCTAAAAGCATGTGTGTGACTACCAATATGTAGTTCATTGATTTGATTGTGAACCACATTCACCTTCAAAGGAAGAACAGACATGCAAAGTTGCTCCAAGATTTAATGGGAAAATAAAAATCACAGAAAAGTCCTGAAGAGTTTAATGAAATATCAGAATAATATAGCATGAGGTAATTATATGTCATTCATAATACTTGTGAACACTGAAAAGTATTTATAAATTACCAGAAAAATCTTTCTCTTAACTAGCAGTTGCCTAATGCTTAGATTTCCATGCAGATTTTCTGGGTGATCTAGCATTATCTTATATCTAGGTCTGAAAATATGATTGCTATCCTTGTTAATTTTGAAACCCTGTCTCTGAGAATACAATATTATTCTATCAAAAGACCTAGGAGTATACTAAGCTCTATACTTTATCTGCAATGTGAGATGCTCTTTAAACCCTCAGAACCATTGAAAAAATAAAAAAATAAAAAGGAAGAATTTTATGATGGGTTGACCATTAATAGACCTGTGATCAAGATGAAAGCAATCGTTCCTCTCTGCTTCTTGATAGAAGTTCTTTTCATTAACAGGCATATTTGTGAGCACAAGGATGTTGTTGATCATCTGCCTCACGATTCTATGACAGGGGTGGAAGAAGAATTTGTCAAGCTAATGAATTTGGGAAGAACTGGCGATGTTGTCCTCTAAGCTCCATTTTTCTTCTGCACAGTTCTTTTTTTAGGGGAACTATTCCAGTCATCCACTGGGACCGGTTCTTTCTTACCAGTCAATACAGACAGTGCTTTGGTCTCCATCTGACAAACTTTTATTTTCCATATTGTTTGAGAGCTGTATGGAAAAGATAAGAGCTATCATAGCTTTTTTTTTTTTTTTTTTTTTTTTTTTTTGTGGCTTCAGATACCTTTGTCTTGCATGGACAGCTATGATCAATAGCACAAAGAGAACAAATTTTGTTAAGAGCAACAGTGCCCAAAGTGGAGGAGGGATATGTTAATGAAGCATGACCCGGAGTGTTGCCATAGTAACAACAATGATCTAATCTTTATTAAGAGCTTTCTTTGTGACAAGACTTGCTTAAAATCTAGTAATTTTAGCAATCTATTTGTTTCCATGATAACCACGTTATAGAGATGACTCTGAAACACAGAGAAAATGAGTGGCTTGCAAAGGTTGAAGAAGAAATGTGGCACAAGAAACCGGATCCAGAATTTTTTTGCTGTAGTGTGGTATGTGCAGACACTGTGCTATAAATCAAGAAGCCATTAAGAGTAAAATAAAGACCATGTAATGCTATCTAGCCATAGTACAAGGAACAGGGGTAGGAAAAAAAAAACACTCCAAATTTCGGTGGTAAACTTGCAAGATTGCCCTATTCATAGAGTATCAAAAAATCTTAAAATAACCTCGTGATTTCTACTGATGTGAGCTGATGCAGTGGGGGACTGGAAATTGATAGGGAACCTGATAATGAGTTTAAAATCTCTCTCCACTCATCCTTGTTTTGCATAGTGGTAGTGTGCACAGCCAGGTCTCAGGATGCTGAAGATGACTGATTTTTTTCTTATAAAGAGAACTTGTCAGGCTGATTAGCTGAGAAAGCTCTCTTAACTGTTCAACTGAGAAAAATGGAAGAAATTTTCTTTGATCCGAGAGGATATCATAATAGCCAGCTATGCTATGAATGTACCTACCCACTCTCCCATAATTCAGACACGACTAGCATAGTAATATCAAAATCCAGGGGTTTTGAAAGTTATTGGACCATGAGTCCAGTTGATTCAATGGGATTAGGTGTCCTCACCCTAACTCTATATCAAGAAAGAAATTCCTTATTTTGTCTCTTTCTTCTGCCATTTAGGAGGGAATGGCAACAATTCCCTAACAGATTAGATCCTTGAGTTTTGAAACCTTAGTGTTGGATAAATCTGAATTCTTGACATATTACTGAGTTAGTGTTCAATAGTTTTAGCATCACTGACAAGAAGGAAATTTGCACTAACAGATGGAGTGTTGCTGTGACACATCCGAAGGAGATGCATGTGGCTGTAGAGAAATGGAGAAAAAAAAATAAAAAGTCCTCTGTAGTTAGGTACATCGTTGAGTGTGAGATTGTTTATAAGAGAAAAAGCTATGAAGAATGCCCTATTTTATCAGGTTACTTGAGTGCCAATAAACAGCCTGTTAGTGGAAATATCAGTTAAAAAAACATTTCTGATGAGCTTCTAAAGGAAAAATGGGAGACATGATTATAGAAGTCATAGAAAGAACTTCTATTCCTCAATTCCTAAAACTCTGTTCAGTTATGTACATTACTTAAGGCTTTATGGAGAGCAGAAACTGAAGCTATGAATTAGGGTACTCGGTAGAAGAAATCTAAGCAGAAGAATATCCAAGGAGCTGTGTAGGACTTTTCAATCTCTGTTCTTCACTGTCGTACCACTGAAGATGGGGAAAACAAGGAGTTTAAGATTGCTTTGTTTCTAGAGAAGGAAAGATAAGAGTTACAACATTGTCAGTCAAGTCTTATGAGAATTAAAAAGTATTTTCAGGAGAGATAACCAATGGCATGGCAAAGCAATTAATTGATTGGGAGTTTATTGAGGAAAGAAAGGTGCTAAATAAAACAATGGGAGAGTGATCTAAAAAATATTTTGGAGATGTACTGAGGCTTTTATACTCATTTCATGTCTAGAGTGATAAGAAATGGCTTTCAGTCAAGGGCATAAGTCATCTGTGAAAACTCGGGGATCAGTGTACACCAAGATCACTAGCTTATGTCTCCTGCATTCTAGAGTATTGCTCAAGTGGATGTAGGTCACCTCTGTCACTGTCACCACAAACACAAATGGAGAGATTTTAGATGTCTATGGAGTTAGTACTGCAAACCTATAGCTTAGAACGTGGAAGTGTGGTTACTTTCATATGTCAAGGAAAGTATCATAGAATCTCCACACCCTAGTAAAATAACTAGAGAAAATTCTATTTACAGGTTAGCAGAGTCTTTGTGTTAGACTCATCTTTCACTATACCAGATGGTTGACAGTAGATGCCTATTATGGTTTGGCTTGACAGTCTAATATATGAGCTCATATACCAAATGCTTAAAATCCATCCCAAAATTACTCTTTTGGTTCCTATCTGGCCTTGCTTTCCTTTCCCCTCTACTTCTCAGTTCCCATGAAGTTTCAGCCATATGCTTTCACCATTATTAGTTTCTGTATTTCCTCAAGATCAATGCAAACATATCCAGCTTTCCTAGAACTAAAACCTCTGAAATCATAGGCAAAATGGATCCGTCTTTAAACTTTGTTTCTCTCAGGTGTTTGTCAGAAAGGAAAAAGTCTGACTGACATAGAAGATTGATACTGATGATTTGCGTGTTGTGAAAGATTGTAAAATTCAGACGTCAGGAAGGGTTGCTGTGAAATACAACAAGGACAATGCATATTAAGAACTGGCTAAGTCCTACCCACTATTGACTCAAGATTTTGAAAGATTTGGTTTGGAGATAAACACTCAGAAGTATATATTTCTAAAGAGGATATCTAGGGAAACTTTTCCTCATCTTCAATCATATAAATATTCAAAAGGATGAGCTGGGGTTGGAGAATTTTCTCAGTAATTAGAACAAGAAGAATACTCACTTGTTCTTGGAGAGGACCTAGGTTCATTACACAGCATCCACCTGGTAGCGCACAACTACCTATAACTCCAGTCCCAGAGGGTGTGATGCCCTCTGAAAGTATCAGCCCCACATTTGGTGCACATATAAACATGTAGGCAAAATACTCATCCATCTAAAAATAATAAAATAAATGAATCTTTAAAGATTAAATCAAACAGAAGTGTCTACTGCTTTAGTTGTAAACACTGCAAGAATCCACCTGATGCTGATTTTTGTAGAAATGAGGAAAGACAGAGGTTAGGGTCATGGAAGCTTCCAATTTTGCAAATATGCATGGGAGACCAGGATATATGAATTGTGTCAGAATTGCTGTGGGCAAGCCCTGGGAAGAGAATGCTTCAAGTTATGAGAGTGATGGCAAAGATGTTGAAGGTGGAATATCAACTGTCTACCAGAGAAAACTAGAGAATGAGCAGAGCAAGCTCGAGGTAAAGAGAATGTCGGATGCAGCTTGAAAAGCCTCAGCTGGTTTGGGTTTCCCCAAGTCCTTGGGCCCTCACAGCATTATTCCATGTGCTGTAGACTCTGGATATTGATATTTATCATCGGGAATGCAGGGATTGTGTCTTGCCTTGGTCCACTGCTTTGCTGCCATTCCTCCCCTTTGTGTTGGAATGCCTATGCTATAGCATTGTGAATCACAGGATCTTCCACCAAAACTGCACTTGAACCTTATAGGTAATTTTGAACTTACACTTATAAGCCTGATTGCAACTGGTAATACAGAGTATTATTTGGAACAGACTATCTGTGTCTTACGTTATCACAGAAAATGTTATGGCTTAAATATTAAATGTTCTCATAGACATAAATGTTGAAGCTTTAATTTTCTCTCCAGCAGTAATATCTTTTTGTGTTCTAGGAGCTTTAAGATGTGCCTACTGTAAGAAAGGGAATAAGTAGTTTCTAGCAGTAGCAAATTTAAAGGATAATTTTTTTCTGCCCCGTCTCTCACTCTTGCTTACTGGCTACCATGAATTGAGTAGCCTTTCCAACACACTGTTGTTACCATGGTACTCTATCTTTCTGCAAGTCTAAAACAATGGATTCAGCTGACCTTGGACCAAATCCATTTAAACCTTAGGGAAAATCAATCCTTCATCCTTTTAAATTGTTCCCCTCAGGTACTTGTCTCAGTGATGACAAGTCCCACCTTTATGTACTACTATTAGCTTAGAAAAACTACAGGGTATTCAATGCATGGAAGCAGAAACATGGCCTGTGTCCAGAAAAGATATGGAAATTATGCAACCTGAAATATTTGGACCTCAAAGTTGGCATCCACACATTTGGAGAAAAAGAATATGCACTAAGGAAATGATTCTCTGAGCTCAAATTAAACAGCTTGTCTTGTTGGATTTTGGAGTAACTATAGAATGAATATGTCGTCTTTCTTTTGTAGTGCTCACATTTAAATTAGAATAATTAAGTTATATTTTCCACCAGTGCATTTTGAAAATAAATAACTTAATTGATTTTAGGAGTGCCCAGCTGGAGAGAAGAAACATCAGGATGAATCATGCCTAACGTTTAATTAATATAGACAGTATTTGGAATATACATTTCAAATATTGTTAGAGTAAGATTACATTTTCAGGGATCTATACATTTAAAAAAGAATGTTTTCTGTTTACCAAAAGGACATACTTTTTGGTGGTACAAGCACTGAAAGCTATGGTTTGAAGAAGTCTCCTCTAAAACTCCAGTGTTGGTGACATGCAGTGCTCAGAGTATGACCTTTCGGTCATGAATAGACAGGAAGAATTTTCCATGTTGGGTTACAATGGATCATGACTTACATGGGCTCATGTGTCCTTATAAAATGGAGTGATGGGGTAAATGGATAGGTTATGGGTTGCCTTACTTTGTCCAAATATATCTCATTGTGGAAAGAAACTATAAAAAGGTCTTTTTCTTCATGCACTGGTGCCTTGGTCCTCATTTTATTTTCAACCTAATAGGAGGAAGAGCTACATTTGTGTGCTTTACATTTTCCTACCTGGTTATAAAGATCATGACCAAAGAAAATTGGGGAAGAAGTGGTTACATGGCTTTCAAATCACAGTCCTCCACTCAGGAACATCACAACAATAATTCAAGGCAGGAATACGAAAGTAGGTCCTCCATGGTGAGACCATGTTGCTTACTGGCCTGGGCCTCCTCACGGCTTACTCTGCTTTCTTAAAATGCATAATTACCTGCCCAGGAAATGCACTGCAACTAGTAATCTTGGCCCTCCCACATCAAACGTGAATCAAGAAAATTCCTCCCATAACACACACACACACACACACACACACACACACACACACACACACACACTCACACTTACTTGGAGGTCAGTTGGATGAACTATTTTCTCAGTTGAGGATACCTCTTCCAAGATGACCCAAGTTTATGTCCCATTAACAAAAACCTAACTTTCTTTGTGTGGTTTGATTTTAGCTACAAAATGTACACTAAAATAGGAACCTGTTCACTGTAAGAATCACACTGACAGGTTAGGTAATGATTGGAAACTCTAACATTTTCCAGTAGATACATGATTTTAAATGGAAAAGTTCCACTGTAATGGAAATATGCTGAAGGATAAAAAATTCTAATACAATAAAGGAAATGGGAGAAAGTGCCTAATAAATTCTCAGTGCAATCTGCATAAAACTTCAATCTTTTGTTTTCTGTTAATTTTGAAAAATAATGTCTATATGTGTGCAGCATGTATGTGTACATATGTATAATTTTACTTCTGGCATGCATTTGTAGATAATATATAGTGAAGAAATTTAACTATCATTAAATATATTCTGAATACTTAAAAATTTTGCTTTTATTTTATATGGTTGTTAAAACAATTTTTATAAGTATAAATAATCTGTTACAACAAATTGCTCTGTTGACATGAAGACTCACTTGAAATCTATAAATCATAGAAATCTGTTAGTTATAATATGCCAGACCAAATGGCCGGGACACATTATTAAGAACTTGAAGAGATTAAAATAATGTAACTTAATTTCTAGAAGAAAAATAATTAGAATAATCATTTCTATGATAATCAGTCTCATTGTACACTTATTAGAGAGTTGGGCAAGAACTCTTCTTCTACTCACCAAAGACAATGATTTGACTGAGAATCAAGGAATAGTCACTACGATTATCTCAAGGAGAAAGCAGAGGCATCCGCACATCTTGGGCTTCTTATTAATATTCTTTTCTCCTCTCCAACCTTTACAATCAGAATTTACATAGGAATCTGTATAATGAGCCATCTGATAGTTCTCATTCAATGATAGATACCAGGTGAATGATATAAAAAGAGGCTGTGCTGTTGTTTTAGCTTTCACTTGTATATAGAGGTAGTTGTTAACAGAGGAGAAAATTGCTATAACTACACATGCTTGGTCTGTATGTGTATTTGTCTGGTTAAAGAGACAATTTAATGGTGACATGGACTGATGTGTGAAGGCATTTGCATTAAGCCTGAACTTGATTCCTGGAGCTGATGTGGTGGAGTGAGAGAGTTGACTGTTGCAAGTTTTTCTTTGACCAATACAAATGTCCTTTAGTGTCTCCATTCATCCTCAACACACAATAAGTAAGTGTAAATTAAAGTAAATTCAAATGAAATTTAAAATAAATTGATACAGATCATACTAGGATAATGTTGTTTAGTATATAAATCTCATTTGTGTCATTACTTAATGCTGGCATTTCCCACTTTCTCATTTGTACCACATTTCCTTCCTACCCTTATGGCAAACTCACAGAAGAGCTAAATCCTAGGGATCATTCACTCATTTTGATTTTCCAAACTATCCTCAAATAGAATATACACTACAGTGTATAAAGTGCAATAGCAATCACACTCAAAATAATCATGTTTGAAACTATAGTCTTGAGTGTTTAGAACTGAAAAGTAACTGAGCTTATTTATATTTGTTGTAAATGCTTATGAAATCTGAGTCCAAAAGATGCTATTCCTATTTGCTCTGATATAGTTGAAATATTACAACAGGTAGTAGAAAACTGAAATAATGAATGAGTAAACTAAAAAGAACTCATAAACCATGATAAGATAGATGAATGTAATGCCAATGGTAATTCATAAAATTTAAGAGACATAAACCAAAGCCGTTACTTCCTGACATGTTAAAAGTTGAATGTGGTACACTGAGAACACTCTTTATCTGAAAAACATAGTATCATATTCTTGCAAATGAACAAATAAATAAATGCTACAAAATGAGCCATTTATAGACCAGAAAGTAAAAGTCAATTTGGGTATCTTTAGTTCAATGTTATGAGTCATATGAAATAGACAATGTTTCCTCTCTCTCTCTCTCTCTCTCTCTCTCTCTCTCTCTCTCTCTCTCTCTCTCTCTTTCTTTCTTTCTTTCTTATGTCTATAAGATTAAAGAGGAAGAAAAATTTGTTTCTGTTCTCATAATATAAAGCCAGGTCCTTCATGTAACTATATCTAACTTGGAAGCAGAATAGAGTTTCATTGTATCAAAACTTAGTGTTATAGTTCAGAACTACTATAGTTCCTGAAAATCAAAAGGCAGTAAAGAAAGGGATACTGTGATGGAGGGACATGCAAAAGGGGCAAGGGAAAGGAGAGAAAAGGAATAAAGGAGAAGGAAAAGAAAGCAAATGACATGGCTTTCTAATAAAGATTTGCGCTTGAGTTGTCTGCTCTAAGCATTAGAGAACTCAATATGACTTTTGTAAAAAATAAAATTATGAGCAGACTGCTTCCCAGTGGGTTTGCCAGGATAAATCATCTGCAAAATGTACCCCTAGACAAGTAAATTAGTTAACCTGTTGCATAGACTTGCTTACTGTTATCCGTATGGATGATAAATAGAGCCAAAAGTATGTTGGGGACAATATAAATTGAATCCTCTCTTTTTTACAAGATTCAAGCCAGGAATCTCAGCTGAATCTTCAAGTCAGAAATGTATTATATTAAACACCACTGCATTAAGACTCAATGATGGAAGGATATAATCTACCTATTTGGAATTGTATACATGTTGCCACTTCCTTTGAAATATATTTTACAAAATCAACATTCCTCAATTACTCTATTTTCCTGGGTAGCACCATTGGTATCTTTGTGTTTAGCTGATACTTATTTGCTCAGCAGTAGTGCTGTGGTTGGAATACAAAATGCCCTATAGAGGATCAGCAGCTTTAATATTTGGCCCAACTGGTATTGCCTCTTGGGAAGGAGGTGGAAGCCAAAAGGTGATGGAACCTCACTGGAAGAAAGGGATTACTGAGCACCCAACCTGAGGTTTCATAGCCCAGTCCTACTTTATGCCTATACTCTATTTCTTATGCAGATGTGATTGGTCAGCTCCACCCTTCAGCTACCAAGCCTTCCCTAACCCCCCACCATGCCTTTATTCTCTGAATTGCTTAGCCATAGTATCTTATCATTTCGCTGAGGACATAATGAAAAATCTTCCAATTCTACTTGATTGATATGACATGCTATGTGATAAAGGTCATTATAACAGGTCTTTCACCAACCCATATACAGGTTATTTTGTAATCTTGATAGTGTTAAGAGAATAGAAATTTTCCTTTTATTAGGAAATAATGACACTATAATCATGATACTTATATAAAACTCCCACAACTTCAATGAATTTTAAATAAATTTAGTGTAGGAAAACTATTTTATTCACTTTTCTTTTTCCCATTTATGATTTAATCAATTTGTAAGTACATGCCAAACATAGAAAACATACATGGAATTTGTTGAAATATATAAATAGTTGTTGCAAAATACTTTTTACCTCCAATAGCATACCCATGGAACAGTTAGAGGTCTAGAAACTCCATGTGATTCATAGATGATATGAGATAAATCATGGTTTTGTTTGTTTGTTTGTTTGTTTGTTTTTTTGTATTGCACTGAAATAGAAAACCAAATAAAAATAAGAACCATGGCTAGATTTTACAGAAATCTCAGTCTACAAAATAGGCACATAATTCAAGGAAGACTTAGTATTATTTGCTTTGTACATAGAAAAGACAGAAGTGAAAGGGGAGTAAGAAAAGATAATGACTATAGATCCATCCAAGATGTTTTGACAATTCATATTTTCCATCAACTGCTACTCCCCAGAAGGGAATAAAAAATAAGACACAAACAACCCTTCTCCCCCCAAAAGAACAGTAAAATTTCATTCTTTAACACTTAGGAGATTACAAGGTAGAAATTAAAATCTTTAGCTTAGTACGACTAATTTTCACCGATCATAAGAGAATAAATATTACCAGCAATCCTGTTATAGGAAACTCTTCCCAAATGACCCTCATCCCAACTACTTTCTCACCTTCATCGCCTGATTCCGTCAGCCACTCATAGTATCAAATTAGAAAACACTAAGTGTGAAACCAGAGGGAAACCATTACTAAGATAATGTTTCCTAACTGCTACACATTCCACTGTTCTTGTCAATAGAGTCAAGAGGCTGACAAGCAGTGAGCAATGAATCCAGAATCAATAGAATACCATATGCTTCGGGGAGAGGTTGCAATTACTGCCTTGGAAAGCACTCTAGCAAAACTTCAATATTAAGTCAATGGTCTAAATGCCTCTATTTTGATGCATGCAATGCCAGCTAAAACGAAGAACAATATTTTAAGTTGATTCTTACGACAGGTTAATGTGTATGTATGTGCCTGGCTACTGTAAAAGATGTAAAATCTAGGAAGCAAACCAGCCAGCTCTCAAGCCACTTCTCAGGAAATGATATTTATAGTATGCAAATGAAATGAAATAAACCATCATGTCCTAACAAAGTATTGTTTTCTATGTCTTGTCTATCCATCTCATGATTTATAAAGTACTATAATTATGCCCTTTATAATTCTACTTATTGAATAATGCAAAAGAAATCATATGCTACAGTTCTGGTTGGAGAAAATAGTCTATCTTCATAAAAACGTTGTGGGGTATTATATTAATGAATCCTGTTTCTCTTCCTAAGAGCACCAGTCTATATTTAATAGCCCAGAGGACCGGTTAATCCTGTTAACATGGTAATTTCATTTGTCTGTCTAGATTATAACTCCCCAGCAGACATGAATGGCACCATCCTACTTATTTCAAACTAACAATAAAATAAAATAAAATAAAATAAAATAAAATAAAATAAAATAATGTATATGTGTGCTTATCAAAAACTTGCTGAGATACATTTCTGAGTGTTCTATTTTTGGCAGAAGTGTCAATTGAATCCTAAGGCATGTCATACTCAATACTCTGTGCCTTGAAGAAAGGTTATTCTGATACTTAGGTGAGAAGCGAGGCAGGCTGAGTTAACACTGATGGTGCTGATGACATAGTCCACAGTGATTTCCTTTCAACCTCTGTGATAGAAAATTAACAATTTGGTATTTCAGGTTGAGAAAGCACAGCAGCTTGCAAAGCAGAATGAGGTTCTTAAAAACCAAAATACTTTGACTTACATGGTAAGGTAGTAGTGTGAAAATGGAGAAACTACCAGAAAATAGGGTTGACATTCTCTAATTACAGGAGGTTATTAATTTATAGTCATTTGTATATAGTCAAGTAATACTTTTGAGTAAATTTAAGGTACAGATTATAACCTAATGGTGAAGGGGGTTACCGGAGCTTCTGCGTTAGATAAAGCTGAATATGTCATGGTTTCTACAACTTATCACTTGTGATATATTCGTGTAAGTTGCTTTATAGTTTGGTCTTGTTGCCTATGTATTCATAAATTATTAGCACCTATTTATTAGAATACATTTCAACAGAGAAAAAGCAACAACTGTGCTCTTGTCAGTAAAGAAACAAGAGAATTAAAGGAAAGGGTGATATGGACATGAGCTTGTATTTATTGGGATGGAATTACTTTTTCTTATATCTTATTGTGTAAGAAATTCTGGCAATAGCAAAATGCAGATGGTTTTGTTCAAGTACTGATGAACTTGCATAGAAGTTTCCAGAACACCTTTTGCTAATGCCTCATTTCTGGCAATGTCTTCAATAAGCAAGTCCAATGTATTAACTGTTACGTGACTTTTTCATATAGCTATGGTCCCAAAACTCAAAAGCGTGGTATATTATGAGTATCTTTGTCAGGATGCTGATCAATAGCAAGTTGGAAGAGGAGACATAAAGAGATAAATAGATGGGGGAGTGTGTTGAATGAATATTTACTATATTAGGTGTGTTCCAAAGCAAGAAATGCTTGTAGGGAAAGGTGAAAGACTATCCAACTCCTGAGGATAAAGTTTGGTTGTAGAAGCAGATCTGGCTGAATCCAGGGTAGACCCCATATGTCTGTCAGACTATTTGTCTGCCAGTTGTATCGGTATGATTAGGTCATCTGGTGATAAAGCAAAAGAAGGTATTGATAATGATAAGAAATGATAAGAAAATTTTAATCATTGAAAATCATTACTTACTCAGGTGTTTTGAATGAGAATGCCCACCCCCTATAGTAGCAAATATTTGATTTTTTTTCCAGTTGCGCAAAACTGAGTAGAAAGTGTGACATTGTTAGAGGATGTATGATACTGGGTGTGGGCTTGCCAAATTCTGTCTTGCTTCTGCCTGTGGCCTGTGAATGATGACATAAGCACTCAGCTACATTCCAATGCCATTCCTGCTTCCCACCATGAAGGCATTAGACTAACTCTGAAGCTATAAGCAAGCCACAATTAAATACCTAAAAAATAAGTTGCCTTGGACATGATGTTTTATCCCAGGAACAGAGCTGTAACTAAGACACTAAGTCATAGGTATAATAAATAGAGAATGTGAATGTGGCAACTCTATACTGGTTGGAAGAAGGGAACACTGGCCTGGATAAACGGCTGCTTCTTGACTTTTCTCCTGTTGGTTTCACTATACTGCCTACTGATTGTGAAGCATATGTGTCAAAACCTTTTAGGGTAAAGCAAAACAACAATAAAATATTACAGAACACATAACATAAAATACTTGGTATTTGATCAAGTAAGTTATCAATGGATTTAACAGAACTGAAAATATTTGGAAAACAAAAAACAAAAAACAGAGAAAAAATACCTGAAAGGTGAATCACAAATGAAATATATTTATTGTAATTCATTGTTAGGTTATAATGAATGTAATTTAAAAGAACCAATGGTTTACAAATAGGCTAATACAAAATGTTAACTAAAACTTTCTTATCTGAATTTGAAAAGTCATTCTACTATAAAGTGTTTCAAATGATGGAAAAGCTATCTTTTATTTAAAGGATAATTTTTGCTTCTCTTATCTGAGTTATAATCCTTTGGTTCAAATATTAATTTTTGGATTAGCCAGCGCTCCCTTGACTTATAGTTTTTCCACTGGTTTCCTTCATCTAATTTATTGGTTTTGTTAAGTGAGTATATAATGCAAGCTGATGAGGGAATTAAAAAAATGGTGTGGGGTTAAAATAAATAGAAGAACGAATACACTGTGTAATTTGTATGGGGTTAAAATAAATAGAAGAACTGTGTAATTTGGAGCTAATCCATTTTTGCAGTGTTTAAAACTTGAAATGTTAATTTTCTCTGTTGTTAAATATTTACCATGTAGCTGAAAATGAGATTACTGAACAAAAAATAATTAGATGAGTCAAATAAACCAAGTATGTACAAGGCTTATCATTAGTCATTTGGAGTGAATTTAATATAGTTCTAAATCATAAGACTCTTTACACAACACAAGAACATATATTTGGAAATTATATGTTTACTCACATTATTAGAATATATGTGATGCTTTTTTGTGAGGTACATAGTAGCAGACACCTAATCCATGCTGAGTAATACATCTGGATTTTAGTAATGCTGATCTCTCAGAATACATATAGATTCTCATGATCACTTATGTTTTACATTTGCAAAAGTTCTATAATGAAAAACAAACATTATACAATAAACTAAATATATTAAATTTATCTTTTTTTTATTTGTCTAAACCTGCTAGACATACACACACACACACAATAGCTACTGAATGATACTGTGTATGTAATGCTTTATGTATAATATATTACAAAAATGAATATCATGAAAGTTCAATATAACATCTTTGAAATTTTTATCCATATAGATTCAATAAGATCAAATCAAGGTCCTTTTGTTACTATGAGATTCTTAAAAATTATTAATGATTATTTTATTAGGGTTATAATTTCCATCAAGCACCATTTAATTTATTTTTTTTTTTTTAAATAAATAAACTATTTATTTAAAAAAAGGAAGAGGAGGAGGAGGAGGAAGGAAGAGGAGGACAAGGAGGAAGAGGGAGAGCGCAATGCACTTGCCTAGAACTTCTGCTGAAGCCCCACCCGGGCTAACTGTCTACAGGAAGGGTCTCTGGAAGGGGTTGAGCTGGATGCAGCTGCAGGGTGAGGGCCCGACAGGACAGTGGCTGTAGGAAACAGAAGAAAGGCAGAGGACAGGCTCAGAAGGGGCCATAACCAGAGCACAACAGCCAGGCCTTGTCTTAGTCCAGATCAACCTTTACAACCGTTGGAATTTACATCAGACTAACTCCTGCTTTTCTTTAAAAAAGATGTATTTATTTATGTATGTATGTATGTATGCCTGTTTGCCGAGTGAGCTTTTATACACGTGTGCAGGAGCCCGTGGAGGCCAACAAAGGCAATGGGTCCCCTAGAACTGGAGTTAGATGGCTATGAGCTGCCATGTGGGTGCTAGGAATCAAACACATCCTCTGGCAGTAGCTGTTCTTGCCTGAACCAGCCATCTCTCCACCCCCTAAATTCTACTTTTAAAGAGAAGCCTCAAGTTAATCCAGCATTCTGAGCTCACAATGCTGACATTTTGCATATGAAAACAGATGCGTTATATAACAGACAGTAAAGAACTTGCTCCACTTGTATAAACTTGGGTTACCTTTTTAAGGAAGGAAGGAAGGAAAGAAGGACCAACGGGAGAGGGGGGGAGGGAGGGAAGGAGGGAGAGAG
This sequence comes from Mus pahari, assembly GCF_900095145.1. NCBI lineage: Eukaryota > Metazoa > Chordata > Mammalia > Rodentia > Muridae > Mus > Mus pahari. The sequence goes on from NC_034608.1 coordinate 66,619,083, forward strand.
GGAGGGAGACAGGGAAGGAGGAAGGGAGGGAGGGAGGAAGGAAGCCCTACAAAATGTCACAAAGGCAGCCTCCATAAACATAAACTGAAGCCCAGCTGTCTCCTTCCCGGAAGCTCGCAAGCACCACAGGCCAGCAGCAGGGTGCTGGTCCATCTTGAAAAAGAACTCCAGGTCTTGGCAAGGCTGGCATGAGATAGGACACTGGAGACCACGATGAGTCCCTCAGGTGCTGGCGACTGCACCAGGAGAGGTGACCTCCAGCGGGCAGCAGGAGCGGGAGCGCTCTGTCAGCAGGGCCTGGGCATCAGCACACTGTGGACAGCGGAGGGAAAGGGTTTTGCTTGCTGACGACCAGCTTCTGATGCTGATGGGAGATGTAGCCTTTAATGTGACCCATGTATATCAAGTTGGCCAGAATGCACTGGACCTCGTCAATGTCCACATCTTCCACGTGCATGAACTTCAAAGCAACCAGAAAGGCGTCTAGAGACAGCTGATGTGTCTTGAGTAACAAATAC
>NC_034608.1:66620300-66621515 GCF_900095145.1 Mus pahari
ATTGGACTATCACCGTCTGGCACTTGTACGCTTCTATGAAGTCATGATTCCCCACAGCATAGGTACACCTTAAATGAGCTGCGAACATTTCATCATAAGGGGGCTCCAGAACTTGCTGGCATTTCTCTTCTGGAGAAGCCATCTGGAGCCGTGGGTTCGCAACATGAGGGTGCTTGAAGGATACCAGCTCTGCACAGGACGCTCCATCTCTGGTGTCAATGGCTTCATATACCTGCTGTAGGTACTGGTTAATGGTGATGTGCGCCATAGCGGCGGCCGCGGGTGTTCACCATTTAATTTATATGAATTGATCTATGTTATACTTAGCAGGCAAAAGTAAGCATTTTTATTCCTTTAATGAGGCACATCAAAAACATTACAGCGTCAGGAAACTTCTGCGAGACTTTCTTTGTCTTTTCTCTAAAGCAAATAAGTCATTGAGCTTCCTTTAAAAATCTTTAAAGGTTCAGAAATGAAAATGCTTCATAGTCATCTTATAGAAGTTCATATTGTTTTAGAATCTGATTTCATCTCACTTTAGAAAACACCTTCACAAAGAGTATCTGAATTTCACAAAACTTGAGTGATTTGTAAGACCAAGCGCTATTTAACCCTTGGAAATTTAACCAGACAATGATAATATTCCCTGAGACATCATTTATCTCTGTCACTTTGCAGAATATAATATTAAGGCAATCGAGCATTGCTTTCCCCTAACAAAGAAACAAACAAAAAAAGTTGAAAAGAAAAACTAAAATACTACTTCACTCCTCCCCAAAATAGAGAATAAAATACCCATGGAAGAAGTTGCAGAGACAAAGTTTGGAGCTAAGACAAAAGGATGGACCATCCAGAGACCACCCCAACCGGGGGTCCATCCCATAATCAGCCAACAAACACAGCCAGCAGACATTATTCCATATGCCAGCAAGATTTTGCTGAAAGGACCCTGATAGAGCTATCTCTTGTGAGGCTATGCCAGTGCCTGGCAAATACAGAAGTGGATGCCCACAGTCATCTATTGGATGGAACACAGGGCACCCAATGGAGGAGCTAGAGGAAGTACCCAAGGAGCTGAAGGGGGCTGCAACCCTGTAGGTGAAACAACAATNTGAACTAATCAGTACCCCCAGAGCTCGTGTCTCTAGCTGCATATGTAGCAGAAGATGGCCTAGTCAGCCATCATTGGGAAGAGAGGCCCCTCGATCTTGCAAA
>NC_034608.1:66621640-66637611 GCF_900095145.1 Mus pahari
CAGATTAGGGTATTGATGAGAATGATTATATTGTATTTTTGTTTGTTTGTTTGATTGTTTGTTTGTTTTTCAAGACAGGGTTTCTCTGTGTAGTCCTGGCNGTCCTGGTACTCACTCTGTAGACCAGGCTGGCCTCGCACTCAGAAATTTGCCTGCCTCTTCCTCCCAAGTGCTGGGATTAAAGGTGTGAGCCACCACTGTCCAGCAGCTATATTATCTTAAAGGGGTTATGAATAGATATGTAGAATTTGAAAGGAGGACTTTGTAAGTAAATGCTTGTGATTGTAGTTGCACCATCTAATTATATAGCACACAGCACCTGACACATATACCCTGATGGTGATTAAGGTTACCATCCTGATTGTGACTGGCTGTTTACTGGAATTAAATTGCAAAAATTACAATACCAAGGAGAAAACAGAAGGAATGCACTAATATTTACAGACATGTAAACCATGGTAGTTTTGTATATGCATTCTAGGAGAGTAGTTTTGATCAATATTTAAAAGAAAGGTAGGTGGGGCCTTTTAAAACATTGTATCATAGTAAAATGGTTATATAGGCAAGCTAGAATGCTTGGCTTTGCCACTTGAAAATTTCAACCTAAAATTTAACCATGTATCAAGCAGGGGGTAACTAGTTAAACTGCAGAGAGCACTGGTGATCATGTTCTAGCCTTGGAGTCTTTATATATGCAATTGTCAGGAATGCCAGTTCCAAACAGTGAGTATAGATTGTCTTTTCCGCATTTAGGAGAGGAAAAGGCATGGACTGTTTGCTCAGTAGTAGCCATTGCCTCATGCTCCTCTTTGTTACGTTTTTTCAGGTAGAAGTATCCTTATTCTAATGGAGCAAATAGTTTAATCTGGCATTTGAATGTTCAAGAGCACAATGTTAGAATGTGTAGGTGGTTTGAATATGCATGGCCCTCCATAGACTCATGGATTTGAAATGCTTCCTCAATAGGAAGAAACACTATTGGAGGGAGTGTGTCACTAGGGGCGGGCTTTCAAGTTCAAATGTGCTCTCTCTCTCTCTCTCCCTCCCTCCCTCCCTCCCTCCCTCTCCTTCTGTTGATAAAGCAAGATGTAGAACTCTCAGCTACTCTACAGCACTTTGTCTGCCTGCATTCTGGAATGATTTCCCCTATGAAAATAATGCACTAAACCTCTGAGCAATAAGCCAGTCTCAATTGAATATAATAGTCACCGTGGTCATGGTGTCTGTCCCATCACAGCAATAGAACATTGAGTAAGTCAGAAGCTGGTGCCAGAGACTAGGGTATTTCTGTGACAGACCTGACAGGCTTTCCTATTAGGAATTTGAGACTTTAAATTAGAAAACCTGTTGAGTGATTTAAGTAGGGTTTAACAGGCCATACTAGTAGAGCATGGAAATAGTGGTGCTGAGAGCAACATAGATCATAAATGTCCAGCTCAGGAGGTTTCTGAAGAGAGGACCTGAAGTAAGTGACCTAGAGACCATACTTGTGATGTTTGGTGAAAAATATGACTGCTTTTTGCTCTTGTCCACAGTATCTGTTTGAGGCTAAATTGAAGTGTTTTGGATTAATGGAGTTGGCCGAAGAAATTTAAAAACAGCCTAGTATTGAATGTTTACATGGTTATTGGTGGGCAGTTTTATGTAGATCTATAATAAACAGTAATAAGCTGAGCAAGGAAAAATGCAAAGTATATAGTCTAGGGATAAAGAGAGCATGAGGAAGTATGATGGAGCTAAGTCCAACCCAAGGAGATAAAATGTTTAGATGTAATAAAGGGAGTGATGTCCACAAGATAAAGCCACACCAGCTAAGCTTCCATCCCAGCACACAGAAGGCAGGGCACGTTGATCTCTGAGTTCAAGTCCAGTCTGATCTACAGAGGGCAATCCAAGACAGCTAAGTTTTGCTAGGAAAGGGAAGCAGCGATAACAGAAAGCTGGTGAAAATGTATTTGAATGACAGGGTATGTGCTCCTGCCACAGCAAACAGAAGAATCTGGCAGCTTTAGCCACATGGTTATGGCTTCTGGTTTAGGGATGCAAGGAAGAGGTTATGGAATCTCTCTCTGTGGTTAACAAAAGTTGCTGAGGCCAGACATATATCAATGGCGTTCCTCCATGAAGAGAAGCCTTTGTGTAACACTATAAAGGTAAAGCCTGGACCACCATGGAGATCATGAAGATGTTAGAGTTGCCACAGTTGTGGGACGTCTGCCAAGGATAGCTGCCAACAGAGTATAAAATCAATCGAAGAGGAAAAAAAAAAATATGTTACATTCAGCAATGATGAAGGAAGTTGGGGAATCTCGAGAGCTCTTCGATTTCAGACATGGAGATTCAGAGTTTGGAGTTGTTCTGTCTTGCTTTGGTGTGGTGCTTCCTCACGGTGCTTCCTTTCTTTCCTTTTGGAATGTTATTGTATATTCTGTGCCATTGTGTGCTAGAAGCATATGATCTACCTTTTGATATTGTTTTACAGGGCATTAGAGACAAGAGATTGATGTGTCTCCAAAGACACACTGATGTTTAAATTTTTAAAACATTGTTGAAACTCTGATAGAGTACAGGGACTTTTGAAGGTGCACTGAGTGCAGTTTTGAATTATGATGTAGCACAAAGCCTGTGGTGGTCAGGGGATGGAATGCTGTGGTTTGAATATGAATGGTTCCTATAGGCTCACAGATTTGAATGCTTGGTCCCCAGAGAACAGCACTACTAGGTATAGACTTGTTGGAGTATGTGGAGCCTTGTTGAAGAAAGTAGCAAAAGTGGTCTAACCTGTGAACTGTAAGCCAGCACAATTAAAATGTTTTCTTTTATAAGAGTTGTCAAGGTAGTGTGTTATAAAGAAAGCCAAGGGTCTGAGTAGAAGAAAGCTATTGGGTTCCCATATTGACCTGACCAGTAAAGAAATAAAAATAAATTTTAAAAAGTAAATCAAAGCCATAACAAAACAAAACAAAACAAAACAAAACAAAACAAAACAAAAACCAACTTAGGTTATACTATGGAACCTTACATGAAATTACTTTTTTCCAAGATAAAACCTCAGGGACTATTATTTAGAGTTTCCCTATCTTAAGTTCTCTCCCCATTAGAACAATTATAGTATAAAGAACTATGACATATTCTGTCACCTTTTAGAACATTTGATGTTAAAGCTGACACCATATCTATATATTTTTAGCCAACCTTTGCCCTAGTTCTGAAGGCTCTATGTCTTCTGACCTTTCTCTAAATCCCCAATTTCATTTCCTGAGAATCTCTCTCTCTCTCTCTCTTTCTCTAATTAAGCAAAGATACATTGACAGTTCCTCCCACACACACCAGTTCTACTAGTAGCTCAAGGTCTTTGCTTCTCTACTGTCTGCCAGGGAAGCTCTTTTCCATCTCTAGCTTATTTGGTAATTGTTTTTTCACTCTTAAATATGAGTTTCTGAAGAATGCATAGCAAACTTCTATAACTATTTTCTTTAAAAGCACACATATAGTTTTTCCAGCAAAGAAAAATTGCATGCCAATTGTTTCAACTTAGAATCATAAAATAGAAGTACCATGTTGATAGAAACAATTTTGTTTTTCTTAACTCTCTTCCTCACTCCCCCTCCTTCCTTCCCTCCTTCCCTCCTCTTGTCTCTCTATATATCTCTGTCTTAATCTCTCTCTAGGTCTTTGTCTTCACCTCTCTCTCCTTTTCTCTCTCTGATAAGTCCTGCTTGGCCATCTAAGGGACAGTATGAAAAGGTTCCCATCCCTGGAGCAGAGACAACAGGGTGCGAGCCTCCACAACTGTGGTTGCTGTGTGCTGTGGACATAGAGCACATGTTTGTGTGTGTGTGTGTGTGTGTGTGTGTGTGTGTGTGTGTATAAAATGTTCCTTCTTAGGGAAATATTCTTTCTGCCTAAGTTATCAAGGAATGTCCTCTCTGCCAAGGTTAATGCCTCCATCATCATCAGAGATAGCATGAGTCCAGGAGTCAGGACTGTGGGAAAGAACTCTAAAAAATATGAGTTCAAAAAAATATAATTTCTCAACTTTGCAAAATATGAAGATGTATTATGAATTGCACACGAGCCTTCACAGATCTAAAAAAAGGCAGCAACAACAATAACAAAAAACAAACAAACAAAAAAAACAAACAAAGAATAAAACAGGTGCAGCTGCACAATGAGCCAGATTCTTACAAAGATACTAAGGAAATAAATTGATTTAGGGAGTGGAGATTACAGACCAAAGTCCCACTCAGCAAAGTTTTTTTTGGTTTTGCTTGCAAAGGCAGGCAAATTCCATAGTTCAGGGTTCGTCTGGAACAAAGGGCGTTTAAGTCCATGCCCAGGTACTCACTGTAGAAATGAAAATCTCAGGGCTCTGTCCCTCCCAGCAAGTTTTTTTTTGTCTGTGCTTAAAAAGGGTGGATGGATCTCTGCATTCTTTTGCAATGTTGTGGAGGGAAGTGATTACTATCTCTTTCTAGGCTCCAGGGGCTGGGGTCATGGAATGCTGATTCTTGGGGTGACCAAGGGGAAACCTGGAGTGGATGGCTGGATTGATGTGTGGGTGGAAGCCTAGGCTTTTGTTCTGCATAAGATGAACTAGAAGAGAGCAATAGCAGTTCTTTTGTAGAACTTTTGTTTTGTTTTGTTTTGTTTTGTTTTGTTTTGTTTTGTTTTGTTTTGTTTCTAGCAAGAGTTAAGCAGTCTGGAGATCTCAAGAGTGTACACAGCTCTTTTAGAATTTTTTTCTAACAGGATTTCAGAACTTTGTTGGAAATCCCAAGAACTGCTTAGAGAGCTAACTCAGCTCTTCTAGAATATTTTTTTTCTAGAAAAATCCAAGAATGTTTTATAGCAGCTTTCCTGGTTCCCACGGGAAAAACCCACGAGCTATCCAGAGAGCTTTTAGAATTTTTTTCAAGCATAAAAGCTGACTCAAGCAGAAAGATATCTCCAGCAGTCTGCAGAGCCAAGATTTATCTACAGAGAGCTGACTACCAACCAGGCAGCATCGACCAGCTGATAGAAGACCCTTGACAAATATACAGCAGAGGACTGCCTGGTCTGGCCTCAGTGAGAGAAGATGCACTTGAAGCCCCAGGGGGTGGAGAGGACTGGTAGGGTGGAGTGGGGATATCTTCTTGGACACAGGGAAGGAGGAATGTGATGAGGAACTGTTGGAGGGCAAAACAGGAGGGGGATAATGACTGGACTGTATTATTAATACTGGATAATAGTAATAATAATAATAATAATAATAACAATAACAATAAAATGACTTCATGAAATTCGCAGGCAAATGGATAGAACTAGAAAAATATAACCCTGAGTGAGGGAACCCAGTCGCGAAAGAACACACACAGTATATACTCACTGATAGATGGATATTAGCCAAAACATTCGGAATACCCAAGATACAATTCACAGACCACATGAAGCTGAAGAAGGAACACAAAAAAGTGTGGATGCTTCAGTTCCTACATAGAAGGGGGAATAAAATAATCACGGGAGGGAGAGGGAGGGAGAAATCTGGGAGAAAGGGAGGGAGAGAGGAGGGGGGAGAGAAAACAGGGGGGGGGGAGGCAGGATCAGGTGTGAGAAGAGACAGTGGAGAAGAACAGAGGATCAGGAAATTGAATAGAAATATGTAGCAGTGGACAGGGAACCGAGGGTAGCCAGGAGAAAGTCCCAGATGCCAGGGAAGTAAGAGGTTCCCAAGATCCAGTAGGGATGACATTAGCCTGAATACTCAAAAAGGGAAGGATAGAACCTGTAGAGACCATAATGAGAGGTTAGGTTTGGTCCTTGTTTGAGGCATAGGGCCATCCACCCATCTCAAAAATATTAACCCAGAATTGCTCCTGTCTAAAGGAAACACGGGGACAAAGAGTGGAGCAGAGACTAAGGGAAAGTCCATCCAGAGACTGCCCCACCTCTGGATCCATGCCATCTGCAGACACTAAACCCAGACACTATGGCTGATGCCAAGAAACTCTTGCTGAGAGGAGCCTGCTATAACTGTCCTCTGAGAAACTTTACCAAAGCCTGACCAATACAGATGTAGATGCTCTCAGCCAACCATTGGACTGAGCAATGAGACCCCCAATGGAAGAGTTAGAGGAAGGACTGAAGGAGATGAAAGGGATTGCAACCCCATAGGAAGAACAATATCAACTAACCAGGTTTCTCAGCGCTCCCAGGGACTAAATCAACAACCAAAGAGTACATATGGCTCCAACAACATATAAGGCAGAGGATTCTCTTTTCTGACATCAATGAGAGGGGAGGCCTTGGTCCTATGAAGGTTTGATGCCCCAGTGTACGGAGATGCTAGGGAGGTGAGCAGGTAGGTGGGTGGGTGGGGGAGCACCCTCATAGAGGCAGAGGGTGAGGTAATGGAATAGGGGGTTTGCTTAGGGGGAAACTGGGAAGGAGGTCAACATTTGAAATGCAAATAAATAAAATAACCCCAAAAATGTAAATCAGTGTTTACTGAGTCCTCCTTTTTGGTCTATTGTGGCATAATATACTTGGATCATAATATCCGAAGCAGGAAAGAGATAAAATCTTAAAGGAAAGGGGAGAGGATTTTAAAAAGCAGCCAGACTGCAAGGTCAAAAATAAAAAATGTCAAGTTTTCAAAGTAGAACTCTGCTTAACAAATTTAAGTGAAGTATATCATGGAACATTTAAGGATAGGCCATGCCAAAAGCAGGATCATTCTTCTGGTCTTGTCCTCTCTGATAACTGGAGAGAACTGAGCTAAGGCCGAGTTTCATGGAATGAATTATCAATCTTAGCATTTCCATAAGAGGAATGAGGTACAATGGTTTCCACTGTCACCAAGTGTCACCCCTGTTATCTGTGCTACGGGTAAATAAATTACGAAGATTTACCTTATGAAGACCGTCTTACTCAGGGTAGCGTTCCTCTTTAGAAATGCTCTCATAGTATTGAGGTTGCTGTAACCCCTAGGAAGCAACCATTCTTACTCACACCTCTGTTTGAAGCCCTATCTATATAGTCTAATGATGTATTGGACAAAACACAGAATGAACTTGTTGATTTCACTCTTATACCTTATAATGGTGAACAATAGAAGAAATAATAAAGGATAAAATGAAAAGACATGGGCAACAACAAGGAAGTTGATTTTTAATATGCTGGTATGCTCAATATATCAAACCTGAGTTTGGTTAGCAAACTAAAAAGCCAATTCTAAAAGCCATATCTCCTGCCTGACTCTCTATAGAAAAATGAAAGAAAATGAAAGAAGGAAAGAAGGTAATGAAAGAAGGAAGGAAAGAAGGAGGCATACATTAGCCTTTTGTATAATTTAATCCATATGTGCTTTGTTCAATGGAATGTAGGTAGAAGTGCAATGCAGCACTTCTAGAGCATCATTTTCCTTTAGCTTGTCTTCTGATAATTGCCACTTCCTCCAGCTCTGCTTTCTCTGACTTAGTATGTACACATGTTGGGAGATGCAGCATCCCTATTGTACTTGTAAGGCAATAAATATAAGAATATAAAAATTGAAGTAAATTATGACTAATGGAAAGAAATGGCATCCATTGCCATAGGAAAATGAGTTAACGCTAACCTCCATCACGAGAACCATGACAACAATTAGCCCCACAGTTTAAGTCTTCTTTTACTATCATTTCAACTATATCCCAATCCTTCCTGCTGTAGATGACATAGAGGAGTGTTTAGCCTAGAATGACAGCCATCAGCCTGCTTAAGGAATTGGGCAAAAGGCAAAAGGAACACTAACAGTCAGTTGTGCTTAATGGAAGAGTGATTGCACTCCAGGGGATGCGAGGAACACCTGCGTAACGAGTGAATTGTGATTCATCTTTGCTTGGGTGAGGTAAATTTCAAACTTATGTTTTCATTAAAGAACTAGTCAGTTGAGTGCTCTTGAGAATAAACTTACCTATTTGGTATCTGCGGTCTTTATTCAATATAATTTACTTTCAAAACATACAACAAATAAAGGGGAAGCATTATTAGTGAAGTTTACTCAAGTGAGTCACAACCTGTCGGAGACAGATGTCATGATGTTCCAGAGCTTTCTCTCAATCCTAACGTGACAATTTCTTACTGGAACTTGGAGAAATTATTAAATGAATATCTTTCCCTTTTCTGGCTTATAGACAATATACTTCCTGCTTATTCATCATTAGGATAAAGTTTCAGAGTATGTCAAAAGGGAAACATCAAATAATAAATGTGATTTGTTAATTAGTCCTATATCCTGCTTGCTCATGACTCATTAAGACACAAAGCTGAACAGTAAAAAAAAAAAAAAAAAAAAAATTGCAATGCTACTTAAATTATATAATTTCTCTCCTATGCAAATTCCAATTCAAATGACTCTTAATTTCCTGTGCATAATACAACTGTGGTTTTTCTATTCATATGCATGTTCAATGTAATATAAAGTAATGCATGCATTAAAGGACCTGCAGTAACACTAACTAGTTTTGTCTTTGGGATTGACTTTAAAAATAAAATCTATCATTGAGAAGTAGACTCATATCCTAAAATGAAACAGATACAAGTTAAATATTTCTAGAGACATTTTAAGTACTGCGGTAGAGTTACTTTCCATAATGAGATTTTAAACTATGCAGAATCATAGAGAATAAAAAATGGCTGTTGTGATGGCAGACTGGTGCACTGGGTTCTATGGACTTCACATCCTGGAGGGGTTGTGTAGACAAACAAAATGTTATTTTTTTTTTTCAAATAAGATAAATAAATAAATAAAAATAAGCAAACAAAGTTTGAGCCTTCCAAATACATTCCGAAACTGCCACAGGCAAATTTCACCACTGCATCTTCGAGTTAAAATTGAATTATAATCAACTTATGAGCATCCTCTCCCCCCTTAATGCAGCAAATGATAGAAAGGATGAGCTGCTGAGGGCAGCATGGCTAGAGGGAGAAGAAACTGCATCACGAGTTTACACTCTGCATAAATCACATTGGTGGATTAAGCGGCCATATTTCAACAGGAGAAAACAACTTTGGTTGGGAAACAGCCTTCAATTGATGTGCTGTAAGTTTCGTTGATGTCAGTATTTACTTATATACCTCTCTGAGTATGTTCTACAAAGTGATGCAGAGAGCCTCTACCCTCTCCTAGATCCTATGTGAGCTATTTGGTAGAAGTTAGAGACTGAACAAATGTAAGAGATAGTTAAGAAGAGGAAAAGTATAGTTACAGTAATTTTATGTGGTTAGGGGGAACCTTTAAAAGTAGAATTTTAGAAATACTACCATAACATGATGTTCTTGATTGTTTTATACAAAAAGTGATGTGGTTGTAAATGATTTAGAAAATAAATGATATATTTATTATGGTGGTAGACTGTAGAAATAAGATTTCTAAATTATATAAGATCCCGATACGGACAGAATCATCTAGTGGAAGATCAGGGTCACCAGAGTCTTGCTTATTTAAGTTTATGCTGGTCTCAGTTAACTGTGTCTGATGATCTATGTTATTTCCTAGTCTTTATATGCAAAGATATCTCTCTCCAAAGTATACTCAGGGCTTGCTGTATATAGAATTCTGACCAAATGTCTTTCTGAAGTGGCAGCTCCTTAAGCAACTGTAGCTTGATATAATTAGTACAGCAATTTGGCATATTTAAGAATAACACATTCTTAACATTCAGTGGTCTATTCTTTGTGGTCTCACTTCAAAGTTTAGAAGGAGTTAAGGAGCATGGTAACATTTTTTGTATATATCCTCTTATCTTCAGGGTAATCAATGCAGCCTGGAATACATCTTATATAGCACCATACACATTTCTGAAAATAGGTTCTATGGATGTTTATTTTACACACACACACACACACACACACACACACACACACACACACACGCACGTTTTGGTTGCCAGTTAAAATATCTTGGTGGTGAGTCTTAAAATGGTTTGGGGAAGGAGTCTAAGTTTTTGAGAGTTAAGATTGACACTTGGAGGCTTAACTTTTCAAGAGAAATAAACATGGCACCCTCTGTCCTCCAGTCATCCTGTCTCACCGAGGTACTGAAGCATGGACTGTAAATGGAAGGGCCCCCACTGTGTTGGGAGCTCAGCTGCACAAAGTTGCAAAATTTTAAGAAATGACAGCTTCACCTTTCTATATTAACTCCCTTAGACTGATTTTTGGGTTCTCAGGTTTTATTTTTACTCTGTTATTAATAGATTTCCTCAAATATTACATGTTATCAAAGAAACATAAAAGCCTTATTTCTTCTACATTATGTATACGAACTTGCCTTGAATAGACCTAAGTGTATTTACTCATAAAATCTTAGTAGAAAGGGAATAGAGGAAGACCTATGAAATTGAGCAATAGGAGAAAAATATTTTATTCATATTTTATTCAAATTCTATCAACTAAAGCCACAAAAGAAAGACAATATGGAACATATAAATTCAGAATCTTCATTGCAAATTAGGAGAACATTAAATTACAAAACTCTCAGCATACCTGTTTTAAATTTTCATTTTAGCTTACATCAAAATATCAAACACAAACATTCCAGTTTAACATAGCAATAAGTAAAAGTATAATTTTGTTTAACCTTGATTCAACATTTTTCATCTTATACAACTAATTGCATTTATTTTCCCAAAGTTTCAGAGAGCAATTTTTTTTTTTTTTTTGGATAACTTATATAGGTACAGAGCTTTTGTGTTTAGCATTCTGAGCCCTTAAAAAAAAAATTAATCAGATCAGAGAAGAGAAGAATAGAAAACCACCCAAGGTGAAGGGTTAGGAGGGAGGAACTGTGGAAACCAGAAAACCATGCAACAGCCCTGCCACAAGGTGATATGACCACTGAGGTCACCAGAACGTAACCCATACCAAAGAATCAATTCCAGATTTATTGTCTTGCTGGCTATATGCTGAATCTTTAATTAAACTCGTAATTTTCAAAGTTTAAAGTGATGTCTGAATATACTGTGCCAAATTTGGGTTTGCATTATGGCTTGAAGTCAAAAAAATATTGCTTGTATTCATAGTAATAAATATCCTGCAATAACTTAGTAAGAATGAGCCACGGGAGAGGCAAAAATTGTGTCCTAGAGGGGATTGTAAAGAATGTGAACTGTCTCCTTATCTACCTGAAAAACAATTCTGGAGTCTTGTCATCATAACATTCAATGTCTGTTAATGCTAGCATTATTTCTCAAATTTCTCTTTGTATTAAAATATCTGGTTCTTTCTTACATTTACCCAACATTTTAATAGGAGAATTTTCATCAATATTCTCAGGATCTGCAATAATTTCTAAATGGTATTAGAGAAAGTGCATTTATCTTGATGCAGAGAAGTATCAAGCAAAAGAAAATGACACTATGGTTTACAAATAGGTGGGTATTTACCTAAAAGTAAAAAGAAACAGTGAAAATTTTATATTCACTAGGTCTCTCTCTCTCTCTCTCTCTCTNTCTCTCTCTCTCTCTCTCTCACACACACACACACACACACACACACACACACACAGACACACACGGGGAGAAAGGTAGATTATCTTGCAATAACAAAATTTTGCAATATAAGTGCTAAGAGTTTCCTAACTTTAAATATAAACTTTATAATTGCATTTTGAACATGTAGTTTGACTACAAGAAAAGCTAAGTGTCCTTCTCTAGCACACCAAGTAAGCATATCAGACTTTGAATAGAGCAATCGGGTTCATTATCACACATATTACATGTTTACAAACTTGAGCAAGTTATGTATTCTTTAACTCCCAGATTTCACTTCTATATTGTATTGATTATTTTCTCATTTTAAATTTTATATATATACATATATATATATATATATGTATATATATAAAATCATGGTTATTGAACTCAGGACCTCTGGACTAGCAGCCAGTGCTCTTAACTGCTGAGTCATCTTTCCAGTCCCAGCATTGATTTGCATTGATTATACTATAGCTAGATCATAACTAATAATTTAATGAATTTACTTTAGCCTTTTTGTAGATCTGAATTACTAAAATACCAAAATTTAAAGGTTTACAGCCACGACTAGCTAAAATGCCAGAATGTTTTTTTAAAAACAAAATCATAGATTAGTCTTTACTCTTCTCAGGTCACTACTAGAAAGTTATGATACTCTAAATTGTAATCATATACATATGACATGTTCAATCTTGTATATTGACTTTCGTCTTCAAGAATTTAAAATACTTTATTCTTCAGTACCATAGAGATATGTAAAATAAAATGCCACTAATTAAATTCACTTTCATTATTATCACACCTACCTGAGCTTAGACTGACATTCCTGTAAATACCTTAGGTCAAAGAATGAAGCACAACTTATTTTTAATTATTCTTGACTTTCTTCTTTTTGGATTTCTAATATAAACTCTTCTGAAGCCCCATTACAGAAGTCTCTTAAAGACAATGGGATCTGAACTGTAAGTAGCTCTCCTGACACCCAGAAATAGTGCTGACTTGATCCTGTAAACTAGGGTAAATTGTTCAACCTGTCTCTCTTTGCTCATCTACAAAATTAAGAACAGGACAGGCGAAGCTGAGGTCTTTTCATATGTAATAGACAAGCTTTTGTTCCAATAGTGTGCAAGTAATTCTTTTTAGTAGCTCTTCAAATTTTACGTGAAATTTCCATCTGGGCTAAGGAGTGAAGGAGTAATGGCTTCAAGGTTCTTAATGCAGTTTTAACATCTTCTTGTCACTTTAAATTATTAAAAACAAACCCAGTGTGAAGATTAAGACTGAACTCAATATCAAGTCTGGCCCAGTCTGTGCTTACAAGTCTCATGACCTCAAGTATGAGAACAGCTTCAAGCGTGCACTTTCGCTCCTCTTTCCACCCACTTTTGTGCTTGGCGTCTGAGAAAGTGTTTTTGTCTTGGATTATTATTCCTTCCCTTCTGACTCGCCTCTGAATTCAGACCCTATAGTGTGTGGAGATGACAGGACATGGAGTTTGTGCTGAGTCAGCAAGGGGATTTGGGAGGAACTGGGCTTTCATCACAGGTCTCCTGGACTTGAGGAGCTGGATTTTCTTCAAGTAATGCTTATCATGTGCCACGCCCACTCTAATGGTGACTCACAACAGGTCTGAAAACCTGGATGGGAGTCCTGAGAAAAAGTGTCTCAAGGAGACTCAGCCTCCTGGAGTCCTGGCATTTCCAATAATCATGTACAGGAACCCTATCCGCATGTTAGTATGGTGTAAAGATTGAATTTTTACCATGGGTGAAGTTTCCACCAGTGTTCCAAATTCCTAAAAGATTCCTTAAAGCCAGGAGCTCAGGAATTCAGTGAGAAGGTTACCTAGTCATTAACATTCTAATTCACTTCTAGTAAAGACCGGTGATAAGAATTAAGCATTACAAAGAACAGAGCCAAGCTCAGGACAAAGCTTACCAAGGCCTAGGAAATAGGGGGGCTGTGGTATTACATTAGCGGAAACCCCCCAAAAACATGTTTTTCTGCAAGTCCCAAAGGAACAGCATAATAAAGGATTTACTGGGGACCCCTGTCAGTGGGGTTTAACTATTGACTAGCCTTGCACCTGGCTTCCTCCTCAAGCTGCCTGGTCCCACCCCCTGGTCTTTTCATATATTCAATCCTTTGTCTTGTGTCATTGTAACAATGGATGTATCCTGCCCCACTTTTCTTGTTTGTTCTGTATTAATAATGTGATGCTCACTTTGATCAACAATGGCATTCAGTTTTACACCCTCTCTCATGTAAACTGTCACTCATTCTCCAAATCCTCACTCACCTGCAACCAAGAGACCCAGTTCCACGCAGATCGGGGACCCAAGTGAGGCTCGTCTGTGGCAATCATGCTTCCCATGTTTATCGTGAAAATTGTTAAAACATTAATAATTATGAGTGAGAAAATCTGCAACCATTTTCATGAGAGAGATGGGGAGGGAGGGAGATTTGGGGGGAAAGGGAATGGAGAGTGGAAGAAATAGAAATTGGGAAGGAGAGGGAGGGAGATAGGGAGCAAGAGGTGGTTGGGAGGAGGGGAGGGAGAGGGAGGGAGAGGAAGCAGAGGGGGAGAGATGGAAATAGGGAGAGAGATGAGCAGGGAGAGGATGAGGCAGGGAGAGGATGAGGCAGGGAGAGTAGGAGGCAGAGAGGAAGGAAAGGAGAGAGAGAGGAGAAAGAGAGAGAGAGAGAGAGAGAGAGAGAGAGAGAGAGAGAGAGAGAGCTACAGCATCTTTGTTGATATGTCAAGGATGATGAGATCTAGCCTAGGGATATTTGAGTTAACTGGGCAGAAAGTAAAAGGTGTGATTTCTATTTGACTGAACTTCTACATCACTTTTATCATGTGAATACTTTCTCAACTTTCTTTTATCTCCTTCAAAGGCATACTGAAAATTTTCATTTTAAGTTGTATTAGTCTGAAAAGACAGTTATGTGGCTTGCGATAGTGATTTGCATATGGAATTTAAATTAAAAGACAAACACTGCAAAATTAAACATAAGGCAGTATTTTAAGTGATATGACAGTCATACTTGAATCTCTGATTTCCTATTTCTGTTTTCCCATTGAGACAAAGTATCAGATTCTGCTTTTGAAATACTTTTCTTAAAAGTTTTAAGTTTCCTCTTTAATCTGAGCCAGAAGAGCATTTTCCCAGCAGCTAATGTGGAAAATTTAGAACCTATGAGTTCACAAATGTAATGATGTTTCTGAGTAATACTACCTTGAGATACCTTTTTTTCTCTTTTTTTCTTAATCAAAAGACCAATTCTTTTTCTTTGATTATTGGAATATATCTCAGTTAACATTTTTATTCTTGCTGCAGTTTGTTTTATATTATTTTTCTGGGACTCACTTGAAGAAACATTAAGACTCACATATAGGTATAGCCATATGTAGTGACTGATTTTATTTAGATATATATTTACATAGTTAAATGGCCAAGGCTGTAATACCAGGGCAAGCATAACAAGAGGTTTTACTCAACGAAACTGTCCTTAACTGTTCAGGCTCTATAACAGAACAAATTGAACTGGATAAATAATAAAAACAAAACATATTTCTCATAGCCTCACAGGTTTGGAAGTACAGGATAAAGGGACACATACATATACATGTTTTCTGTTCAGAAAGGGGCCATCCATCAACTAGCAAATAAGTGGCAGAGAAAATCATGTGCACTGAAATGGTAGAAAAGGCAAACTTGCTCTCAGTGATCTGCTTTGTAATTGCTCTCATCTCAGTCCTGAAGATGCAACCCTCAAGACTCAATCATCTACATAATTACCATCTCCTAACCATACTATATCACATGTTGAGGGAGACTGAATAGTCCTGAAATTTTGGATAAAACCAAATACTACTGTTCTAAAACAAACAAAAAAACACAATAGAAAGAAAAGAAATAGAAAGCAATAAAGTGATTCCTAAAATATTATACTTTTGTCATAGATCAGTGCCTTGCTCAGCCTTCATCAGTGAAACTTCTTCAGGCAGCAAATGAAGGAAAAAAAGATGCAGAGACCCACAGCCAGCCTTTATACAGAGAGTGAAAGACACTGAAGCACTCAGCCCTAAAAGGTATGTCTCCATCAAGTCCATGTGAACTAAGAGAGACTGAGGCAGTACAGAGCCTGCACCAGTCTACACCCCCCCCCCCCCGTTGAGGTCTTAGAGCTGAAAGGAGATGTGAAGGCATGCCTCCATCCCTAGCCCAGAAACAATTTCCAGTTGATAACTACTTGCAAGTGAAAGTTTGTTTCCTCCAAAGAAGTCTCCCTGGGGAAACAAACTCTTAAGTGTTGGCTGCATGCTCAGCTGTAGATAGCCAACTAAAAATAATCTTAGGTGCATCTTTGAAGGATCCTTGTCTCATAATGTTCTGCAAAGGCTCTTCTTTATTATTTTTTAAAATATATATATATATATATATATATATATATATATATATATATATA
>NC_034608.1:66637741-66646551 GCF_900095145.1 Mus pahari
CAGATACAGATACAGATACAGATACAGATACAGATACAGATACAGATACAGATACAGATACAGATACAGATACAGATACAGATACAGATACAGATATAGATATAGATACACTGGCCCAGTGGTTTTTTTTTAAATGGGATTCTGAGTGTGTGAAGAAGTATGTCGGTTTCATGTGCCTTCTCTTGGCCTCTTTTATATCTATTTTTTCACATAATTCTGATGTTGTTAGTCTTTTGTTTTGTTTTATCTTACTATATTTTATTTTACTTTCTAATTATCCCTTATTAGACTGTTTACTGAGAGACAGAAAGGGTATAGATTCAAATGTGGGGAAAGGTGGAGAGAAACTGGGAAGAATATAAGGAGAGAGCACCTTAATCAGGATATATTATGTGAGAAAAACTATTTTTAAGAAAAGAAAGAAAAAATCAGCATATGGAGTTGGGCTCTTCATACACATTTAGACCATAGAAAATATCATCCCAATTCCACATTTTTAATTTCTACATATGGAAAAAGTATAAAAGGAGCAAAAAGAAAATCTTAGCAATTCTACCATTGGTATAGATACTTTGTTTTAATTCCAACAATACATCTTTCAAATATTCATTTTCACTGTAATCCTCAAAGTACAGTGTGCATCCTTTAAGTCCGTAGGGATGAGGACAAGACCTTTGCTTTTTAGATCATCGCCCTGTGTGGATTCAGGGTTGATACAAAGGGAAGAACAACAATGCTGTAGTAGGATCAGTATTAATGAACTTTGAAGATATCACTTTTACATTTTACTTATTTTTGTATCCTTAAACAATTATCAACTCCATATAAGAATGGAGAAGACTGGCTGCTGTTTGCAGTCATAAAGCCAATTTCAGAGATTTTTACAGGAAGAGTAGCCTCTGTTTACAGCTGAGCTGACAATCTTGTCTTCTGTAGACGTTTAGCGGTCCAAACATTCTGAACCTTAACAAGTCCCTAATGCAAACATAAAAAAGACTGATGCTTCAGTAGAGACAATAGCACACCATTATGCTCTTTTTTAACACGTTTACAGCATATGATATTGACAGATAAGAGCTTTATGGCTTAGAGTGCACTTCTTAGGGGTTCATATTATTCAAACTACCTGTCCCTTGGGATCCCACCACTTCTAAAAGGAAATATTAGACATTGTGGTAATAAGAACAGACATTTGTTTACTGGCTTAGTATCACAAAGCTTTCAAAAATAGAATGTAATCTGACTCTTGGTGTTACATCAGTGTAAACTGTATAGTTCAGTGTTTCTACATGAGCTGTAAGCAGGAGGAGTCAGCTAACAACATACTACAGCTGGTATAAAATAGTTCCTGGACTGTCTGACATTGTATAAGCGTCACACAATTGACTACACACAGCACATCTCTCCAGAACCTTTTCTTTATACCATCTTCTGTTAGTATTTGAGATGGAATTCACCATGGGGAAAGTGTCATTGCTTTTCATATCTATGAATGAGACTGCTCTCAATAATTTCTATTCAAAAGTCATTTATTAGTTACATGTAGCTTTTATTCCTACTTGTACAATCAGTGACAATCCAAAACAAATAAATAACCTTTTTTTCTTTTTCAAAATAGAATTGAAGGAACCAACTCTCACACTGAGGATTTTTGACCTCAGCATTTACAACAAAAATTATTTCCTGCCTGTGATATACAAGAACTGCATCACACCTATAGTCAATAATGTCCAGAAAAATGATAATTAAGTATTCTATAATAAAAGATAAAATTAGAATCATATGTAAAGTACAGAAAATTAAATATTAAATTAATATGTCCTCATTACAATGTACTTAGGCAGTTTAGAAGCTATAAAAATGACATTGAAATAGGTCATAGTCTCATTTCATGCATTATTTACTCACTTGCTTTTCATAAATTTGAAATAACTTACATAGATTTTTGTATATATAAACATTACTCCCAACAATTACAAAGATGTAAATGAATTACCCTAAGTTTCACATGTTGTATTACTAAATATTCTGAACCTACATAATATTACTAACTCCTTTGTTTAATTTACCTGTGTGGTTTAAATTGAAATACCACATCACTGTGCATAGTACCTGGTAAGCTATTTGTATCTCAGAAGAAAAAAAAAAACAAACCTTGAATCCAACAATGACTCATTATTTAAGGCATTGAGTGGTTTATATTACTTCCAGAAAAACAAAGCTTAGCCAACTACAAATTTCAGTACTACATATATATCCAAATCTAATTTAAAGTACTGAAAGTTTCCTAATAGCTTAGTTATTAGTGTTAATGAAACATGAGATTAGATATATATTCAGTAAGAATATTCTTTTGAAAATGATAAATATTAATGAATTTAAGCCAACAAATTGATTCACAAAGGGGTAATCATAATTGGATAAAATTGGACTTAAATTGGGCAATATTAGACAATAGGTTATGAATGGACAATTCATTACCTAAGGAAGAAGAAGAAAGAGAAGTGCAAAACTTGAGAGTGGAAAATGGGCTCCAGCTCCCACGTACTCAGGAATGATAATGAAAGACTGAAAATCTCAAATATGATTTCCTGATTATATCCAAGAGAAAGTATGTACTGGAAAATAAGATGATCATGAAAATGCATTTCCTTAATGGTCTGATGAAAGTATTGCTTTGAGGCCATGAGTCTGGAAATGAAACGAAATGAGTATCATCTAAGTTTGAAATTCATCTTGTACTTCTCTCCAGCCCATGGAAACAATTCAGTTCTCATCCTGTAATTCTACATTAAGGAAATAATCTTCTAGAATTACAATACATTTCCCTAACTAGGAAGTGAGTGTGCAACAAGACGTGAGTTTGCTCAACCCGTTAACTGATGAATGCTTTGGGGCGCAGAAATATTTAAGATTGTCACAGAACTAGAGCAGGCTAGAAAACATACTAGATTGTATTTTGTCACACTCTATTAAAATTTAAGTTGTTGCAGAGTATAAGCATGACACTCTGAAAACCTGGCAATAATGCATTTCAAAACAAAATATCCATTGTCTGTATACACATGCGCTTGTGTGCAACACTCAATGAGAGGAAACAGGAAACTTCTAGACATCATAAAACACTATTGGATTTCTTTTCATGACTGACAATGATGCGAAGCTGTGCAGGGTGAACTGACATTTTATAGACTAATCAATGCCAGGCAAACCAGGAAATCTGAAGTGATGTAGAATGAACCTGGCATTCTTTATTCACTAATTTGACAGTATTACTTGAGCACTCTTTCCTCTTTATGAGCTGACTCTCATAACAGTAGGAAGCAAAATAGACAAGATTCCTGGATGTATCTCACTGTATGTGTCTCACTTTCCTTTCCGTGGTTCAGGGAATAAGCGATTCCATTAACATATGTTAGATAGCAAGGAATGGTTTGAAAACATAAAGAAGAATGAAGGCCATGGCAAGGGTGAAGGGAAGATGCTATTTTAGGAAGGCATGTGGAAAGGCTTTCCTGATAAGATGATATTTAAGCAGAAAGACAAAGTTAATCAGAGAGTTGCTAGGCAGCTAGTGAGGGAAGTGGTTTGCCAACAAACAGATTTGAAACAACAAGAAACTACTGGTTTGAGGGTTTCTAAATAATAAAAGGGTTCCAACATGTATAGAAGAGAGGCGTGAGAAAGATGCATTGAGGATATATCAGGAACACTGGAGAGGCTGGAGTAGACTATGTGCTTACGGGAAGGAGAGCAAATCTAGTTGTCTAAGCTCTGTGTTTAGAGATAATGCCTGCATGTGTTTATTAATCATCTCCCCTTCCAGGACTAGCAGAGTTACAGTTTGGATGATAAATGATCAGCTCAAGAGTAGGCCATTAAATGTGTTTTACTATGAATGGAGTTAGAAACCATGGTGAGATTATATGATATATGATATATGCTAAATGTTAGCAGATTTGCTCTGTTTCATGTACTAATCACAGGCTTTAGAAACACAAAATATAACCTAGAAAATTACTAGAGGGTATTGAAATTATTCAGATGAATTTTGTAGGGAGTCAGGCAATTAGAAAAGAGAATTTTTATTGGATATAGAGGGAGTTGGTAGAACTCTTGAGTATAGTTGGATATGAGAGGAAGCAGTTGCCCTATGGGCTTGGAGTCCTCGGGGGAGTACTCAGTACACCAAGGCTGCTGGGAGATGGTCACTCGCAGAAAATAAGACTGATCACATAATTAATATCTTGTTATGAGATGCTAGAGAAGGGGTGGAGTTATGGGCAAATTAAAGTACTCAGAGCTTATGTATGGTGAAGAATTAACTTGGTTCAGGTTTATACAAAGGAAACAAGGAGTTTGTTTACATATGCCAGTTTTGATGTGTCTGTAAGACATCAACATACAATTAGATGCCTCAGTCTAGTGTTTGGGAGAAAGGGATAAAATAAAAATGATGACAGAAATCCACATGGGACCAGAGTAGGGTTGCCTTGGTGGTATACGAAAGATACTTCACTGAGAAGTTAAGAATATATGAGGAAACCAGTAAACTGAAAGTAAGTGTCTGATGAGGGTGAAGAGGGATATGAGAAGAACTAAATACTAGGAGGGACGGCTTCAGAACTGACCGCATCGATCCTGGACTCACCAAGTCTCCTTGTGATAGCGTAGTAGGCAGGAGCAAGGATTCTGATAGAGCAGAACTTGGCAATCACTCCTCTCTATGAAAGTGGGCAAGAGAAGGAGCAGTGGCATTTGAAAGGCTGACCCTTAGTACTAGGAATGGTACCACACCCGAAGTAACAGCACAGAAGGCAGCCAATAATGTTATGTGACCAACTCGAAGCTCGTACAATGAGAACTCTCCTAACACTTCAAGGTATATTCCCCAGAACCTTAAGAAATGTTAAAAGTGTCTTTGAAATACCCTGTAGAAGAAGATGAATATAGTCATTATGGTATATACACTACTATCCACCTCCTTTTTTTGTCACTGAGATTTAGCTTGAAATAGATGTATAAAATAAATATACTGAGATCAAACACAAAAATCTAAAAATTTTGATTAAAGGCAAACGACCAGGCCTTTAAAAGGAAACGAAGAAAAGCCTTTGAAAATCATTGATTTGTTCCAAACCAGTTAATTAATGTAGCCTTGAGATTATACTGCTGCTACAGGTCAGAGTATAGACAGAACCAAGAAAAGTTTTATAGCCAGTACATGATTGTTTTCTTTACACTAAATGCAAATTTTCTGCCCTCTATACCTCTCCTGTCCTATCCCAGGAGTTTATACTGGCTGCATTTCTTTTGTGTGATGTAGATTGGTATATTGCTTTAGGTTGGTAAGTTGTATATGATATATACATTTGCAGCTTCTGAGCATCGGGCTGGTAATTTTTCAAAGTTAACTTTTTAAAGAAGTTATATCCTTAGGTAGCTTAGAAAATGTTTATTTTTCCTTCAAAATGTTTTAGGCGTTGAGTGTTTTGTGTTTGTACCAGGAAATCTGCACACAGAATGTGTGAGAAATATAATATTGGCCTCTAGAGAGTCCTGAGTCTTAGAGGAATGCTTCTCAATTCTTGTAGAATATCTAACATAAAACTATCACAATCACAATGAGAGGAATTCACCTCATATCTATACTCTAAAAACGACTCTTGAGAATAGGACCTCAGAGTAATGAAAACATAACAAGATAGCTATGGCAAACCACATCAGGAACAATGAAGACTGTGAAATGTAAATAGTAAGGGATACAAATTTTCTTAAAAGAAACACCTTCAGGTATCAGAATAAAGTCTGAAAGGCATAGTTGTTTAACAAGTCACTGGGGGAATAACTCAGAATTAATGCACTAACATCACAGACACTAGACTGTGTGTATTTATATAATCATCTTGTCAGATATCTGTATATGTTCCCCAGTTGACATAGTGTGGAACATATTTTACCTTTGATCAATTCTAATAGAAAGTATAAATAACTTCTAGACTAAGCATTTCTTTAAAGTAAAGTAAAGGTTTCTTTGTATTGGGTCATACAGAATTAGTGCCAGCTAGTGAAGGCAGAATAGGGAAGAAAATGAAATAAAAAAGTAACAAAAGATCAGTGGGGAGTTAGTGGTGAAAGCAGCAGGGCATCCATAGTGTTCCAGGCAATTGTACCACCAGCTGACTACTGATAAACAGGCAGTCAAAAGCCTAGTGGACTGGTAAAACAGCAGGAAGTGGGGAACCACCATCAGGAAGGCAGAGAAGCAGACAGGGGAGTCCATTGAAAAGTTAATTGAAGCAACCAGCTGAGAGCCCTGTAGGTCATAGAGCAGACACATGGAGACAGATGGAGAACAGAAGCAAGAACAAACTGAAGTGCTAAAAACAAAAGAGGAGCAGACTGCAGAGAGGATTGAGAAATTTCTATCTATGATATATATATATCATAGAAAACAAGAAATATATATATATATATATATATATATATATATATATATATTTCTTGACCATCCATGAAGAAAGTCTAATAGCTACCAAGAATTAGAGAAAACAGGCAGCCACATGCTTAATATATTATAAAACATTTAAATGAAAAGGAAAATGCTTGTATTCCTGCCAATTCCATGTTTACCTTAATGATGCCTGTAAATTCAATCTTCCAGTGGAAATACAACACTGGAAATACAACCAACATGCCAACAATGAGCACTGTAAACTAGAGTTCAGGAAAATAATTAATAGTTCCATAATGTTGCTCCAAACAATTAATAGAAAATAAATACCTAACTTTAGACATTGAGTATAGAAAAGGATGTGGAGCAAAAAGGAAGATGTGGGTGTTTTGTTTTGTTTTTTGTTTTGTTTCTCACAGAAATCAGACACAGGGAAATCTGGGCAACAGAAGTTCTAGTTATCTATACAATTCATGGACAAGTTATTTGCAACACATACTTGTTAGAAAAGGAGAAGGGAAGTTTTCCCTTTGACTTTTGAAATTGACAATACGCAGATCAATAGGAGAAACATGTAAGGACATAGGAGGGATAAGAATTCTGACAAATGCCAAATGGGGAGACAGGTAGGGAAAGGGGACCACAGACAAATAATAAAGAAGACAATATCTTCACTCTCCTGACCCGAAACAAGCCATACAGTCTGAGACAAAGGCCAGTAGAGGGCTTCTGTGGGCTGAGTCATTCAGACTAATCAGTTAAGTCAAGGCTGGGCTAAGATACCTTTACTCAAAATTGTAGGTCTATCAGCTGTCCTTTATTTAAGTTGATCAGTCCTAATTTAGGAAACCTCTATCAGATCCCATTCCACTCCAACAAACATCATTAAAATCTTCAGCCCTACAATTGAGACCAGGCCTTGACTTTCCAAGGAGTCTCTCTACATTTCCCCCACCCCACCCCACCCCCCTCACCAGGAACATTTTTCATCTGTTGATTCTGTGGAAGTGTCTAGATTTTTCTCAGAAGCTACTGAATACACAAGACTTTCCCCATCTTTTAATTGTTTAATTGGCTTAGGAAATGAATCCTATCAAGACCTCTACACAGTAACATCTATTTACTATTGTATTAGACAGGAGGTGTGAACCTAAGTTTCCAGGAAAAACAAATTGATACACAAAGTAAACATTCTAGAAAGGCTTATTCTAGAATTGACATGCAAGGACTTTCCAGTTGTCGAGATTTGGAACATCTCAGAACCAGAGCCCCATGAATCATTTCAGTGTGACTACCTAATAACTTGTAACTACCAAGCAAAACCTTTAGACTCTATTCATTTAAGTTACCTAGGTTTTATTAACCCCAAATCTGAGAATGGCATCATATTACGTTTGAGAGATCCAGCAGAGACTTCTCCACTTTTGTAGAACTTGTCTACATTACGTTCTCATATATGACACCTGACAATTAATGACATTAATTTTGTCTGGAACTAAAAGAGAGTCCAGGTATCTACTTCTATGGTAGAATATATTCTATATTTTTAGCAACTTTTATCCATGTCACTGGGCCATAACAGCTTGTAACTTGGTCAGAATAAATCGATAAGGTCTCTGGATAAGCAAATTTTATGCTCAGGTTTGCAAAAAAAAAAGAAAGAAAGAAAAAGAAAGAAAAGAAAAAAATGGGTATTTGTGTCTAAACATAGATGTATAAAATTGGGATGTTGTTATAGAGGAGGGTATTTGTAGAATAAAGAAATACCTTATCCTCTATGGTTTGCTCTTATACAGAGAAGTAGAAATAGTTAGAGGTAAGGATAGTTAGAGAAATTCTCATAAGACTTCATGGCTGACCTTTGGAAAAAGTGTCTATGGTGTCTAGGACCCGTGGTGGACAAGCTAGATTTTAGTTTCTGTGATTGGTCTCACTAGAGACTCAAAAAATAGAAGGCATGATAAATTCAAAGAGAAATCTGAACCTTAATATTCATATGTGAAGTCAACATTCAGAAGAATTTAAAGTTTGCTCATGCATATTGAATGTGCCAATGAGATATTAGGGGAGATACATGGATTAGTAGTTTGCCTTGTACCCTGATATAGCGGCCTCTTGTGAGGCTATGCCAGAGCCTGGCAAACACCAAAGTGGATGCTCACAGTGGATGGAACACAGGGCCCCCAATGGAGGAGCTAGAGAAAGTACCCAAGGAGCTGAAGGGGGCTGCAACCCTGTAGGTGGAACAACAATATTAACTGACCAGTACCCCCTGAGCTCGAGTCTCTAGCTGCGTATGTAGCAGAAGATGGCCTATTCGGCCATCATTGGGAAGAGAGGCCCCTTGGTCTTGCAA
>NC_034608.1:66646696-66654810 GCF_900095145.1 Mus pahari
TTTGGGATAGCATTTGAAATGTAAATAAAGAAAATAATAATAAAAAATTAAAAAAAAAAGTTTGCCTTGTGTAATTCAGTAATTTCTTAGTTTACATGAAGATTTCATTGCAATCCCTAGGGCTCAAAAAGAATGATACTTAAAGAAAATATTTCCCAGCTCTCGGGGTGATGGTGTTTGCCTTTAAAGCCAGCACTCAGAAGGCAGAGGCAGGCAGATCTCTGAGTTTAAGGTCAGCCTGATCTACAGAGCTGATTGGCAAAGTTCCAGGACAACAGGTGAGACAAGGCTATGAAAAGAAAAACTGTGTCAATTTGTGTTTGTGTGTGTGTGTATGTGTGTGTGTGTGTGTCCACTATAGAAATTGTGCATAATCAGAACAGAGATGAGCTTGCCTAATCTTTCAAAGATAAAATATGACTTATTGAATTTGAAGGAGGAATGATCATAAAATATACTGAAAGATATTGCCCACCTATTCATTCTCTGTGGAAAATCTGAGAAACGGAGGTAGATTGTGCAGTGCCCTTTAAGTTCATCAAACATGAACTAACCCTATTGTCATCAGCAGTGTAAACACACTCATGAGGTAGGCATAATTACATTGACTTCATTAAACACAGTATGAGTTGTCCCATACTGAGCATCTTCATTAAACACAATATGAGTTGTCCCATACTGATCATCCATTACCCCCTTTCAAAATGTGTTTATCAAAAATGTATCAAGTTTTCAAGATCCTGATACCATGTGTGCACTTAAAAAAAAAGAAAAGGAATTAGAAAAGAGACAAAGTTAATTAGTTGAAGTTCATTAGACTGGAATGAATGGCACTTGAGCTAGAAGAGAAAATTAAATATTTTACTAGAATGTAGAACAATGAGCAAGTAGGTGTGGAAAGTTATTTCATTCTCAAAAATATCCATTGCAATAATATGAATTAATCTGGGGAAAACACTAAAAATTTAAAGTATGAAGAAACATGATAGTTTTATCTAAAAGGCTAACGGGTAAATACTTCTTGATTTTATTTAGTTACTTCAAATACTATAACACTATTGTTGGGCTTTTAGACCCAGGACAGCTGACTGAGGTGGATATATCAAAGCAGACCTTGTCTCTGGTTTATTCCAGTATTTCTCAGTTCCTACCTGTATGGCTGACATACCCGGCTCTCAATGCCGAACTTTCCAGCCCAGGGGCGAGGCTTCCTATCACCAGTGGCTCTTCATGGTATAATCCAGAATTTATTTTCATTTTCTCTCTCTCCTTTTCCTCCCCCTCCCCCTCCCCCTCTCCAGTCTCCTTCTTTCTACATCTCTCTTCTCTTTCTGTGTCTATAATTTCTTTCAGGTTAATTGAGATTGCTGATCTTCCTACATGGTTACCCTCCTCCTCAGCTTCTTCCAGGTTTTTCCTCAGATCTCTCAGACTCTGGACCACCAACCAGGCAGGATACACCAGCTGATATGAGGCCCACAATACATATACAGCAGAGGACTGCTGGGTCTGGGTTCAGTCAGAGAAATGCACCTAATCCTCAAGAGATTGGAGGCCCCTGGGATGGAGAGTTCTGGTAGGATGGGGGTTGGGGGGCTGGGGACATCCTCATGGAGATAAGGGGGAGATAGGAGGTATGGGATGTTGAAGAGTCAGAGGGTGAACTGTGAGGAGGATAAAATATGGACTGTAAAAAAAGATTAAATAAAATTAAAAGTAAATTCTTTAAAAAAACAAACTAAAATCTCAAATTGTAAATGATTTGCTTATATGTTCATAAATAAATATTATATAATTTATTTATAATCTTATTTAATTTACATTTATATTAAGCTGATTTAAGTAAAATAAAATGCAATTGGAATATTCAGTCCAGTTCAGCTTTTACAAATTAATTTATTCATAGGAACATACAGTCAATAATCCTATAAGATCTATTTCAGAACTTGACATCAATACTATTTTTTTTTTCTGACCATCATGCTTTTATAAATTATGCTTATTTTTAGCAATATCTGTTATATCTGTATGTAGATACAACACTGTATATATTTCTTAACATAGGTATTTGTTTTATCAATGCAAAAGCCACGGTTCAGGGACTTTCTTTTCATAACCGTACATTGATAAAAATGTTTAGTTGGATCTTGTCCAGATAAATATTTGGATGAAATATGTCCCTGAAAGGCTTCTGTGGAGAAGGCTTCATTCCTGGCTGGTGGAATCAATTTTTGAAAGGAGAATTTGACCGAAAATTCTGACAGATCATTGGATCAGGCTGCTAAATGATTTATGGCTTGAGGACATTACTGGGGACTAATAAAAACTGGGAGGGAAATTCCTCAGTGAAAGAGCTGGAACCTTGGGTACCTGTGCACAGATGTAAGTTGTCCCCAGCTCCTGTCTCTCTTTGCTTCCTTGCTATTGTATACTGCCATTGTCATGCCAGCCACCTTCCATTATATTTTCCCTCAAAGACCCAAAGCGTCACATCTAATGTCATATGTGAAAACATGATCCAAAGTGTTTCCCCTCCTTTACAGTGTTTACTCCTGTGCCTTGGTCACAATGACAAGACATCTCATCAGCACAAAGTTGTTGATCGCAGGTAGATACGTGTCAATTGGACAAAGTCAAAACAATTGGCACACTTAAAATTAATAAGCGCATCTACTAGCACATGGCAGTACAAGGAACGATGCCTTCTGCAGTGTGCCTGTGAGCAATTGTTCTCAAGCAGCTCGAAGCTAAATTATACTAAAGGAAAATGTCTTTTAAACATACATTTCAAAAAGCCCAGAGAAGAAACTTCCTACATTTAATATATTATAATGATAAAGGTATTTAGGTATTATGTCTTTAGATGTCTTCTCATAATCTGTTACTAATTTTCAGAAGCACAAGAAAAAAAATCACGAAGAATATAGAAGGGTGTGAGTAAAAACATGTCTAGAGTAATTGATAGCCGTGTGAGTTAGGAATAGAAATGGACCTCAGGTCAGACTGCCTGACTGGATTTAGCCTTATGCTAATAAGAAAATAAGAAAATAAAAAGAAGAGGTAAACTCTAAACTTCTATTTCCTCTTTTGCAAAGCAGTGTAACTACACTAAGCTCTCTACAAGACACAGTTTTTCTGAAGTTCTAATGAGATTCTGTTGGCTAAATTAATTTGCAAAATTCCTTCTTATTTCATGCCTACAGCTAAATTTCAGTTATTATAAACTTTCTTTGTTTTCCACTAAGTATATTTTCATATTTAACTTACTTTTTAGTTTGCTAAGTACACATCCATTAAGTCCATATTTTAATGTATGACAAGAACATTTGAAACAAACAAAAATAACATTGTGTAGTGAATAAAAAAATAGCTTTTTTAAAAATTTTTCTATTTCTAAGTTAAGAGCTTGAGCAGTGAACAACACAGGAGAAAATACAAAAGCTTTTAAGACTCCTGTGAAATGAAAAGTGCTTACAGAAAGGGCTTTGTGTGTGTACAAAAGATAATCCACTGTGTTCTTTGCTCCTTGCTCTTTTTCTAGCAATGGCCATAGATGGAAGAGCACCAGGAGAATTTAGAATGAACACATTTTAAAGCTCAACTATATATTCATGCAGTAGGCAAAAAATTAAATGAATGAATATGGACTACAGGTGATAAAGTAAACATATTTACCAGAGCTGAGTACAAATATATAGAAATTCCTTTTGAAATTCAAGTAGAGTTTATCACATGTCATCATAGAAAATGTTACAAACACCAGTGGCTCAAGGTTGCTTTCTAAATCATTGCTGTAGGAGTGGTTGACATCCTGGCCTTCTCTACTTGTTTCTACTGAAGCTCGGAGAACACATCTTCCTTTCTTCCTCCCTGAATGTCCCTTAATTCTTGTGTATTGTTTAAAGTACTTGTCTCTCTGGTACATATTAATCTCATAACACAATGACCTATAATGGTAACAAATCTACGCAGATATCCATAACATGCCAAAATGTGTAAATTTATGTTGTTGAGAAGCTCTTAATAAAATATTTATAAATATACTACCAAAAAGTATATTGAAATCACCTTTTACAAAAAGGTAGGTTGTAGTGGTCTCACCAAACACAGTTTTATGCTCTTAAAAATAATAAAATTAAATGTGTAATTTGAAAATAAGTAAAATGTATTTTTAAAGGGGTTGATTTAACTCTATCATGAAATAAAATATAAGTTAATGGGATAATAAAAATCATTTTTATTTTGATTAACCAGATGAAAATAAGTTTTTGACCGGGTTATGGTGTCACACACCATTAGTCCTATAGTAGGCAGAAGAAGGTGGATATTTGTGAGGTCAAGGACAGATTGTTCTACAGTTATTTCTAGTACAACTAGAGCTATTCAATACAAAAACCCTGTAAAAAGAAAGAAAGGAAGGAAGGAAAGAAGAAAGAAAGAAAGAAAGAAAGAAAGAAAGAAAGAAAGAAAGAAAGAAAGAAAGAAAGAAAGAAAGAGAGAACAAAGAAAGGAAGGAAAATAAAATAAAATAGGATTTTGTAATTTAAAAATCGATTATTTGTCTATTTTTTCAGTATCTCAATAATTGTATGTAATACTAGACATATTTAAAAATCAGCAGTTGGTATATTTATCAGTGACATGGCATTAACTGATAATGAACACATGAGTGACAATAGAAGGACTAATGCAGAGCTTTCATTGTATTGAATAAGTACCTTAGCCTAAGCATCTAACCCTCATTTTAATGGAGCCCTGTACTCAAGGACTGAGGAACACATAAGAGGGAGACAGGTACTTTAATCGATGCACAGGAAATGAGAGATGCACTGAGGATAACAGGAAGCATTGTTCTTCGAGAATCAGGAGACATGAGAGGAAAAGGTAGGGATGCTTCCGTAGATTGAGCACTTGAATAGAGTGAACATAGAGGAGGATGTTGGTTAGAAATGCAATGCTGCTACAGCAGGATATAATCTCTCTATAAAACTATGGTAAGAGAGGGATGAAAGAAATCACAGATAATTTGTGATAATACCCATCATCTTCTACCACAGATAAGATAGCTGGGAAGAAACCAAATGCAAAGGCAATAGCATATATTATTTTGATGGTCCCTTTGTCCCTTCTGACAAACGCCTGAAGGGAAGGATTCCCATGCCTGGAGGATTGTTTTATTTTTGTTTGTTTGTTTGTTTGCTCTTTTTTATTTGTTTGCTTGCTTGTTTTTATTTGTATTTTTGATAATCTATGACCCTTCAGATACCATTATCACCTCATGTATCATTATCAGGAGACATCTAGGAAAAGGTAAAGGCATGCAAGTATGCTAGCCTGTTGCTATCAACACGTCTTTCCTGTCACTATCACATAGTATAATGATTTCTAGGCATTTCCAGCGCCGTTGGTCAGATTTCCTATGGATCAATGAGGATGTAGCAATGCTGTGTAGATAAATTGATGATTACATAAGTGCTGATAATAATTTTATAGAATTCCTAAATGTTTATAAGTAATTCCAGCTCTCTAAAAAGCTGCAAATGGTCTCTGTAAACTTTCATGTGTTATGGGCTAATTGTGCTAGGATAAGAAAGCAGGCTTGAAACAGATTTACAATCAGGGAAACCATTCCTTCTAGATCAACTGTGAGATAACTAATTGACCTGGTTTATTTATATAAAAATTCAAAACTAATGATTCACAAGACATGATTTGCCTCATGACAAAACTGTGTTAAGATATGATGTGAGAATTATTGTTTTAAACTTTTAATGAATGTCTGGAGCTAATAACAGATAATGAATGTTTAGTCAGTTAATAGTTTTAATGGAAACACAAATAAACATTTCTGCTGTGACTCCCTGTCAATTTATGTCCTGAATTAGTGTCTTAAACTTCCTATGGACTTATGGAATATGAAGATGCTTGGAAGACCAGGTTATCAATTCTCTCGAGAAGAATAAGAATGACAATTAGAGAAGGCCTTCTCTTAGTTTCATCAATAAATAGTAGAAACTGTTTTGTTTCCTTAAGAAATAAAGGTTGGAGTTTCCTTTAGTCCAGAATAAGGAAGGTTTTTTTTTTTTTTTTTTTTTTTTTGTTGACACTTGCTCGTTGGAACTTACTCATGGGAATTTTGCTCCAACACCAAATGTATGTATAAATGTGTAAGTATTGCTTTGTGTATGCAAGAATACTTGTGAATTTGATGAGACAGGTGGTTCAGCCTGACCAGAGTGTCATTGTATATGAGTGTGTGTCTATGCATATTGTCTGTGTAAGATATTTTTAAAATTCTTTTTCTTTCTTTTCTCTTTGGTCTTCAAAGAGATAATGAGTTCCAAATCACTTATCTGGCCAGTGAGAAGTCCTTGAATGAGAGAGAAAAGAAACCAGTGCTTATTAAAGCAAAAATAGTAAGAGTGAGTTACAGAGAAAGAAGCCATTGCTTATTAAATCACCAAGTAGAATAACAAAATCAGCA
Organism: Mus pahari; assembly: GCF_900095145.1. Lineage (NCBI taxonomy): Eukaryota > Metazoa > Chordata > Mammalia > Rodentia > Muridae > Mus > Mus pahari. The sequence continues at coordinate 66,653,181 of NC_034608.1, forward strand.
TTTATTAAAGCTAACAAAAAGTAAGATTATAAGTCCAGGGATATCATTATTCTTTAGCCTTTCTCCGATCCAGTGTTCCACATCAGCCTGTTCCCAGAGCAGGCCTCTAGCATATGTCATATCATAAACTCCATTTAAAACATATCTTGTGTATAATCTATGTAAATGCTTTTATTGTAAATATTTTTAAATAACCTTATAAATAATAGGTTTCCTTGTGGATTTTTCAAATGTCTGTAGTGTTATTAACTCTACTCTCCCCAGCTAACCTCCTCACTACCCATTTCTCTCTTTGTGGAACCTATGTCTTACATTCCAACTCCCTAGATCTGTTCTCACTCTATCCGCTTATGGTCCATTTCTACTCCCTTGGCTTCTGTAGTTATTTGAGGCTTTTATGAGAGCTATCATCTATATTTAAAGAGAAATTACAGGATTTTAAAGTGTGAGGCCTTGTGTGAAGACCACTGGTTGCATTTTTTTTCTTGATGACCCCAATGGCAATAGTTATGCCCTAGAAAATTCAAAGTCTAGAGACAATTTCACAGAGTGAAAAGATTCATAGAGAACAAAGGACAAATCAATGACTTTAGTCATAAGACATGATTATCCATCTGACATGAAAATATAGTATAAGGTTAGACAGAAAAACAAGCAAGCAAGCAAGCAAGCAAACAAACAAACAAGTGGAGAATTAGATTGTCTAATCAGGTGATTAATTATGTTAACCAGGAAAATAAAATCCAGATTATAGTATGCTTATGAAAGTCATACATTGCATTTCTTTTTAAAGATATGTTTACATTTTGAAACCTGTTTAAGAGACAGGTCAAAAATGTAGTAAATTTCTTAGACATGGGGTTTACTGAAAGTGAATAAGTCTAAAGAAAATTTACACAGATCTACTACTAGCAGAAAATCTAGGAGTATATAGAAAGTAATATGGCTATAATTCTGCTTTAGGAACTTGTGCTTGTCTCAAGAGAATAAAATATCATACTTTGTAGCATAGTTCCTCTGGACACTCAGCTTCTAACTTCTCCACTGTTCCAATGAATCCAGTGAATAGATGCAGAGTAGACCTAGTGAGGAGATGCAGGCTAAGAACCAATACAAAGCACATCCAAAACTCCAAGAAGAACAACTCTGGTACAGGAGGAGAGATGAAGCAGCAAAGAGCATTGATATATATCTAGGTGGCAATAAAAAAGATATCCCCATTCTTCATGTTGCATTTGAAATGTTGATTTCAAAAGAAACAGTGTTACACATGAAGACCTTTAGAGAATGATGTGTCATAGTTGTAGCATACTGAAGTCTGGGAATCTTACACTCTCATAGAAGTGCTGGCGAGACATCTACCTATTTTCTATCATTTGAGGCTATCAAGGAAAAGTTGTAGTCTACAGCTCAGTATATATTAACATTACTTTTTAATATAATATAATTGGTGGTTGTGTTAAATAATTGATATATATATGTATATATAAAATAAAGTTATATATATAGAATATATATATATATATATATATATATATATATATATATATAAGAAAAATTCATATATGTGACAGTGTTCATAAGAAATATTTATCAAGCCGGGCGTGGTGGCGCACGCCTTTAATCCCAG
>NC_034608.1:66654920-66689204 GCF_900095145.1 Mus pahari
CCAAGAAACTTAAATTCATTTAAGACTTGTAGTGTGACTGAGGATGCATGGACTTGAATACAAGCACTGGCCCACAGGCACATGCATACACACACAATATGTGCATGCACACATACACACACACACACACACACACACACACAAACACACACTCTATATGTATATGTACTCACATACACTTACATATACTGTTTATAGTTTTACGTAAGTATTAATTACCACGATTCCTTGACATTTTCTCATATAATTATAGTATTATTTAATCTTCATCTCTCCTTTTCTTTCTAAATTGACCTTCTTTCCTCCACCCAGTAGGAGCCTCTTGCCCATCATTCTGTCCCCGTACCAAGCATGAGAAAACTCATTTCAAATAATTGGCTGGGGTAGTCTAGTAGACCCCTTATTTGATTATAGATGTCATACTTGGTTTATCTTGGAGTTTGAGGGTGGGCCCCTATAACTGAAGATTGCATATACTCAAGCAATAGGGATTCCATGATAGGAGCTGGAGTAGACCCAAGAACTTCTTTCCTGAATTCTAGTTTCCATAATGTACCATTCAAGCCTCCAAGGGATGGACACAATTCAACAGTCCTACTCAACTCTACCACCTATGCACTACAACTATTGCCAGGATGGCAAGATACTCTCAAAGAGAAATAAGTAGCATTCACATGCCAGTGGTAAACGACAGCTGTCTATTTAAGTTTGAGGACTACTCTACAGAAAGAAAATCATGTCTGAGCCTGGAAACATAGCCAGCTTCCTGGGTTACTGAGGTCAAAACCTTAGAAAAGCATCTGTTACTGCTTTGTCAGAGCACCATAATTCCTGACCACATTTTCAATCACGGGCTTATACCCACAGAAACGTGTAGGTCTCACATATCATTAGCTAAGCCTCAATTTACAGCAAATGTAGACTATCACAGAGACCTGCAGAAGGAAATAAGCAGAGATCAACAGATTGGGGAACAAAATCAGCCCAAACAGATTTATTGAAATCACAGCTCCTACGTCTAAGGGAATACTGCAAAACAGGAAGTAAAAAGATCATAAGATCCAGAATTACCAAGAAAGATGCTTTAAACAGTTGCTTCTAGAAAAGGTTGCATAAAAAAACCAGATAATAGCGATATCAAGGACTGTGTTAATGTGCTAAAGTGTAGTATCCCAGAGTCCCATAGCTGTCTGGGTCCCAGTACAATAAGCAACTCTCTTTAGAAGTAGAATTGGCCTCTTCTAAGAATGAGCTGCCTTTTGGGGGATCCAATGCAAAGTGGTCATTCTAGAAACCATAGGCAGACAAAGCACAAAACTATTCATGTTGGTGCACCAATGTGAATGAGACCTGGGATCTTACTCATTCTAGATTATCCTCAAGCTTGTTGAACTCAAACTTCTGATGTAGCTCTCAAGTCATGGAACTAAAGAAAAACAAGTATCTCCTCTGTAAAGTGGACTTGCTTTTAATCTTTCCAAAGAACACCTTTTGTAATGGAACTCAGAAAACCTATTCCCATTCCTCACAGCCATTATTTTAAAAAAAAAATTATAATAACAAAACCATCTTTGGGTCCAGATCTGTACTTTCCTGTGGAGGGTGACCTTAAGACATTCATCTCAGAGGCAATCTTTGGACAAAGGAATTTCTATGAGAAAGTTAACTGATGCTATTCAATTGGCATCTGAGAGGTGAACCAGGGACAACAGGCCTTTCCTGGATCTTGAAAAGTTCTGTAGATAATTGCAGAAATATATATATTATTTCTCTCTCATATATATATATATATATATATATATATATATATATATATGAGAGAGAGAGAGAGAGAGAGAGAGAGAGAGAGAGAGAGAGAGAGAGAGAGAGAGAGATTGGTTATTTTTCTCATTGGTCCAAAAAATAAGTGTTAGTCAGACACAACATAAGAGTTCTGAGCACAGGTTCCTCAGTGGAGGAGTTAGAGAAAGGACTGAAGGAGCTGAAAAGGTTTGCAACCCTTAAGAAAGAACAACAATATCAACCAACCCGAACCCCCAGAGTTCCCAGGGACTAAACCACCAACTGAAGAGTATGCATGGAAGGGCCCATGGCTCCAGGTACATATGTAGTAAAGGATGGCCATGTTGGACATCAGTGGGAAGAGAGGCCTTTGTTCCTGTGAAGGCTTGATGCTCCAGTGTACAGGAATGTCAGGACCAAGAAGCAGAAGTGGTTGGGTACATGGGGGAACACCCTCATAGAAGCAGGGGGAGAGGGGATGGGATAAAGGGTTTTCACAGGGGAAACGAGGGAAGGGAATAACATTTGAAATGTAAATAAAGAAAATATCTAATAAAAATAATTCAAAAAATAAAAATAAAAGAGTTTGCCTTAGCAAACTTGGTGCATTATGGTGGTAGAACCATGCTTCTAGAACCTGAGGCAGATGGTCACATTGCTTTGACAGAGAGAGAGAGAGAGAGAGAGAGAGAGAGAGAGAGAGAGAGAGAGAGAGAGAGAGAGAAGAGAGAAGAGAGAAAAGAGAGAGAGAGAGAGAGAGAGAAGAGAGAAGAGAGAAATACCAGTGTTCACATGGGATTCATGGGATTCTAGTCTTTGTTTGGTCCAAGACCCAATGTTTCTGGAATGTTCTGTAAGTAAGTCATTCATTCTACCTCAATAAATCCCTCACAGACACATGCCCAGATACTTTCATCCTAGGTGAATTTTGAGCCTGTCAAATTGACATCAATGTAATCTCAAAATGTATTAAACTGTCATATTTATGAAAATTACTATACATGAATTTTAGTCAGTTTTAGGTTAATTTGGGAGATATACATACCTATGTCTTTTATGTATAAATTCTATATGAAAACAGTTTTCAATATAATATGTTATTTATTTTTAAAACAAGGAATGAGGGAATTTTGCTTTATTATATCATTATGTTAATTCTTGTATCGACAATATGGGAAGGTGCTTTGTTATAAAATCAAGGCCGGTCTGCTATGAGTCTTCCCCCTTTCAGACAGCAGGGTTTCTCCAATACTGTATGTGCCATGTAATTACTTGACTTGAATGCATAACATTAATGAAGACCAGTTTAATTAAATTAAACTTTTCCCTGGTGGTAACTCAATCAAAATGCATCATATCTCATTATAATGTTATCTGTAGGAGTCCAACACTGTAAGTGCTACAAGGAGGGATTATTTTTAACGAGGGTAGAAATAATAAACTTACTTATCAAGTTACACAATGAACTCTCTCAACTGAAATTTCATATTAACTTCCCAGCATATGCATGTTGGACCCTAATTAATATAGTCTGTTTATGTTTCTTTATTATAGATAATTCCATTTGCATAATTATCTTTTGTTTGACTAATATTTATGAGAAACATCTCCTTAAACTGGTATAATTAAATTTACATAAATAATTAAATAATATCTCTTTAGCTCAGCAGTTGTCATCATAGGCATGCTGTAAAGACAATTCATTCTGGCTTCATAAAGTCCAGATTGAATCAGATGTATTATAAATTTAAAGAATTCCATTCACATGTTAATGCATAAAAATGAGTTCTAGAAAATGTTCAAAAATGTTTCACTGAACAGTGAAAGAAAGGGGCTTCTGACCTAGTAAATTTGGAGTAGGAAATTAATCTGGCAGTCTATATAAATGCTATTTTTCTTCTGCAGTGGTAAGGATGAATGCAAAGACTTACATATGCAAAGCGAGTATTCTACCACTGAGCGTATCCCCAGTTATACTAATTTAAATCAACAGGACTGCCTATATTTAGAAGAAAATTACAATGATCGATGCCAAAACAAATTATATATGCTTAAGTCTTTAAATAAATGTGTTTCAAAACATAAGTAAACATATCTTCAAAGGATGTCTTAGTCAAGATAATAATATTGGAAAAATTTCTTTAGTAATTAGTTTTAATTTTATGACATGATAGCATATGACAAAATTTATGACCGTATTTGTAGACATTCATCACAGATTGTTTTTTTCTCCCTTTTATCCAGTGTATTTTAAACGTTGAAATGGTGTAATGTATTAGAGAATGCTAGAAGATTTCCATTTACCATTGTCTTTCAAAGAGTGCTGAAGATTATTTTAGTGTTTACATTTCCTTCTCTGTTTCTCCTGCCAGACACCTTTGTCTTGTACATTGCACAATAGTGATGCCCTCTTGGTCTGTCCTAGTCACTCTTAGCACCTTTCAAACTCCATTCGTTGTTGATTGCTTCAGAATAAATTTTGATCCTAGAAGTGCCACACTAATTTCTGGTCACCTTTTTATAAAAACAACAGAGAACTTACCTTGAGCACTGCCCATGTGTGGGCTCTGCTACCCCACAGTAGCGGCCAATAGACACTGGCTTGAGGAACAAATTAAGTGTAGAGATATTACATGCACCATACCCAGTATGTATACTTTTTAGCTTAAATGAGAAGACCCAGGCCAGAAAGTCCAGACAGTCCTATACTGCCATGGAACAATATTAAATACCAAAATGTCTAAGATACATAAAGTTGTCTCCTCATTTTCTAGACTGTTATAAAAATTCCACTCTAAACTTTTATTTTATCTGTGATTGTGTGTTTTTGTATATCCAGGGTGGTCCATGTGTGGGTATTTGCAAATATGTGAAGGTATCTGAGGAAGACAGACAGGGAGGCACGTCTCTTTAAGAGAAGTTATAGGGGGACCTGAGCTGCTGAAAATAGTGCTAGAAACCAAACTTCCCTCCTCTGGAAGAACAAATTCCCTTAATTGTCAAGCCATCTCTCCAGCTTTAAGGACATTAATTCTTAAAGAAAACACAATAGCAACATAGAAACCACATCTCTTCAGTTGCTTATTATAGGGTTTGTATCTGAACATCTCTAGCTCATGGTTATCCTGCTAGATCACTACACAGGGTTTTGTGAGTATTTGGAAGGGACAAGAGCTGTGGGACTGCATGCGTTACAGAGGTCCTCTTTCTCTCATGATTCCCTTTCTTTTCCCCAAACAACCTCTCAATGATGCATTCTCTGAGGTCATTATGTGAAAGAAAAGTACACTCTTGCATTAACTAGAGTGTAAATCATTACTTAGAAAAGCATATCTAAATTTTGAAGTTTGAAGTTTCACTTGAATCTTAGAGATCCTGGCAATCTCTCTCTCTCTCTCTCTCTCTCTCTCTCTCTCTCTCTCTCTCTTTCTCTATCTCTGTAACTTATTACTTCTATGAAATAATTTATCTTACGTAGATAATCTCAGTCTTATGCAACATGAACCAACACAACACTATTAAAAATAATTTTCATTGGTGTTTCATTTATTCTAATATCTTGTAGCTTGAGTGCAATCTAGTCATTTACAGGAAAAAATCCAGCAAGAAAAATAAATTTACCTGTCATTATTGCAGTTAATATGGTTTGAAAATAATCTCCTCAAACAAAAATTATAATTAAGTATTTATTTGAAAAAAATTAAAATACTAGTTAATAAATTTTTTTTTCTTTTTGGAGACCATAGTAAATGATTAAAGAATTCCTTAGAATATCATAGAGTGGAGAATCATTACATTACTGATGTGTACCACAAACTGTATAAATGTTTACTGAAATTATACAAAACAGCTCATATTTTTTTGCACTTATAATATATGCATTTGTAAGTATAAATGCCCACAAAAATTCCCAAGGGGATTCCAGATCACCTGGAGCTGGGGTACAGATAGTTCTGAGTAGCCATACTTGGGTCCTGGGAACCAAACTTGGGTTTTTGAAAAGCTTTATGTGTTCTCAGCAGCTGGGCCATTTCTCCAGTCTTCGCTATTATTTTAAAATTGTTTTAACATGTGTTTATTAGTGTTATAGTTTTTAAGACATTTTAGTTGTTTTTAAGAAATAAAAGTATCTTGCTTGATAAGTTATTAATGTCAGGAAAATCAATTCATTGATAATTTTATTTTGAAATATAAACATATTATTTATAACAGGATACAGTTGAGAAGAATAAAAGAAGCACAGGTAAGGAAGGAAGAAAAGAGGAAGGAAGGAAAAAAGGGAAGGAGAGAGGGAGGAAGAGGGAGGCGGAGGGGTGTGACTTGGGCCGGGAAATCAGAGACCATGTCAACCGTCTAATTCCTTGAAATTAATACTCGCAACTACTAATTTGGTAGTAGAAAGTGGACTGAATCTCTCACCACACAATTATAAAATTTGGAATAATTAGTCAGATAGAGATTGTGACCTATAAAAATATACTAAAATATTTTTAACTAATACTTCAGTGAAGGTCTATCTGTAAATAACAGTGATAGAGCAGGCACTATCAGTTTATAAAGTTCATGAGGTAGAAGTGGTATTAAAGGTAAATATTTAAGGATACAAGCAAAATACATATTCTAGCATAGGACTCATCTCATTGTAAAGGAAAAACAGGATAAAATACATTCTGCTACTATAGTAAAGATACTTTATTATAAGCATTATTGAATGCATGCAGTGTGAAATTACATATCTGAAAGAAAATATAAATAATAATAAGATCAATTTTAAATCCTTTTCTGATGATTCAACTTTTAGTTCAACCCCATTTATTGATTTTCTGCTTTTGTGGGTTTTGTCTTATATTCTAAATCACTGAAAATGAATACATGACATCTCTTAGCTTTATTAAACTTAGATTTGGAAACAATCATATGAAGAGATCAATTTAATATACTCTTGTAAATTTCAGGCAAAGCTATGTCTGAATCTGATTTAGACATTGGTAGGAAAATACATCATTCATAATGGACCATCAAAATTTACTTCTTGTTTATTCATTTTCATTATTATTTTTTACTATTTTTACCAATTCATTTTGTATCCCTAATCACTGCCCCCTCTTAGTCATTCCCTCCCACAATCCTTCCCTCCATCCCCCTCCCCTTTTCCTCTGAGTGATTGGGGGATACCTAAGGGGTCATCTACCCTGGCACATCAATTCTCTCTGAGTCTAGACACATTTTCTCCCACTGAGGCCAGACAAGGCAGGCAAACTAGAAGAACATATCCTACACACAGTCAATAGCTTTTGGAATAGCCCATTTCAGTTGTTTGGGACCCACATGAAGACTAAGTTGCATATCTGCTACATATGTGCAGGGAGGCCTAAGCCCAGCCTATGTATGTTTCATGGTTGGTGGTTCAAACTCCAAGAGCCCCTAAGGTCCAGGTTCAGTTGACTCTTTTGTTCTTCCTGTGGAATTCCTATCCCCTTACTGGCCATAATACCTCCTGTTCTTCCATAAGAGACCTCAAGTTCTATCCATTGTTTGCTCTGGGTATCCGCATCTACCTGAATCAGCTGGTGGGTGGAGCATCTCAGAGGCAACCATGTTAGACTTAGCTGTGACCTACAGCACTGAAGATAGGGAACCTGAAAATGCTTCTTCCTATAGACAGGCAGGAATCCTAATGGACTATTAGGAACACCAACCCACTCAGAAAGCTTCCAACCTATAATTTGTCCTGTCTACAAGAAAGGCATGAACAGGAGATAGAGCAGAGACTGAGGGAATGGCCAGCCAATAACTGACCCAACTTGAGATGCATCCCAAAGGCACACATCAATCCCTGATACTTTAAATAATACTTTGTTATGCTTGCAGAAAATATTTTCTTCTACAAAGAGGCAGGCCTTTATCATTAAACTGCTATTGAATGCATGAGTAGCTAAGAAGACAATTCAAAAACAAATTGAAAATATCTAAAGTGCATGAGAAAAATAGGTCATTCAGACAGAAAGTGATGTTAAGGGAGGCTTTGGAAAGAGTCATTTTCTAGACCACTTTTAAAACCCCATACTATTCCGTAGAACATAGGGTTGCTTAAGATCATCAAATAAACTGATTTTCAGTCAATTTCTTACATGTTGGTGTAAGGCTATCATATTGCCTACTTCTTTGTTACTTCTGTCTATAAATTTTTGGATCGTCTGTCATGCACAAGAGAAACGTTTTCCTAGATGTCTATAACTTGCTTGTAAGTCTTCTTGGTACCAGCCTTGAAGCCACAGACTGTACAAACCCATTGCTACGAAGAATCAATTTTGTATAAACATCTTTCTTGAGGAAATACTTTTACTCTTTTGTTCTTAGTACATACACAAATGTAGGACACATTAGAATAAAGATAGAATAGCATTGGAGAACCAGGATGGCTAATCATGCAGGTCTATTTTCTTCAACCAAAGAATGTTCATGATGCCTAGTCAACTGGAATGCCAGAGTTAGAAGTGGACCATCAACCTGTGATTCTTTGCTCTTTGATTTGGTGCCAGCCTCTACCTGGGTGGACGCTGTACTATCTTGAGCATGGCTCAGGTTCTAATCCTGCAGTGAGCAGAACACGATCCCTGTTTCTCTAGTCTCTAGTCCTGATCCCTGTTTACCAGTCAACCATTCATTTGGATTGTAAAGGTCACAGGTCTCAAGTTTCACTAAGTTTAAACATCTAAGGAAAGTAAACTGTGAGATCAGTCCTGGAGGGCATGACCCAGTGTCTGCAAAAATACCACCCTTGAGAGTTTCATTCCTCACCTCTTGCTGATTATCTCCCGACAGGCTGTGATACTTGCAGGGGATAGGGGTAGGGTCTCTTTTGAGATCCCTAGAAAACAAAGTATTCAAGGACCTATATTTTCAAGCCTGGGAGATCTGATGTATAGTTTCACTCTTGATTCATTTTTCTACATTGGTGATAGACGATTTGTTTGTTTAAATTAATTTTGTTTTTAGAAAATTTGACACACTTATACATCGTTCAATCTAGCCCCAACTCTCTAGTGGTGTCAATACACTATTAAATTATGTAAATATTACTTATTATTATCCCCTGAGATTAAGCAGGACTTCCAGTGTCACAATGGGTTTGGAATTGTCTATTGGAGCTTGGTGGGCAACAAAAGACAGTGGACCCCTTGTGAACAAGAATTTCTGTAGAGAAGCTATGTGTGCAGAAGTTGAATTGAGCTACGTCTTCAAAGGCTGGTTGACTGATTAGAACTTAAAAGATGTGAAAAAAACTGGAGTGCTACAGGTATAGGGGATAATTACAGTTTATATTGAGCTATCTTTAACCCTCTGATTGGCTAATTGAAAATGTCAGACCTAATATGATGCTACTAAAAGATAAAAAAAAAAAATTGGGATGTAGTAACTTATTGAAACCCCAATTTTCTACCAACTAAAGATCAGAGGATGCCGTCCTATGGAGTCTAAAGCCTATCCTTGATGTACCCACCAAGGTATTTGAAAAGCATCTTCATTTATGATTCTTTGGTTAATTGCTATAAACAGCTTATGAAATCACCTCGTTATTGGCACATGGAATTTGAGGTAACTTAAATCTGTATTCCCAGGTCATGGCCAATTTAATTTAGCTTCAGAATAAACTATTTCTTATCTTCTTTGAGGTTAGAGTGGCATATGTCAACACCCGTCCCCTGGAATCTATCAATAGCCATTAGTTAAGAGATAAAGGGTAAGGCTGGGTGAATCCCTTTTTATTTGACACGATGTTGATAGGGTCAGTCTTGTGTGGACCCAGGGCAGGTGACTCCAGCTGTCGTAAGTTAATTATTGTACTTTTATCTAACCTAGAGAATGGCAGTTTGTAGCCCTTTCCCCTGCCTGCTGTCTCTTACGTAGTCTCCTTTTTCCTAAGATCCCCTGAGAACTGGTAAGGGTGGTGGACATGTCTCATTTAGAACATTTCTTACCAAAGCTTTAATGTAATGAAACTGAAGAATACTGTCACATCCGCCAATCAGAAATTTAATTAAATTCTCTGTAAGCCTGTAAGAAATCTATTCACCACAAAGTTCTTTGATGGCTTGCATCAGTTCTTTTATTTCCCCCCTTTTAAAAACTATTTTCTATTTAAAGAATCCATGAATTTCTTTTTCTGTTACATAGGACCATCAACTATCTGCCCTTACAATACACAGCCTCAGCAACAAGCTGCTTCAAAAAAACACAGTCTCGGAACCTCTGCTCATCTTCAAACCTGCACTTTGCAGAAGCACCTACATGATAGCGGTCCTTCCAAGAAAGCTGCAGGAGCCTGTCGGATCCCCCATGTTCTGCCAGATACGATTTCTGACCTTATTCAAACATTAGATATCTTAGTATCTTCCACACTGGCATTCTGCACAAAGGGATATTTTCCAGAAGAATTACATTCTAGTTTCAGATATAAGACATATACATCTTTTTCCCTGACAGTGAAATGATACGGGGATGCGCATAAAAAGATATGCGCATGTATAGAAAAGGAGTTAGGAACAGAGACAAAGACTGGCTGCTCTCTGCCAGCTGCACTCTCCAGTTGCATGCAAGCTCTTCAACTACACATCCTTTGAGCAGAAGAACCGACTTACTGTGCTTTATTGTATCTTTCCCATCCTGGAGAGATGTGCAGGCTAAATGTAGCTTTTTTTGTTTTTAATCTTTGTATGCATTCCTTTCTGCTTCATAACGAACTGCTCTCACTTGCATTCGTTTTCCAGACTATTGTAACCACTGGCATTCTTCATAACAGAGAATGTGCCCTTTGAATCTGATCTCCCATTTATTGTACCAGGGTTTTGTCCATTTGCCTCCATGGTACACATAGTTTTTAAACAGTTTTACTGCCTGTCAATGACAACAGTTATTATTTGGTTGATTTCTGGAAGTTAATTTGTTTCTCTTAGTTGAGATGATAATTTCATAATCTGAAAATGAATTCTGAAAATAAAGCATGTAGCTTAAAACAACGGTAATGAGAAAATGCAGCCAACACAAGATTTCAAACATTAATAGTTTAGTGCGTTGATTTAGATGGTCCATTCTATTTACTACTTGACTAATGGCAGAAAGGCTTTCTTGAAATAACTTGTTGACTGACATTTTCTATTGAACATTTCTGTATTTTATGATGTATTTTAAAGCACTATGCTTTTTTAAACTGCTGTATGAACTCAGTCTGCAAAATGTTACATATGTATATTTTCAAGGTATCAGATAACCCATGTGATCATCCCCGGAAAATAGTGTTTTGCCCAATCTCAGCATTCCTTAGTTGCTTGTAAGATTTTTTTAAAGAGGTGTGGCCTCATGGGCTTTCGCCCATCCATTTTGGCCAGTCTATTGGTTTACCTGTTCAGGTCATTTTCAGACAGTCATGTTGCTAAGACTTTATGGATGTAGCTTCTGGCATTAGTGGGAGACAGTCTCCCTGCCAACTCCCTGATTCTCTGGCCTTTACAATCTTTCTGCACCCTCTCTCACAATGTTTCCTGAGGTTTAGTTGCAAAAGTGACTCATAGATGCATCCCTTTATTTAGTAATATACATTATATATAGTATAAATATATATTATGTATGCATGTAATGTATGTAACAATGAGTAAGTAAGATATCATAGATCTGAAAGAGAACAAAGTAGTATATGGGAGGTTTCAGAGAGAGAAAAGAGAAGGAAGAAATGATGTAATTATAATTCAAAAACAAAATAAAAAAGAGTGCTATATATTTAGACATGCCTACAACTAGCAGGAAACAGTGGTACAATATATTTAAGTCAACGTGTTCTTTAAAGGACAGTTTCTAAATAAACATGGCTTCAATTCCCCAGAGTAGTTCCATGTTAGATTAAAAGCCATGTTGGTAGCCATTACTACCTGTACTGGGTTACTGAAGAAATAGGGAAGAAGGTAGAACATAATACAAATGCAACTGAAAAAAAGCAAAGGCGAGTCTCACTCTTTATTCATGCTAGTGTTTTCATAGACATCAAGCAAGCATGTGTCTAAGACTCCCTTAGTTCCTATTGTCAACTTATCACATTATTTGTACTAATAATATCCCATAAATTATTTTTTACTGTGGTAACCATATTAGGGGTAGTCAATTTGATGTGAGACAAACTGTATCTTGATGACTTGAGGAACCATTCGAACACAGTTTATCACATAGAGAATCAGTAGAATATTGTTCCCCACTGAGCATAAGTTTTAGAGAGCACAAGGAGCTATGTATGGAGACTAAAGGGATGCAGTGATACTCTATGAACTCAGTAACCCCACAGCATCTATCTTTCAGTGATACCTGCTCAGGGGAAGGCTTGTTATAGATGTGTCAGACAATTTTCCATTTTGTAATATCTATCTTACTGTAATTAGCATATCTATTTTAATAGTTCTATAATAAACATATACTAACATAAAAAGGCTTCCTGTGCTTTTCTAATACATTGGTTAAAGCCAGAGGACTGATTAATAAATGGATCACTGTAGATCTTTCCAAAGGCTGAATTTGTTCCTTTCTCCCCAGAGAATGGCAGCTGAAGAATATTTTTTCATTGCCCTTGCTTCTAATTCCCACAGGAGATCAGCAGAGATTCATTTCTTCTCCTAAGCACAGAGAAAAAATGAAGGCTCTGGACCATGCCTCGAACTCTTACCAGAGCCGCTTTCATCAGTAGGCATTTTTTGCAGCCCTCCTCCACTCTGAGGGATTTTGCTTATTAAAGCTCATCAGACACTAACAGACACTAGACCACCAAGGGAGATGGGCCAGATCCAAATCCCTGCTGTGATTTAGTCACAGCTGAAATGCAAGCATTCTAATTTGCTCTGGATTTCTAGTGACTGTAACCCTGTTTGGTGACATGAAGTTGTTGGCTAAACTAAAACGAATAAACAGACAGCACTTTGGAAGCCTGACCAACAAAACTCAGAATTCATGAAAAGATATGAATGTTTAAAAGTGAAAATGGCAATCCAGAGAGAAAGAGAAAGAGTGGGGGGGGGGAGAGAGACAGAGAGACAGAGACAGAGACAGAGAGAAACAGAGATACAGAGGCAGGGGCAGACAGATAGACAGACACAGACACAGAAACACACACACACAGAGACAGACACAGAGACAGAGACAAAAACAGAGAGAGAGAGAGAGAGAGAGAGAGAGAGAGAGAAGCAGAGGTAGACAGACAGACACAACTCCACACAACACCCACCCACACACTCCCAGAGAGAGACAGAGACACAGAGAAAAGGGAAGACAGACAGACAGACAGCAGACACACACACACACACACAGAGAGAGAGAGAGAGAGAGAGAGAGAGAGAGAGAGAGAGAGAGAGAGGAGAGAGAGAGAGATTTGCCAATTACTTTNAGAGAGAGAGAGAGAGAGAGAGAGAGAGAGAGAGAGAGAGAGAGCACAATAGTTCATTTTCACCTGATTTCACTTGAGAACTAGGAGACATTTGTTCCTTGATTGAAGTCATCATGAACATCCACCTGAGTAGCATTACAGGATGGACCCTTTACTCTCCTTACATCACCGTTTTCAGTTTGGGCATCAAGCTGGACTTATCTTAGGTTGAACTAGAATAGGGATGTACTTCAGAATGCAAGGGGGTAAGAATGTGGCTCAGGTTTGTAATCCCAGAACTTGGGAAGCTAAGACAAAAGAACAGCCAAAAGTTGGAAGCCAGATTTTACTACAGTGAGAGTTTCAAGATAGCCCAAGCTACAGAGAACGCTTGCCTCACCAAAACAAAAGAACTAATATGACTCAGCAAGGTTTTTATGGATTGTAGAGGATATGGTTTGATCCCAAATCAAATGAATGTTCCAGACATCATGGAAGAAGAAAAATCAAGAAAGTGCTCATGTGTTTGAGGTAGTACCTGCAGTGGAAGGGGTGGACGATGTAAGTTGAGTGAAAATTCTAAAAAAAAAAACAAAAAAAAAAAAAAAAAAAAAAATTTGATATGTAAGGGTTTTTTTTAGGTTTTGTAAGAGTTTTTAGCAGACACGATTAAGGACTGTAAGAAGAAAATCATTTATTATAAAATTAGTTATAATATTCACTTCAGTAAAAATACTGTGCGCATAGATAAATGTAAGGAAGCAGAAAATAGTGTACCACTTTTAATCCCAGCACTTGGGAGGCAGAGGCAGGCAGATCTCTGAGTTTGAGGCCAGCCTGGTCTACAGAAAGAGTTCCAGGACAGCCAGGGCTCCACAGAAAAAGCCTGTCCAGAAACAAACAAACAAACACAAAAAAAGAAACGAAAAGAAAATAGTGTACATACTTTTAATTGACTATATATTATTAATTTATTATTATTATTATTATTACTATATCCTAACAGTTGACAGAATCCATTGTCTTGGCATCTATGATTTTCCATATGAATGTCAGATCTACTTCTCATGGACATATTGAAACAAATTCTGCTATTGACTTTAATACATATTTTCTGTACTGACTTTTTCCCGTGATATATCTAAATAATGAAATCTTTGACATTGTTAGGTCTTGACTATCAACTTTCTATTGCTTAAAGAACATTGAAAATGCTCATGTCCACTGAGCACAGGATCAGTAAATTAATCCACACATGAATGTGATGTCACTCATCCACGTAGGTAAGTTCCTGTATGTCAGCATACTCTTTTATTCATAAGAGCTACGAGTGTGCGTCACACCTGTGTGCCTTTTAAGATTAAAGTAGTCTTGGTAAGTAGTTCCCAAAACCACCAAGTCTAGTGTCAGCAATGTTATTATTAGTTAGATGTTTTAGTGAATATATGGCACAAGTCATGATTTAGGATTTAAATTTCTCTTCTCGTTTATGCAATGAAACACTTTTTTTTTATTGGTTAGTTTATTTATTTACATTTCAATTGTTAGCTCCCTTCCCAGTTTCCCATCCAAAAACCACCTATCCCTTCCCCTTGTTTCTACGAGGGTGCTCCTCAATCCACTCACCCATCCATTCCTGCCTCTGAGCCCTAGCTTTCTCATAGGCTGGGTCATCCAGCCTCCACAGGACCATGGGCCTCCCCTCCCAATGATGCCAGATAATGTCATCCTCTGCTGCATATCCAGCTGGAGCTATTGGTTCCCCCATGTGTATTCTTTGGTTGGTGGTTTAGTCCCTGAGAGGTCTGGGCAGTCTGGTTGGCTAATATTGTTATTCTTCCTAAGGAGTTGCTTACCCCAATAGCTTTTTCAGTCCTTCCCCTAACTCCTCCATTGGGGTTCCTGTGCTCAGTCTGTTGGTTGTCTGTGAGCATCCACATCTTTATTAGTCAGGCTCATGCAGAGCCTCTAAGCGGACAGCTGTACCAGACTCCTGTCAGAAAGCGCTTCTTGGCCTCAGCCAAAAAAGGTCAGTAAAAAGTCTTTTTGTAATCAACATTTACTCAGAAGCTGTGGTCAATGAGGTGTGCTGAAAGACCTGGGTGCCTGATCTGAGAGTAGTAGGAAATCTTGGGACAAACAGATAACAGGAGATTCAAAACAACTTCATTTTTTCGTTTACATTTTTTTCTTTCCCAAAGTCATGACCTATTTGATACCCTTTTTTTTTCTGTATATTAAATTCATATTATGAAAATTCCTATACTCCTAGGATGTATTAATTGTGGCATTCCAGACTTGTAGACACTAGATTCTTCTTTTTCAAGGAATCAACTTCTATCTCATCACTAGGGGTGCACTGCTGTTACTTTTTTAAGGGAGCAAGAGAAGTCACATCTCTACTAGTCACAGTTTCCCTCTCATTTTAAGAATTTATTCCCTTAATACCACGAAACAATCATTATCATCATGATTTTCACTGTTTCTATGTTTTGAAATATTTTTGCTCTCTGATGTAGTTACCTAGGCTTCTTTGAAACTCTAGAATGCATTACATAGTTATAGAAAAATATATGCCTTATCTTTTACAAATATTTTTTGTTTTTAAAACTTTTAGTAAACCAAATCTAATTTAATAATGCTTTCAATAAAAGCTCATGTTTATTTTAAGACATTTTCTTATAATTAGAAAATAGAATCTCAATATCATAATAAATGTGTAGTAGGAATAACCTCTCCCCCATTTTTCTTAGGAACTGATTACATTTTCAGGAAAACCTATTATTAAAGGACTTAGAATTGCTAGAAACAAAATATCCTTAAGGAGAATTCAAGGCTATGTATAGGAGTAAATAACAAAACCTAAACCTCACTCCAGCTTTTCAGAGAATAGAACTATATGAGGGTTACTATGCCCTCTAAGTATAATTCATAACATGAATAACCAATCATAAAAATTAAAAGTATGCAGTTTTAAAAGATCTCCCTATTCCCACTTGAAACATTGATGAGTTGCATTTTACTTGTTTTTTTTTTTGTTGTTTTTTTTTTTGGATATTTTATTTACTCACATGTCAAATGTTATCCCCTTTTCCAGTTTCCTCTCCACAGACCTCCTACCCCAACCCCCTCCCCCTGATTCTGTGAGGATGCACCTCTACTCACCCATCCACTCTCACCTCATTGCCCTTGGATTCCCCTGCACTAGACATATCTAGAAGATTCTTTAAAAATGCATATATGACTTTCTGGTTAGAAAATGTCAAAAGAATTAATATTTAAGAATTTGTAGATCATAATCGGGGAGGTCATACTACTACTGTGTGCACGAATTTTCTTTTCTTTCTGTAGAGTTGAATATAGCAAAATGCAGATAAGTTTACTAGGGAAGATAGACATTGTTTTTAAATCTGCATTGCTAAATTCTCCTTGCATTACCAAGACTTTGTGAAATACTAGTTGATAATCATTCATGAATGACTAATAAATGATCAAGCACATACATGAATGGATGGATACTATGGTTAGTATAATTTTATCACTTTAATACATATTTCACATGGGTTCTTTTAATTTATGAAGAACTATTATAGATCAAGGGAAACACTGCTTTAATGTAATGTTAATGTGCTAAGAAGAAGAAAATCTTAACCAATGTCTCATTTTTCTGTTGGTTATATTATAATGAGTTTTTCTTCATTATATATATATTTTGTGTTGCTTATACACTTGTGATTATATTGTTCAAGCTGAACCTTAATTAGTCAATGAATATGTCCCATTTACTTTGATAAATGATTACATTTTCACAAAGTTACATTTACTAAAAGGTACTAGCTTTATTTTTCCAATAGTATATAGTAGCTGCTAAAGGAATCACATGGAATTAGAACTGGTTCTATATTTTGTCTATTGTTTGGCATATAACTTCATAATTATGGTTCCATTTCCGTTTCCACATATATTAAATGAAGCATATTTCCTTAGAGAATTGATATAAGATTGGGATAATATGAAAGGGAGTAAGTTGGGAGGAAAAAAGGAAGAAAGGAAGGAAAGGAAAAAGAGAAGAATTAGGAACCAGGGCATAGAGTACTCCAAAGAAACAAGTAGCTCCTACAGCAAGTGAAGAACACACCGAAGTTACAAAAGATGATGGCAAACACTGTGATATTTCTCCATAACACTAAGGGAAAATAAATTGCCTTCAGGTCTCATCTTTGTTATTCAGATTAATCACTGCTATTTTATGAGTTTAACGCATGTGTTGTAGGATGAATGATAGACTAAATGTTTCATGTTTTAAGACAGAAACATGCTAAAGAGCAGGGCACTTTCATTATCTAAAGAAAGCCAAAAGCGTGGTTTCTCAAAACCTATTTTTTTTTTTTTTTTTTGTCTAAGTGAATCAGTGGTGAAAAATTTAAAGTGAAACATGAATTATGCTCAGTCAAATGGATTTTAAGTATAAAATGTTGGTTCCTAGCCAGATGCCCCTGAATATGAGGAAGGGCAGAAAGAAAATACTTGAGCTAATTAAAAAGATGCTCAATAACAAGATGTACTTTGGAGATATAAATATGCTGGAGGTGAAAAGTGATCGATAGTAATTGTTAGGGAGCAACGGATAAAAAAGCACGGGAAACCCTGGAATGAAAATCCACACGAATGGCATGACCTAACATGAGCTATAGAAAATTGAAGTGAGTACAACAGAAGAAAAGGTTCAAGGAAGCCACGATTAAAGATGAAAGGTAAATTGCTTCGAATATGAAGACAAATAATTAGGTCCTTGACAGAGATAATGCTCCTATAATGAGGCCTCTGAGAAATCTAGAGGAAACAGTGAAAACAGATATGGATATTTCACTAATTGAATTACTCTTCCATATTAGCTTTGACTACAGAGGGAAAAGTGATTGTCACACAAATCCTAGGATGGAATTAGAAAACGTTCCTTCAACAAACACAGATGATAGGATATCGTCTTGGCATTACAGAAGATAATTGTGCTATTTATAATTAATGGGGTATATTAAACAATGCAGCTAATTTTCTTTCCATTTACTAGAGATGAGTAGTGTGGGGCATTGAAGGGATCCTGGAGTATGTGAAATCCTGAGTGTGTGTGTGTGTGTGTGTGTGTGTTGTTACATGGTCACGGCTGTCTCACGGACCATAAACACCAACCCAGAAAGGAATGGCAAAGCCTTTCCTTCCGGTCCACGTGTGATCCACTGGTCCACGTGTGATCCACTGGTCCACGTGTGATCCACTGGTCCACGTGTGATCCACTGGTCCACGTGTGATCCACTGGTTCACGTGTGAATGCTGATAGTGCTTGCAGAAAAAAAAAAAAAATCCATCAGGATATCACTCTTGTCCCAGATATTTACAGCCTGAGATTGGCTAAACCCACCTCTTACATTAAGCAACATACCATAAACCATGCCTTCTTGTTTATCTGTATGCAATAATTCTGATGACCTGTTCAGATATAAGCAATAACCCTGCTTTATTTTTGTATATATAAAAAAAAAATTTTTAGTGTCCCAGGTGATGCCTTATTCCAGCAGAAAACCTATCCATAGGATGCCAGTATTTGTTTGTTTGTTTGTTTTATCTCTGTGTGTTTCTGTCGTTTTCTCATTTCCTCTCCTCCACACTTAGATCCAAGACCCTGAAGCCAAGCCAAGCACATAACAGAAGATAGTGTCTTTAAACTTCTGTTTTGTTTAGAGGATAGTAACATGATTCAGGATGGATTTATAACCAGGCTTCTGGCCATTCTTAAGGAATATAAGACAAACAATCCAGCAAAAGACGCTATATATCTCAGCATCTTATGTGAAATAACTATGTAAGCATTAGAAAATATGCCACAGAGAAGCTTGATCTCAGAAGGAATAATAACATGGAATCCCTCTGCTGCCACCATCATGTGATACTCCAGAGATCTCCCCCAGTTGAGGAGGAGAGATCAGAATTCAGACTGCAATGGCTCTTGCTGTCCACAAGATAGGAAGTAACCTCTTCTGTTGCCTCCCCCAGCCCTGAAGCAGGCTGATTCAGACCTTGTTGCCACTAAGCACTGGACCACCTGGGGTGGAACCTTCCAGTTGCAAAGCAGGTTCTATTGTTCTACACCTGCCACTGCTCTCCTCCAAAACATCATTGCTACCCGCTGAGACCCTTGAGATTTTCTGGAGACAGCATCCTGCAGATCACCTACAGGCTGGCGACAGGCACCAAGAAAGGAGTGGTGGGGGATGGGCCTCCCCCCTATATAAACTCAGAATCTTAGTAAACTTGTGGACTTTGATCACACACACTTTGTCTTAGTCTCCTTCCTTTTCCCTGTTTAATCTCTTTCAGCCCAGCCTGCCTTTCAGGAGTATCCGGTTCCTGTGGCTGTGGGGGGCCACATTCAGTTGGTGCCTCGAACAGGGACCTGAACTAGGTGGGACAAGACTGAGGGAACACTGTCTTATGTGGAGCTCCACGAGAAGGGAAGAACAAGAAGATCATATCAGTCACAGTGAGCAACAGGTATTCATGCTAGTGTTGGCTTTAAATCTCATCCTTTTAAAAATTGTTGCTGCAGGTGGGATACGGGCTAAGTTGGGGCAGTGTTGACCCGGCACTGATTCCACTTAGGGGTTGACAGCGGAAAATGGGATTAGAAAATTCAAAACAGGCATTTGTCCGCAGCCTTCAAGAGCTGCTTCAGGCGAGAGGAATAGGGTTTGAAGAACAAGTGTTAGAAGATATTTTAGATCAGATAGGTTCTTGCTGCCCATGGTTCAGAAAAGACAAAACTTTAGATAAGAGAACCTGAGAGAGAATTGGAGAAGCTCTGAGAAACACCCAGGCAGATAATTTCACCCTCTGCCTCTGGGGCTCGCAAAAGATGCTATTGATGAAGAGACCTCACAGGCATCCGATAGCAGAGTTTGAAGAATCTCAGGAAGACCCTAAATTAGAAAGATACAGAGATTCTGATGATGAGCTAACATTAGACAAAGAAGATCATTCAGTAAAAGGAGTCGCCAAATATTCTGATGAAGATTAGCCTCCTTGTGAACCTTCTGCTCCACCTAGGGCCTCCACTATAACAGAGGCTACTCAAACGGACATGCAACTAAGTAAATTAGAGTTTGAAATTACATTGTAGAAATTGACTAATGAGCTTCGGGAGCTAAAAACGGTGTCAAATACAGGAAAGAACAACTATCTTGAAGTGTACCAGTCGCCACTAGAAAGAGCTGTAAGTCAGGCTCGCAGGAAAGGGCAGGATACATCTGACGTGCTAGCCTTTCCTGTAATAGAGATACTTGACCAGCAAAATAATAGAGTCAGACAATACCAGACTTTGGAGTTCAAGGTGATAAAGGAGCTAAAAACAGCTGTGGCACAATATGGCCCTACAGCTCCTTTTACACAAGCATTATTAGATACTGTCATGGAGGCAACACTCTTCAAATCTGACTTTGTGAAAAATAGGGTCTTTCATGGTCAATGAAGCTCATGCCTTCAGCTTCACTGGCTAGAGAGCTGTGTCTAGGGACACTATTATCCCCGTATCATCTGTGCTGACACAACAGGTTTGCTCCACAAAGGGCTATTGTATGTGGGCTGTATCAAATCCAGGACCTCATGTCCTTGCACCTGTGAATGAAATTTTATTGAATATGATTTTTGTTACTATGGTGGTATTTAATATATTGAAGTGTAGCCAAATATTAGGTTGGGTGTGATGCCATGCATGCATAATGGCCGAATTCTGGAGGTAGAGGTAGAAGGTTCCAGAATCATGGATAAGTATGGCCTAGGATAAACGTATCTCCATGATAAATGGAAAACCAGAGAAAAGGGCACGAGTTAGAAAAGTGTCTTAGTTTAGTTTCTATTACTGGGATAAGGAACGTGGACAACTTGTGAAAGAAAGGGTGGATTTCAGTTTATAGTTTATAATCCATCATTAAGAAATGTGAGAGTAGGACCTCAAAGCAGGAATCTGTAGGCGGGAACTGATGCAGAGATTATAGAACAGTCTTTGATTACTGGCTTGCTCCTCATGGCTTGCTTAGTTTGCATTTTTATTTACCCCATGTTGTGGTTTGAATAGAATGGACCTCATATGCTCATCGATTTGAATTTTTGGTCATTAAGGAGTACCACTATTTGACAGGAATTAGGAGGTGTGACCTTGTTGCAATAGGGGTCGTTTTGTTGGAAGAAATGTGACTTTGGAGTAGGCTTTGGGTTTTGAAATGACTGTGTCAGATTTGGTGTCTCTTTCCATGCTAGTGCCTGTGAATTCAGGTGTAGAATTCTCAGCTTCTTCAGAACCATGCCTGCCTGCATGCCACCGTGTTTCCTGACATAGTAAAAGTAGACTAAAACCTCTGAAATTACAATCTAACCCAAGTCGATGCTTTCTTTTTATTTTATTTTATTTTATTTTATTTTATTATTTATTTATTTATTTTAAACTCCAGATTTTTCTTCTTTTCTTGTTTGTTTCCATTATTAGATATTTTCTTTATTTACATTTCAAATGTTATCCTGAAAATTCCCTGTACCCTCTCCCACACCCTGCTCCCCCATCTACCCACTCCCACTTCTTGGCCCTGGCATTCCCCTATACTGGGGCATATAAAGTTTGCAAGACCAAGGGGCTCTCTTCCCAGTGATGGCCAACTAGGCCATCTTCTGCTACCTCTGCAGCTAGAGACACGAGCTCTTTTAAAATAGTAGCCATAGTCATGGTGTTCCTTAAAAACAATAAATTGATTGATTACTACAAAAGTTGGTACCAGGAGTCGGGTACTGCTGTGATGTGATTGACAAGGCAGCTTATTAGAATGTGACTCTGGATTGCCTTGTAGACCTCAAAAGACTGAAGAGGCCAGAACCATGGAACACCTACTTAGAAAAGCCACAGACTAGATATGGAACCAGGCTAAGAAAGAAAGCTGTCTTGCAGTGAACAAATATGAAAGGAGTTGGAGATATGAGGAGCCCTTTGATATTAGACATGGTGATACAGAGGATGGAGTTTGTCCTACTGTTTTTAGGTCTTGCTTAAGTCAAGCCTCACTCCCTTACCTTTCCTGCCTTTTGTAGTAGTACTGTATATACTGTGCCACTGTAGGTTGGATGTATGCGACCTGCCTTTGGTTTTGATTTTATGTGGGATTTCAGTTAAGAGACTGCCATGAGTCTCAGAAGAAGACTTTATACTTTAAAATCGTGTTGAGACTGTAATAGATGATGGGGATTTTTGAAGTTAGACAAAATGCATATCACATTATGATATGGCTACAGTCCTATGGTAGCCAGAAAGTAGAATGTGGTGGCTTGAATCAGATTATCTCTATTGCCTCATATTTGAATTCTTAGTCATTAGGTTGTAACGATACATGGGAGGGAATAAGAAGTATAGCCTTGTTGGAGTAAGTGTGGCCTTCAGGGAAAATATCTGCTACCTGCGATGGGTTTCAAGGTTTGATAAAGCCCCTTCCAAGCCCAGGGTCTCTTTCTTCCTGCTGTCAGAAGATCCAGGTGCACAACCATCAGCGACTCTCCAGCAGAATGCCTGCCTGCATGTCAACAGGCTTCCTACCATCAAGATAAACCTCCCAAACTTTACAGTTTACAGAAGCCCCAATTCATTGCTTTCTTTTATAAGCGTTGCTGTCGTCATAAGGTCTCTTCTCAGCAATAGAGCAGTGAATCAAACATCCATGGCCGCCTGACACCCTCTCCAGTGTGCCTGGCCAACCCATGTCTGTTATCAGTCAAGAAGATGCCCCATAAACATACTCACAGGCTATCAGATAAGCATTTTCTCAAGTTTCTCCTTCTCAGAGGACTCTAGCTAACTCTCCCCGAACCCCCCACCCCCACCCCGCCACTGCCCAATGCAATACAAAACAAACAAAATCAACAACAAAAGCCTAACCTATAACAAAATAAAACCTAGTGACAATGAAGTATCAAACCACAGCAGATAATATTCACTATGGTTATATGATAAGCAAGTGAGGAATTGATGGAAGAAATCTGTTTTCACTGTCAGGGTAACAATAAATCACTGTATTTCAGGAAAAGACAGGTAGCCATTGAAGATCTCATTATAATAATTTAACAGTCTTATTTTCATCTTTGTTGCATTTCAATATGTTAAAACATTTCTGACACTTTCCTGCTTCTCTTGCATTTAAATTCTAATATAGAGATGTTTGCTGATTCATTTGCAAGATTTTGGGAAACTGGCACGAGTTAGAATCTGCTGAACAACAGTTGAGCAGGTTTGGTTGTTTACTCTCATAATCAAATGAAATTGACAACTGAGCTTCAGAAAAATGGCATGTGGCACTGTTTTTCAGCTTGCACTCTTATAGCAGGTTTTATCATTCAGAAAAGAGTTTGGAAGTCTACAGAAAAAGACACATTTTTCTGTCTTTTATTTTTTTCTTCACTACATATTTTATCTGAGAGAATATTCAGCTTCAAGAAATCAATTATTATGTTTTCCTTTGACACAAAATGCAATAAAATGAAATGAAATAATAAAGCAGTCACTTTGGGCACATGTATGATAGCATCTGAATTGATCCACATCTTAAAAAGTAAGCCTGTTTTTAAAAGTAATTAAAAATCCGAATGCACATTTATAAAACCTGCTAATATGTGCACTGCCAACTTTGGATTCTAAAGATTTTGATTAGAGCTGACCCAGATTTTTCCCTTAGATGTCTTACCCAGTTCACTTCTATTCAAAGTTCCCACCCTGATATTGATGGCTTTTTTATTACCGCCGTCCTCAAGGTTTTCAACACTACTTTTTTTTTTTTTTCTTCTATATTCACTGTAGAAATAGTCTAAAAGTGTTCATGCTTTCCCAACCCTGTGGCTCTGTTCTGCTACACTGGGCCCTGTTTAACCAGATATATATTATTGAGACTTATAAAAAAAAAAAAAAATAGCAAGGTGTCGCTTTAAACCTCCTGCTTATGCACAGGCTGCTGCCAGCCTCCTAGCTTTAGAAAATAACACAGAATCAAAAAACAAAGCAAAACAAAACAAACAAAACAAAACAAAACAAAACAAAAGCCTTTACGAAACGAGCTAGCTTCCTTTTCGCAATTGTATTCTTGTGCCATCTTACTTTTTTGTCGTTGCTTGATGAGATTGAGGTTCCGATTTTAGGAAACAGATCTTTTTCTCATTAAGTAACAATATTTATGAATGGGTTAAAGTGTGGCAGGCAGTTTTTGGTACAGATGGGAAAACATCTGTAGTGATTCCATTCTCTCTCATTCATCAGAATATCACTGCAATTTCTTTGGATAGGACAGACTTTTACCTGGGTCGGGGTCAGTGCTAGTGCTTACTGTGCTGTTAAAACTTAGGACAGTAGCACATCCACTATTAACAAATGCGGTTTTATTTTATTCTCTGCCTGCCTTCCTTCCCTTTCTCTCTCTTTTCTCTCTGATTTCCTTGCTTCCTTCCTACCTTCTCTCCATCTGTCAATCTGTCTATTCACCTGTCTGTATCTCTGTCTTTTTGTCTACCGTTTTTTTTTTTTTTCTGATTATCTGTTCTGCAATGAATATGGCATGTCTGAAACTATTTTCACATGAGACTCCAGAACAAAGAAATAATGTGGGGATTATATAGCTCATTATCATTCTCCTACTGTTCAAATAATTTTCTTTTATGGTTAAATTTTGCAAATATTTCTTGTTGATCTTAATATGCTAAAGTATAATTGCACTAATATGCTAAAGTGTTAGCAGAAACACTGCATGTCGTTCTATGATTTTATATATATATATATATATATATATATATATATATATATATGTATTTAACTTTCTTGTATGCTAAGACTCAGTATTAGAAACCAACTACTCTGTTATTGTTTAAGTGTGAACAACTTTAGATGCTCAGAAGATTAGTCATATGATTGACACTGGAAAATACCCAGAAAAAGTGTTAGAAAAAGTGATTAAAGATCTGACAAAATTTATACTAGAATGATTATTTATTAAATTGGATATATTTATACACATATATTTAAAACACACATTCACATTCATACCCAGAAATGCACGCATACAAATTCTAATATTAATAATTTATTTCATACTTCATAGTTATTGATTTCAAGGCAGGATTAAATTTCATAAATAATTTGCTTTTTAAAGATTAACTTTTCACAGTAACCTTGTAAAGGTCTAAGAGTTGAGTAGGTTTCAGAGATTAAATGCGGCAGGGAACAACTTTTAGATTCTTACATGTTTAAAATGCATGAACCCTTAAAGGAAGACTTTACATTAAGGACTACAAGCAGAAAGCACTAAGAAGTTGAAAACATTAACAGATGCTATTTATTATGAACCTTGACAATACACTGATATCTAACACCACTTCATCAACATTGCAAAATTACCATGAAGTGTGATATTTATAACTAGTATGAACTGATTAATATTTAGACAGAGAGTTCTAGTGACTCAAATTTTCAACTATACTTAACGCATGAGAAACATATGCTACTTTCAAATATTTAGTTAATGGTTTGGTATTACAATTAAAATAAATGCAACTAAATAAAAATATATTGGCTCACAATCCGCAATACTATACCTTTCACAATTTGATGTACGATATAAAAATTCAAGTACCCTACGTTTAACAACTAATAAATACATAATTATTTCTCAATTTAGCTAAAGAGTTGAACAATTGTATTATTCTATAATCTTATATAGTTTTGAAATAACAGAATTGCCCATTTAACTGATAATTGTTTTTATACAGTTATTTTTGCATAGTATTATACTTTAAAAAAAAAAAAAACTACAGTAGAATAGAGTTTTTATTGCAGTAGCACAATGGGGTTCTAATATTCTACTAAAATTAAGTCATAAATAAAGGGCCTCACATTTTTAGCTGTAACATCACAAGTGGTGTGTGTTTTCATTTCATTATACAGCTCAGATAGAATAATGGCAATTATCATCAGACCACTTGCATTGTAAAGGAATTACGAAGGTAAACATGCTGCTTTCTTGGTCCTGGATCAGCTCTGCAAAGAACTACTTTGGTAATTCTACATGTAGCAAGCTCAAATCAGAGACGGCTTATATTGCTCATGATATTAAGATAACTCCTACCTAAACATAGGATTTAATGGTATTTTATGAAGTAACAGAGTATTTTGTATACAGTATCTTTAACTCTGGACTACTGAAGACCATGTAGTTTTGAACTTCCTTTTTTTTTTTTTTTTTTTTTTTTTTTTAAATAAACTCAACATTTGCTTGAGTAAATTCATATAAGCACTTGTCTAGAGGGAGTTAAAATATACAGTTTATAATGTAGTATATTAGCCAACAGTTTGAATATATTATTCTCATTTTATAGAAAGCCAATATAAGAAATATACATTACCTGTGTCAAGGCTACATTCACGTAGTTGGTCCCTCTGGAATGAAATAACCTCCATGAAGGGAGACCTACCTAATTCACAAACATTGTCTAACATGAAAATCGTGAGGCTCCTCCCTGCAATCCTATGAGCAGCACAAGTAATTCCTGATGGGCATGAGATGCTTTGGTGGAGTAGATGCCTAGTGGTGTATCTTGTAATACCACTTTTGGGAGACATCACCCATGCCACGGTAGATATGTTTGTGCTGCAGTTTCCAGAGTCTCCTATGCTTGTGTAAGTATCATCCTGTTTCTGTAAGCCAATACAAAAGACTATATGTTAACCAAAGTAGACTGGGCCTCTCATATACCTAGGGTCCTTAGAAACTTCTGTGAATCTCATGGAAAACACAGACACACACACACACACACACACACACACACACACACACACACCATAGTCACTTAATTTAAAATTCAAAAGCAGGGGGGCTGGAGAGATGACCCAGTGGTTAAGAACACTGACTGCTCTTCCAAAAGTCTTGAGTTCAATTCCCAGCAACCACATGGTAGCTCACAACCATCTCTAATAGGATCTGATGCCCCCTTCTGGTATATCCAAAAACAGCTACAGTGTACTCAAATATAATTAATCTTTAAAATAAGAAAAAAAATCAAAAGCAGGATTTTATCTCTATCAATATTTCTCTATCCAGCTATTACAAACTTGTACTAGCCTTGGACTTCCTACATCTAGGTTTCAAACCAGGAAAATGACTAATAATCATTGTGAAGATTAGGAAAGTAGCTCAACCCTTACTAACCTTTCCATAAACATTCAGCAATTACATTAGATGTAACTACTATAGTGACTACTCAAACTGACAACATGAGACAGCTTGGAAAATGTTTACCTATTTAATATTTTTGTTTGAAGAAAATATTTTGTTCTTATCCTAAGGCTTATGATTTTGAGGACACTGCAATAAGTTTAGTTCTAAGGTTTTATTCCCCTCTATATCAAGTCATGAAGAACTACTTATAGCCTTGCTAACTATGCAGGCAGTCATGCTCCAGTTATGTGAAGCTTCCTCCCAAGCTGCAAAGTTAAATCTGATCAATATGAGTCAATATATTTAATGCCTATCATAATCATTAATGCAGAAACCGGTGGATGTGGCACAAAGAGCATGTTTGTTTGTTTGTTTGTTTGTTTGGGATGAAATATTTATTTGGTTTACAATTAATTATACATTACTATTCACCATCAAAGGATGTCAGGACAGGAATTCAAACAGTGCAGGAACATGGAGGCAAGAGTTGATGCAGAGGAGATTGTGGATCCAGGACCATCTTCTTATAGGTAGCACTATCTATAATGGGTGGGATGCTCACACATCAATCACTAGCTAAGAAAATACCCTATGGGCTTGCTTTTACTCCAGTCTTATGGAGACATTTTTTAATTGAGATTCTAGCCTTTCATATAACTTTAGATTATGTGAAGTTGACCCAAAACTATTCAGCAGCGTACTCCACCACAAAGCTATCCAGCTGCCATGATGGCCAGTTTTATCCAAAACTTCTCAAAAGGCTGAAATGGAATCATAGACTTCTGTTCTCTCTTATTAGACTTTCTGTCCTTGTAGTTTCTCACTCACTAACTTTCATAAGAGGTTCCAGAGCACTGCCTGTTAGTTTTTCTCGCCATTTCATGCTTCTATACTCAATATGGTGATATCATATCAAGTTATATTTCTTAGACTCTCAGTCCCAAATAGTATCAGATATTTGTGAATACTATATCACCATGAAATAAATATTTAACAACTAAAATATTATCTTCTCAATGAACTAGAATTAATTATCCAAATCTTGTATCATGCTTTTTAATCTGCATTTCAAAAGCATAGAAATAGTAATTTGTCACCGTTAATCACATTCCATATCACTGGACAGAGAAGAAAGGACAGCTGAAAATCAGATGTTTAAAAACTTACAGAAACAGTAGAAACATAGCAAGTAAAACAGACACTAATATAAAGATACAAGAATGCAAGAACAAAGGCGTGGTTGTAACAGGAATGATAAAGGAACTATGGCCTGAACTCGGAAATCTGGACGAGACCGAGGACCACTAATCCCTAGGATATTTAAAACTATGATAACTCTCTAGTGTAACTCTCATGTGGGATGAGAGATGCTTGACCCCAGTACCCAAGTGGAGTGAAGCTAGTACAAAGTTCTCAACTCGTCAAACTACAGAGAAGAAATGACATTGAGGTATCTAGTTCCAGCTAACCCTTATTACCTTAGGGTGACTCACTGTCACAGAAGAGGCAATAGAATGATTCTTAGAGTCAGACAATCAGGGCATCAGCTATAAAACACGTTCTTCTAGACACAACAGTACTGATGTACTCAAGTAACATTCTGGTTACATAAACAAGACCTTCTTAGTGATCTCATGAAAATTAATATAGCTACATGGAGGGAGAAATTTTCACAAATACCCACACTTAGGTGAAGAGGTATAAGCAACCAGTGAATGATGAGAGAGGGAGAATCAGTGCACTACAGGAATACCTCTCCTTATAGGTTCTCTAAATCCTAAGGCACCAGTTCTAAACACTTCATATTGTATGATGCAACATAAAATGGACACTATATGTATGTACAGTTCTGTGTATCTCTATCTCCCTTATCTATCCATATATATTTACATATTACTATATACTTTATATATGATATATGTACCTATGAATATACATATATATATATATGAATATATATGTATGTATGTATATAACACTAATATTTAATGAAAAATAGGCCATAATTTAAATATGAAGTGGGGAACATATTAGTAGTTTGAGGTGGAGAAGGAATGGATATGAATTCCAGAGTGTATTAATTTACCATTGTCTTAAAATGTTTTTAAATTTTTCAAAACCGACAAAGACCTTGTCAGATAGCTTAATACATTTTCAAGTATATTAGTGTTGTCAGCTTTCATTTTAGGAATTATTTTGCTCGATTTTTTTTGTTTGACTAGAACCTTGGGCACTCAGCCCAGATATTTTAATTGATGTTTGTGACTAAGTACAAAGTTCCCAGCACTGCATTTTCAGTCAATATGCTATGAATTGGTGGTATTAATTGCTGCAAGCAGATGTGAAATATTTTTACATGGGTCTCAGGTTTGATCTTTTTAATCCATATCTGGTAGATATTCTTTTTAGAGAATATTAAACTTGTAATTCTTTTCCAATAATTAAGAATTTAAAATGCATATATTGTATTCAGCATGAGAGACCCCTGAGAAACTTCTTTTGAACATGAGAAAGTTTATTATATTTAGTTATATTTATATAATAAAGTATCAGAAAATTATATTTAAATGTAGGTTCATTTTTTTAAATTCTTTTTTTTATTATTATTTTCTTTATTTACATTTCAAATGCTATCCCGAAAGTTCCCTATACGCCCCCGCCCCTGCTCCCCTACCCACCCACTCCCACTACTTGGCCCAGGCCTTCGCTTGTGCTGGGTCATATAAAGTTTGCAAGACCAAGGGGCCTCTATTCCCAGTGATGGCCAATTAGGCCATCTTCTGCTACATATGCAGCTAGAGACTTGAGCTCAGGGGGTACTGGTTAGTTCATATTGTTGTTCCACCTACAGGGTTGCAGCCCCCTTCAGTTCCTTGGGTACTTTCTCTAGCTCCTCCAATGGGGACCCTGTATTCCATCCAATAGCTGGCTGTGAGCATCCACTTTGGTGTTTGCCAGGCACTGGCATAGCCTCACAAGAGGCCGCAATATCAGGGTCGTAGGTTCATTTTTATAGTCAACATTTTTGAAAAAATTGATAGATTTCTATTACGACAGCAAGAGAACAGAGACAAAACTTGCTATAAGCTTTTTAATTTGTGATTATTAATTAATAAAATCTAGTTTATAAATATAAAAAATGAAACCCAAAACCTCTCTTGCAACATAAATACTTGATATTATATAAAGTATGTATATATAGCATTGTCTTTTCCCTTGCTTAGAATTGCAAAAAAATGTTGAGTAGTTAAACTAATTTAAAATAAAAGCTATCCTTCCTTGTTAGTTTATATCTGAGTGAAAGCTCTTTTTCTTCTGGGTTTTAAATCATTCTTAAGTCTTCATTAGAAGAAGCCCTTTTGTCTCTCAGAATTATAACTTAACCATTTATAGAAATTCAAGTCTTTTATTTAAATATAGAATTATACATGACATAAGACACATTGGATAGAAATATTTTGGAAAGTCAGTAATTTAAATTGTTCATTGTAAAATGACAGCTGGGCCAGCAGAACAGACCTGGGGCATTTCTAACCCTACATTCAAAGGATCTAAGATTCAGCATGTGGGCAATCATAGTCAGCAACCCTAAGATGTACTGGTTAATTATCTTAAGAAATGGTAAGAAAGAAAGGAAAAATTAAAATACAAGTAACAGTGGAATTTCAACTTCATCTTAGAACTCTCTCATTCTCTCTTAGCATACCTATGCATGATGGGAGATGTGAACTGAGTGAGTTCCTTGAACGTGTACTTAACCATTCTGCTTCATTTTTTCCTATGTGGGAGAGCCTAAGAAATAACACAAGCCAAGGTGATCTTATTCCTTTGATTGATTCTTTCTTGAAATTGTTGCTAAAAATAATACTAGGTAGTACCTGGTTTCTATGTGTCTTGTTTGAGATTCTCATGTGTGTGTGTGTGTGTCTGTGTGTGTCTGTGTGTGTGTGTGTGTGTGTGTGTGTGTGTGTGTGTGTGTGTATGCACACTGACTCAAAAATCTAACAGCTTATTCGATGAAGTTTTTCTCTACATTGAATGGCTCCTCTATGAATGATAGTGAACAAAAAGGATTAGAAAATGTTTAGAAAAGTGTGCCTTGCTCTTATTTGCAGGTGTCTGATCAGATTCTGAATGTACTGTAGACTTTAAAATGAAAAAGAAATAACTTGAGAGGCTGAATACACTTTATAGTTAGGTTTTCTCTTGGTGTCTAAATTAAAATCATTAATGAAGGCTGACGGCTAATCGGTCTGTGATTTGATGAATCTGCATTCAATCGAGGATAGGAAGGGTATGAGAAGATCCTAGGAGAAAGTCAAAGAAGAAAAGCATACCCAGTTCATCGGGGCATACATTTAAAGGACACCATCATTTTTCCTGGCTGCAGTAATGCTCCTTGTAATCTAAGTAAGACTTCGTTTTCTTGTAGCTACATCTTGAGCAAAGAACACACACACACACACACACACACACACACACACACACACACTTAAATTGCCATTGTGTATAACATTTGGATTCCATTCTAAAACCTTCTCCTTGTGAGTCCTCATAGTTTTGATGAATATCCCATTAGGATAAAGACCTAGTCAGCTGCAATATTGTTTATAATTTTAAAGCCTTTCAGACTGCAATGAAAGGGCAATAATTTTGTTTCATTTAAAAAAGAATCATGTAAGACAACTGAAGGATATTCAAGAAAGAGGCTATCTTATTTTTCTCTTTCATGTGTGTTTTACTACACAAATGAGGTTTTTATTAGTCTACTTTGCCAAATGATTTCTTTAAAATAACTGATAATAATGAAAAAGATCTTTTCCTCTTCTATTCTTACTTAATATACTCATATACATTCCTTTTCTCCCCATGATCAGCTGTACTACAGGAGGTAAGAGAACATGAAGAGTTGGTAATTTTGATTTTATAATTATAACCTAGAAGATTTAGAGGTCTTACAAATACCTCACTATATTAAAAGTTACAATTACTTGGATAATTATAAAAAGATTTTTTTCAATTCTCTAAGCTTATAAATTTTAATGAAACACAAAAATAACAAATTTGTTTATATATGAAACTTCAACAAATACCTAAATTTGCTACATACCAAATGCAGTAGTGAGTGGTTTTGAGATTGCTATAAAATAGATATTGTTTACTAAAAGACACAACTAATATTTAAGACAAACTGTCTTATGAAAACTTAAATGTCTGACTCATGTTGCATTCAATCAGAAACTAAAAGTTCAACCTTCCTCACAAAAGTCAACATTGACTCCATTCAATATTAGGAAAGTATTTCATATAAATGTGGGAATGGAGGGTGAGGCTAGACTTGGTCAAAATCTGAATGGTTACACAAGAGGAATTAGAGATCATCGAAGTGGAAATCTCTGAAAAGCTCAGTTGTGTCACGTGATATATTTCTGGAAGCCATCTTGTGATGATTAGCTTTCCTGAAAAGACTTGAGAGGACCATGTGATGTTTGGAAAGAGTATAAGTAGAAACCAACAATCAGTGAA
Source organism: Mus pahari (assembly GCF_900095145.1). Taxonomy (NCBI): domain Eukaryota; kingdom Metazoa; phylum Chordata; class Mammalia; order Rodentia; family Muridae; genus Mus; species Mus pahari. The sequence goes on from NC_034608.1 coordinate 66,687,912, forward strand.
AGGAAGCTCTTGCATTGTGATGGAGTGCAGTGCTTCATTGGTCTTCGCTGGTCATCTCTTGTCTTCCCTGTCCATGCATTGCTTTGCTGGCCATGGAATGCTTGTCTGGCCCAGCCTCTTTGCTGTCTTCACTGTTCTTCACGTCATAGATAGAAATACTCGAAAGAATTGCTTGTAGTATTCCAGATGATTCTTGCTCTTTCTGTTGACTCATGATGATTCAACAGAGCCTTGCAGTTTCTGTTGGATTGAGCCTCTGCTACTGGCTCATGCTTGGGTTTTGGTATTGTACTGGACTGCTGGTATCAAGACAACCAAGTGTAGAATCACCCCAAAGAAGTACTTCTAAACATGTCTACAACTCCCTTATCCAATTAACCTTCTTTCTTCCTTACCTTTCCTTTGTGGGCTAGAACCATAAGTAAAGTAGGCTTAAAAAATATAAATCTACAATTGTGCAATAGCCAAAGAATATGAACATAATTTTTTCCAACAAGGAGATATATTTACAGCATGGGCTTCAGAGCTTTGCTCAATGGTCAGATCACTAATGGTACCAAAACTTTCAAAATGACATTCTCTGACATTCATACACATTAAATGAGACTTTCAGTATTATGTAATAAAAGTGACATCATCATGTGTATGCCTTTAACTTGTGGAATCCTAAACAGGATAATGCAAACTCCTCTTCTTGGGTTCCTCTTATGGATGGAGAGATTTGTCTTTGGCTGATATACGTGAGATTGTTTGACAAAAAGTCATTTCCTGAAATTAATTTCAGCTACAAAGCCTGCAGGTCCCCGGTACACTGTCCATTTTGCACATGTGAATGACTAAATGAGATAGAAGAGATAGGTATGAATTGCTTAAATCCAAGATCTATAACAAATTTAAAGAGATTCCAACTTTATGATGCCCACAAAGACAGCAGAAGGTTGGTTTGTGGGCATCATGGCCTGCTCCCCACAGGCCCATCCTGCATTTTTTACCTTCCATCATAGGGATAGTCACTGATCCCTGACTGACTAATTCCTTGTATACTGCTCTGTGTATCAGGGTGAGAACAGAGAAGTACAGTAAAACCAGCTCAAAGTCCCTTAAACTTAAATTGCTAAAAAAATGTAACCTTGCAAGCAAACTGAGATCTACTCCCCAGAGCTTACATCTAAAGTTAGGAAGTCAAAACTGTTACTACAAAGTTGAACCGTTCCATCTTCACATGTGAAAACACAGCAAACTCCCCCACTACCACATAAGCAAGTCTCTCTCTCTCTCTCTCTCTCTCTCTCT
>NC_034608.1:66689329-66701254 GCF_900095145.1 Mus pahari
GAGAGAGAGAGAGAGAGAGAGACAGACAGACAGACAGACAGACAGACAGACAGACAGGGAGAGAGAGACAGAGAGACAGAGAGAGACACAGACGGAGAGAGACAGAGAGACAGAGAGACAGAGACAGAAAAAAACAGAGACAGAGATGGAGACAGAGAGACAGAGACAGAAAGAAACAGAGAGACAGAGATGGAAACAGAGAGACAGAGAGAGTGGTACTCAAGATTTTTAAAAATGTCTTTCATTGAAGCTCTTAAAATTATTTTGAAAACTGTAAGCATGAAGGGGTAAAGTATGAACTATTTCCAGATGGCTGACAATTGATAGCATGATTACTATATTGATAGGATGCCAAATATCATCCTGGAGTTGTGTAGATAGACAATATTATTTTTCTTTTTTTTGGGGGGGGGTGTTAGTGCAAAAACCTGGGTAATAGCAATCATTTGTCAGCTCTCAGATTGAAATAGTTCTTAGAAACCATAATGGATATGTCACTTACATATCTGTGTACATAAAAATATTAAGTACATTAGGAACTGTTGTGTAATAAAACCAGAGTGTGATACAAACTAAATAATTGAAGGCACTCTTGGAAGAATTCTAGCAAATCCAACTTAACAGGAAGAGATCACAACCTCGTAAAATAAGAGACCTTTTTGATAAGCTGCAAGAGCAATCAGGGTCATGGTCAACAGCAAATGGCCTCGGGGGGCTGGTCCTAACGATGACTGGTATTGGAAAACCACTTAAAATAAAATGAGATACTCACTGTGCCTCTATTCACTTACTGAACTAGATTTATGAAGTTTCTGGAATTATTCTTGTACTCATTCATCCCTTAGCATGTGGTCACTGGTGCTATAGTGTTTCCTAGGGCATGAACTAAAGAGAAGACTGGCAGAGCCCTTATTTACATAATGGAAAATTTGATAATCATAACAGCAACCTCAATAACTACTAAAACTACCATTTATTCAATGCTGCTATATAGCTTGGCACTGGGTGGTGTGTTATATGAGCATTAGTCTCAACTCAAACCAACCATAAGAAGTGAATGCTATTTACCATATTTAATGAATGGGAGCTATAAGAATGAAAAAGGATGTTTTTTTTCCCTTCCCTAACATTTCCCAATTAATCAGCACTAACTTCTAACTTTGGTATTTGAAGAATAAGTACGAATGACACCCAATTCTAATTATATTTTTCCGACCATTCCAAACTGATTCTTGATATATTTTACTATTTTTGGTGGTTAATATTTATGATGATGTAAAAATACATGCTACAATTGGATGACTGATACTAAGTCCTCTAGAATTTAAGGCAGGTTGTGATGGAGAAAAGGCTGTCTTCATCTTCCACTCATTCATCCCTCCTTCCATTTCCTTTTCTCTTTTCTCCTTTAATCCTCCTTCCTCCCTCCCCTTTCTTGTCATAAAGTAGTTTTTGAGACAGCCTGGTCCCCCCTTAGGCCCCTGGCTGCTTCCTGTTGTAGCAAAGCCTCACACACACACACACACACACACACACACACACACACACACACACACACACTGGAGAGAGGTGTGTGTTCACTGGTATTCTGTCTGGACTCCACTCCCACAGTTACTTGGCAACAGCCAGGCATGCTGCTCCCAGGTTACCTGGCAACAGCCAGTTAGGCCCAGCCCACTATAAAAGGGGCTGTTTGCCCCCTTTCTCTCTCTCTCTCTTCCTCTCTTGCTCTTCCTCTCTCAGCATTCCTTCCCCACTCTTTCCAAGTGGCCAAGGCTGGCCTTTACTGCCCTGCTATCTCCTCTCCTGCCTTTCTACAATCAACGCCTTAAAACCATGAGTTGTCTCTTCTAATTGGGATCTGCTGTGCTGGAGCAATGGAGCAGGTCTTACCCTAATGAACTACCTGTCTGTTCCCTCCCCCAGCCTTGAAGCAGGCTGACACTGACCTTGCAGCCACTGACCATGAGACCACCTGGAGTGGAGCCTTCCTTCCAACTTACCTGGCTCTATTGTTCTGTCACCTGCCCCTGCTCTTCTCCAAGGTAATGCTACCCCTGAGAGACTCTTGAGATATTCAGGAAATATCGTCCAGTAGATCTCCTACAGGCGGCTCAGGACAGGCACCAAGAATGAATTAGCGGGGGATGGGCCTCCCCTCTTCATAAGCACAGACTCTTAGTAAACTTGGAAGTTTTGAACAGAAAATTATGTCTTGGCTTCCATCATTTCTCTCGCCCTTTTCTCCCATACAGCTCCTGCCTCCCACTCAGGAACCCAGTTAGTGTGGCCGCAGGAGGCTACACCTGTCTAACCTCCCATGGAGGTCTCCCAATGCTCCCAGCACCAGTCAAACCCTCGTACCCCCAGTTGGAGTGCTCTCCTCCCTTCCCTTTTCCCAGGCTAGAGCTGCCTGAGGGCCCACACTCTGTTCTCAGCTTTTCTGCGACATCCGCTGGCATCTGTGGTGGCTAAGAGCTAGAACCTGCCTCAGTGCAGACCCAGAGACCCCGAGCCAACTCTGGCAGGTTCCTTCCTCAGGAACCCCAGACTGAGCCTTCCCCACCCCAGAGCAGGATCCTGTGGCTTCTCACAATCTGACTCCTACCTATCAGTACCTTAGAGTGCCTGCAGTCAAACTTCCCAAGTCCTGTGTCACCCAGAGGCCAGAGCCCTTGGCTGGATGTGGGACCCCACTCTTAACCCACTATTTTACTCAACAAATGTAAAGTCCTGATGAAGTATTTTGCTTACAGTATTTAGAACTTGAAAACTGAATTGAATCTACATACATAGCATATATAGTACAATAATACATGTAATTGTGTTATATAAACCTCTATTCCCCACCCCCCCCAAAGAAATGTATGTGTTGGGCTGGTGAGATGGCTCAGTGGGTAGGAGTACTGACTGCTCTTCTGAAGTTCATGAGTTCAAATCCCAGCAACCACATGGTGGTTCACAACCACCCACAATGAGATCTGACACCCTTTCCTGGTATGCCTGAAGACAGTTATAGTGTAATTATTTACAATAATAAATAAATCTTTGGGCCAGAGCGAGCAGGGACTGAGCAAGCTGAATTGACCGGAGCAAGCAGGGTTGACCAGAGGGAGCAGAGGTCCTAAATTCAACCAGATGAAGGCTCACCTGAACAGCTACATTGTGTATTCATATACATAAAATAAATAAACAAATCTTCAAAAAGGAAGAAAAAAAAGTATGTGTTTGTGTACAGAATATTCCCCAGAATTTTCACTTTAGGATGCTGTGATTTAAAGATTAGACAACCGTCTCAAGGCCAGAGGCAAACTGTTACACATTGTATGGAAGAATCATCAAGAGTTCAGATAGACATACAACCATTCAGACATGACTACGCGGATTGCAAACTTGTAAAAGATACCACTTATTAATAAATATTACATACTTTGTAACACTTATTATGTCTTAATTACTAAGTCCCCAAATTTGTCCAGGGGAAAAGGAAGGAAACTCAAAGTCAAATTAATAAATAGTAAGCGGATGGTGAGTTTAATCCATCTCACAAAGTGTGCCTTCCTCTGTTGATCTCACTAGCCCCGTAGGTTGACAGTAGAAGAAGCTTGAAATGAGTGTGTTCAATCCAGTACAACAGGAGTTCCCTCTAATCAGAGAGCATTCAAAAATGATAAAAATGAAATTGGATCTCACCTTGGTTTACCTGACAAAAGTCTATTGATGTAACTGAAGAAAACAAATTTAGGCCACAGATACATACTTCCAAAGAATAAAATTTGTTTAATATTCTTTCGTATGTTAATCAAAATATGGCTCAATATACTAATAACTTCCCACATAAATCATATAAACCTAATATTTTAGTCCTATTTTTATTTGCAACCAAATATAATACTGTAACCCGCAAAGCACAGCTAGGAGCAAATTTTGCTTACTTCATTATAAATAATAAAAAGCCCAGACTGCTTTATTGAGAAATTCCATAAATGTTGCTATTAATCTCAGAAAATTTTATTCATTTTAAATTTGGTTAATGAAGTCCTGGGAGAGGGCAATAACTTTAGAACTGATGATATTTTTGACATTTACATTCTCTGAAATAATGACATACTGAAAAGCTCATTTGAAATTTTTTTAAATAGGCTTATTAAAAAGCACAGATTACAGATATGTATAGTTTAATACTGTTTTGAAACTTCTCTTGTCACTCTGAGGAAATCAGAGGTAAAATTGCGTTCTTTCCTTTTATGTTTTGACGTGGATTTGTTTTATTTTTGTCTAGAACATAATTTACTAAATGTTAGATGGGTTTAGTAATAAATGGTTACTCAACAATGACCTTTGCAACCCCATGTTTGCTTCATTTAAGACATAGCCATTAAATTAAAATTGAAGCTATTTCTTGCCTAACCTGCCAGGTTCTATTCAGTTTTCTATTAGCACAGGCAACCTGCTAAACATCTAGTTTTCCAAAGATGGATTACTCAAATAATCATTTATTTTTTCAAAAGTACACATCTACTGTATGTGTTCTTCATTCTGATTTTAAATAATTAGTCCTACATTATCAATTTCCTTTCCAGTTCTCCAAACATTGTCATCCACTGAAACCCTCTCCTCCCAACTTTGCCAGGTCTCTCTGTGACTCTGTCTCACCATTCACTGGATAAAGTTACTGGACAGCTGATATACCTAACCATAAATATAACCAGAAGTGGAGTGGATATGTAGTAGCTTCTCTGACAGAAGTGATGTGTGAACTAGAGGAAACAGGGTAATGACTAGGAAGCAAAAGCTCGTTGTAAATATGGGCCAATAGAAGAGCTTGCCACTTCAAGTGTAAGATCAAATAACACATAGATGGCAGATGAGAAAGAGCCTGCCACATGGATGCTGACATTCAGAATACTTCTCCTCACCTCCCCATCCCTAAATATCTTTAGCATTCAGTTTTGTCTGACTCATGTTAGATCACTGATCTGTGTCTACAATGCCTGCTGCATTTTCAAATATGCATCAAATTCACTTCTATTTTTTTTTCCATTATCTTACTCTTGTTTTTTACAGGTATGAACTGCATCCATGTTTGTCCAGTGTAGTGCTGGGCTGCATTGCTGCCCGTTATGTCTGAATGAGATCTGCTGTGGGCATGGAAGAAATGCATACCCATTTTATGTTCACTGTGACTCAGTGAGAATGCATTTAAGAAAAAAAAAATTAAAGTGGAAAACTATGATCCCCATGCTATGTGTCCAGGTTGACAATATTGTAATTTTGTAAACCTTATTGGTTAAACTTAGATTCATAGACATGCGATTGTGGATATAGTTACCTTCTGCAAGAAAACTTGCATAATAAAGTAAAGAAATGCTGACACAGGTTTGTAGATCTTTTGCCACAGTATAGTGACTGTCAAACAGCTTGATCAACACATTTTTAATTCCCTTTTAAATGAGCACAGATGCACGCAAGCATGCATGCACACAAGGAGTGGTAGAGGAGTGGAAGAAAGAAGGGAAGGAGGCAACTAAGGAGGGAGAAAATGAGGGGAGACAGATACTAGGGAAAAGGAAACACAGAAGATATAGACAGTGGAGATAGAGATATGAGTTGTGTGGATTGTGGTGGTTATTATTTACCTGTGGGAAGTAGCTTCATAAAGGCATCCTTGGGTCAAATAAAAATGAAGGCATGTTTTCCACTATATATTTCTTGCTGATAGTGGTTCCAATTTAATCTTAACGATGTAATGATCTTGAAGATCAGTTAAACTTTGATGAGTGAGATCCCAGAACGCATAATCATATATTTTCTATGACTTGGGCTATAATAGTACATATTCAGAGCGAGAATAACCAGGAAGTTGTCAGCGTTTGATAATATACCTAGTAAAACACAATCAATTATTCTCACCCTCAGCTGAATTCTATGTATTGTGCATGTAAAATAAGATGAAAAACTAGGGTACCAAGCTTGTTTATATTGGGGAATAAAGATCAGAGCAGTGTGCATAACTGAAATAAATCATTGTTTTAATGTTTTTCTTTTTTCCTCTCTGGGCCACTCTGCTTTTCCTCCTTCAGTGTCATTTTATTTTATTTCAAAGGGTTCATCCTTTGATACATGTTTCAGCTGAGGGTTGCAATATATATAGTTGTTTGATGAATTAGACAGCACATCCTTATATGAGATAAAATGTCTTTTATCAAACACAAATATCACAGAAACCTGTACTCAGGAGGAAAATGGGATAGACAGTCCACTTAATTTTTGTTATAGTTGAGGGAAAAAAATAGATGGAATTAGGAAACGAAATTTGTGTGTGTGCTGTGGTGTGTGTGTGTGTGTGTGTGTGTGTGTGTGTGTGTGTGTGTGATTTGTAAGGGATATTCTGGATTCCTTCAATGCCTCCTAAATTCACATAGCCCAGAACTGTCAGCACAGTTATAATCAGCATGTAAATCATTAATTAAAAAAGAAATTACCAGTCCCTTCTGTGACTTCTCTCTTTCATCTTGTTTACTTATTTGTATATAAAGGTAATACTGCTGATTTACTATTAATTTACACACAAAGATTAATTATCTTCGCAGATATTTGAAATTTATCTTTTAGTTTGTATATTAGTACAAGATCTCTATAATGTATCTATTTTTATAAATAATGAAAATAAGCTATATATAGGGCCAGTCATTGTGGCATATGCCTTTAATACCAGCAAATGAGAGGCAAAGGCTGGTAAATCTGAAGTATAGCCAAGTTGTATCAATACAGGGTGATCCTATCTCAAAAGAATCAAATCATATCATATCATATCATATCATATCATATCATATCATATCATATCATCATATAATTATTGGAATGTCCTTCAAAGAATTTATGTTTGATATTGATATATACCTTCAGAAAGAGAACTATATTTGATCATCTATACCTGGATTCTTTTATTAAGCATGATATCTGTAAAATTCACTTAAATATAAGTGGTCTATTTTATACACTATTTTTACAAATCAGAAAAATTCCTTCTTAGGGAGAAACAAATTTTATCTGTTTCCCCCCAAAAGTTTCAATCTTATCACCCTATACCACCCAGATGGGTGAACACTGAAATCCATAGTTTCAGTTTCCTCTTCCCTGGATGGTATTGAACCTATTTTCCTATGTTTACTAGCCATGTGTCTGTTAAAGTTGCACGCATTTTTAAAATTGGATTGCTCATCTTTTTTGTTTTATATTTTTGTACTCTGTGGGAGATTCTAATATGTTCCTTCTACCAGCACCTTAATAAAATTTAAAAAAAAAAAAAAACGTTTTGAAAGTATTTATCCCTCTTTGTGACTAGTTTATTCTCAACAGGATGCTTTAGTGGGTAGGAGTTGTTAAAACCATTTTCATTTAACATTTTTTTTTTTTAAAGCTCATATACCTTTTTTAACATCTCAAATTTTAATCATCTATATCTTTTTAAAGCAACATTTTGATCATTCCAAGATTGAGATGTTCTCTTTGAGAACTTGTTGGAATAAGGGTTTCTGCTGGAGAGGGAGGAAAATCAATAAAATCCATTACATATATGGAGGAAATTTCCAAATAAAAACAGAAATGGGAAAGGTATGGGACTAGTATATTATGTTAGATCCTCTATTTTCTTCTGGAACTATGAACTCTAATGTTGATCTTCTTTTCAGTCTTAGTTACAGTTAAAATATATTTATGTATGATGTAAGGTAGGAATTAATGTTTAATATTTTCTGTGTATTCATTTAGTAGACCCAGCAACTTCTGTAGAACAGATTTTCTCTATATCACTAAATTTCTCTGGTACCTTAGGTTTTTTTTCTTAAATCAACTAAATATTAAAGTGTGTGTACATTTCTAAGATTTATATCCTGTTATCATTTTGTTTTCTATCCATTCTTGCAACACCACAGTCTCATTCACTGTAGCTTTAGAGTCCCTATTCTGATCAGATTGAATTCTTACGTCCTCTAAATTATTCTGATTCTTTTAGGAATTTATTTCATGACTATTGTTTTATTTTTGCCTCCAGGTTCTTGTGCTGAGTTCCAGTATTGGCTTTCTTCTTGGATAGAGTCTAATGCGCAAGTCAATAAGCCCTTTTCTTTACCAACATTACCTTTAGTCGAAGTAATTTATTATAGCAACAGAAAAGCAGAGTAACAAACAAGTGCATACATATTCATACTGCCTTTGATAACATTTTTTTCTCCTGGATGTTATGATGTAAGCTAACAAAAATGTAATATGTATTCCTTTTTCACCTTTTATTAAAATGTAAGATTACAGTTAAAATGTATGTAGCCCCTTTCTCTTTGTCTCTTGCCTATTGAAGTTATGATGAATATTCTATATGTTAACCAAATGATACATAAAAACTCAATGAATATTTGAGATGAATTAATTTGTATCAAATGATATATCATAACATACTTTGGAAAGTCCATTGTAGGTGTATATTTTATTCAAAGATAATTAGAATATAAAAAGGTAAATTTGCAAAATAATGTGGAAATTACAAATATTCTCAATAACATTTCTATATTAAATTTTATAAAATGATGCCCTACATAAATTTTAAAAGAAGGTAAACGGTCTTTTAGGATTTTAAAACTTGCACAAAGTTGGAATCTGGGTCAAAGTTGGAGCTCACTCAATGGCAGAGTGCTAACCTTCCGTGCACATAGCCCTGAATTTGATTCCCAGAACCACTAAATAAAATACCAAGAATCCCTTTATCAGTTTGTTTTGTTTTAAAAAGCTCAATTTGGGCTATTAGTTGTATTTCAAAAATCCAAATAACCTAATTTTAAAATGGGGCACACAGCCATACAGAGAATTCACGAGTGAGGAATCTCAAAAGACCAAAAAGCACTTAAAGAAATGTTCAACATCCTTAGTCGTCAGGGAAATGCAAATCAAGACAACACGGAGATTCCACCTCACACCAATCAGAGTGGCTCATCTAAAAGACTCAAGTTACAGCACATGCTGGCAAGGATGTGAAGGATCCTCCATCGCCCGTGGAATTACAAATTGGTACACTCTGGAAATCAATCTGGCAGTTCCTCAGAAAACTGGAATTAGTTCTACCAGAAGACCCAGCTCTACCACTCTTGGGGCATATACACAAAGGATGTTCCACCGCACCACAAGGTCACAGGCTCCACTCTGTTCATAGCAGCCTTATTTGTAGTAGCAATAAGCTAGAAACAACCTAGATCCTCCCTCAAGTGGAATGGTTACAGAAAATGTAGTTCATTTACACAACTATTAAAAATGAGGAAATCATGAATTTTGAAGAAAATGCATGTATCTAGACAATATCATTCTGAGTGAGGTAAATCAGACCAAAGGACATGCATGGTGTGTACTCACTGATAAGTGTGTATTATCCAAAAAGTACAGAATACCTAGGATATAAACTTCAGACTGTAAGAAGTATAAGTACCAGAAAGGCCCGAGTGAGGAAAAAGTATTGTTATAAATAGAGTAATATCTGAACAGAATTTATCTTTTCTGCGTGCATGGCTGTGTGCTCCTGCACAAAATACATGCCCTAATTTCAGTCATACTTGTTACTGGAACCTAAATATTCAAACATAAAATACGCCATCCACTGCAATTCATTCCTGCAACTCTTTTTCTGCCCTGTTATTCTTTTTATTTTCTCTCTTATATTCAACCCACTAAATATGTGTGTTGCTATATTGAGGATGTTATCATTATTTCAATATAGTGTCATCTCTAAGACACTTCATGAACTATCTGGAAAAGAAAAAAAGATTTTACAGTTTTATGGGTAACTGTCTCCAGACATACCAGAAGAGGGTACCAAATCCTATTACAGATGGTTGTGAGCCACCATGTGGTTGATGGGAATTGAACTCAGAACATCTGGAAGACCAGTCAGTGCTCTTAACCACTGAGCCATATCTACATGCTTAGAAAATAAGATTTTTTTCCCATTTTTTATTAGGTATTTACTTCATTTACATTTCAAATGCTATCCTGAAAGTCCCCTAGACCTCCCCCATCCCCTACCCACCCACTCCCACTTCTTGGCCCTGGTGTTCTCCTGTTCTGGGGCATATAAAGTTTGCAAGACCAAGGGGCCTCTCTTCCCAATGATTGCTGACTAGGCCATCTTCCGCTACATATGCAGCTAGAGACACAAGCTCTGGGGGTACGGGTTAGTTCATATTGTTGTTCCACCTATAGGTTTGCAGACCCTTGGGTACTTCAACTCCTTGGGTACTTTCTCTAGCTCCTCCATTGGGGGCCCTGTGTTCCATCCAATAGCTGACTGTGAGCATCCACTTCTGTGTTTGCCAGGCATTGGCATAGCCTCACAAGGGACAGCTATATCAAGGTCCTTTCAGCAAAATCTTGCTGGCATATGCAATAGTGTCTGCATTTGGTGGCTGATTATGGGATGGACCCCCAGGTGGGGCAGTTTCTGTATGGTCCATCCTTCCGTCTCAGCTCAAAACACCCATGAAAGGAGTTACAGAGACAAAGTTTGGAGATTTTTTTTTTTAAAGTCACTTCTTGCTCTTATTTTTTTCTCAATTCAAATGCTGAATCACTTTGAAGAAGCTTTTAGATCATGTTCACCTTGAGTGAGGGTTTATATGACAGTTACCATACAGTTTTCACATTTATTATCTAGAGTTTTCTTTATAATGAGCTCAGTCATACCTTGGGCACCATGTCTGGGTTTATATTTCTTTTAGACAGTTTCAAGCTGCCCTGTGGGTCCTTGGAAATGAATCCAGGTTCTCTGGAAGAACAGCTAGTACTCTAAACAGCTGAGTTATCTTTCTAGTCCCCTGGGTTTGTATTTCTTCACCATGATCTTGTTCAACAAATATTCAAAACTTCTTTTCAGTAAATCACAAGGTCAGTATGACCATGCCATCTGCTAACTCCAGGATGGCACTGACAGACTTGGGCCACAGTTGCTGGGAAGTGGGCGACCTTCTGCCTATGGCCATACCTTCAACTTTTACCTCCACTTCAGAGAACAACACTCCTTCAATTCCCTCTCACTCTCTTCTTCCATCTCTTCTTTCATTTCATTCACCCTTCCCCTACCCACTCCTCTCTTTCCACTTCCCTTTCCCTGCCCCACCAATGTCACTCTATCTCTGGATTCACCCTATCTTCTCTTCCCTCTTTTCTTTCCCTTCCCTCCCTATTGCTCCCTACCATTTTCTTCCCCTTCCTCTTCCCCACTTGCTATTTCTCCTTCTGCTTTTTCATCTCAATGCCTTCCTCTCTGCTTCTTTCCTACCCACTTTCTCCCCCATCTCCTCATCCCCACTTTCTCCCTTGGGACAATCTAGAGACAATGACGGAGGATGTCTTTTGGTCCAGTGTAAGGACTACTTAGCCTGCATGGCGATATATGCTCTTGAAATCCTCTTTGAACATTCTCTATTCAATCCTATTGCTGATTCTACTAGTGCTCTCCGGGTATCCTAGTGTTCTCTGTGTATCCTAGTGCTCTCTGGGTATCCTAGTGCTCTCTGGGTCTCCTAGTGCTCTCTGTGTATTCTAGTGCTCTCTGTGTATCCTAGTGCTCTCTGTGTATCCTAGTGCTCTCTGTGTATCCTAGTGCTCTCTGGGTATCCTAGTGCTCTCTGGGTATCGTAGTGCTCTCTGGGTATCCTAGTGCTCTCTGGGTCTCCTAGTGCTCTCTGGGTTTCCTAGTGCTCTCTGTGTATCCTAGTGCTCTCTGTGAATCCTAGTGCTCTCTGGGTCTCCTAGTGCTCTCTGGGTCTCCTAGTGCTCCCTGGGTCTCCTAGTGCTCTCTGGGTCTCCTAGTGCTCCCTGTGTATCCTAGTGCTCTCTGTGTAATCTAGTGATCTCTGTGTATCCTAGTGCTCTCTGTGTATT
>NC_034608.1:66701674-66764846 GCF_900095145.1 Mus pahari
TCTCCTAGTGCTCCCTGTGTATCCTAGTGCTCTCTGTGTAATCTAGTGCTCTCTGTGTATCCTAGTGCTCTCTGGGTATCCTAGTGCTCTCTGGGTCTCCTAGTGCTCTCTGGGTCTCCTAGTGCTCTCTGGGTCTCCTAGTGCTCTCTGGGTCTCCTAGTGCTCTCTGGGTATCCTAGTGCTCTCTGGGTCTCCTAGTGCTCTCTGGGTATCCTAGTGCTCTCTGGGTATCCTAGTGCTCTCTGTCTATATTATATCTCAGTCTCAGAAATCTTTACCATTTATGACAGTCCAGATTTGAAAAAGAGAAGGGGTTATCCTTCAAGAAAATTCTTAATTTAGTATTTATTTCTCATCATGATCTGATATAGGTGATATATAACTGATCATTTGGTAGTCTCACAATCATTTCTTTGAAAAAACTCAGGTCAGTGTTTTGTTTCCATCTTGCTTAAAAGACAACAGCACATATATGGAGTGCTTGTGATGATGTTTGGGAAGAATTTAGTTCCTCTTTTAAGTTCTTAATGTAGAAGAACCCATGAAACCATTTCAGGGAGAGCTCATTAGATCATGGCCTACTATGACTCTGGATTTCATGTTCCTTTATCATCCTTTCAACTATATTATAAGTAACTAGATCATTTGCTAGAAGATAATAGCATACAATCTAATATGGATGTGAATATATTTCATTCTACGCAGTCAATATTTAACTGTATGCTCTTTATTATTTAAAGGAGAACTACACAAATATGGATTTATAAAATTTAGACATTTGCTTAGTATAAAAATTAAGGAAACTTTTAAATAAAATATGCTTAATTAATACAGCACGAGTTACTTACTTACATATTCTTTAGCTATAAATTAAGAGCCAATTAATGATAATTCAATAGCGAAATACTAGCCAAGCATGGTAGCCCATGCTTTTGATTTTAAAACTTGACAGGCTGTTGTAAGAGAAATTTGAAAGTTCATCTTGTGCTACCTAGCAAGTTACAGGCCACTCTATATTTTAAGTGAAACCCATCCTAAACAATTAATGAATTAATTTTAAAAATACATAAAATTATGCACTAAAGATATGCTGTTTTTAACATCATAATATTTAGTAAAAAGCTACTGAGTCAGTTATAAGAAAATCATTTGTTATACACATTCATGAATTTTTAAAAAGAAAATAAAACTCTGTGTTTGGTTTCATTAATTATTTTTCACTTTAATTTTATCAATTCCAAATAAAATTGTAGCTTCATCTATGAAGAATTTAACTTTTCCATCTATAACCCTTGGTAACATTGTGATTATCATTCCATTTCCTTTGCCTGAATTTTGTCTTCACAAGCTAACCCTAGACACTCCCGAGTTTTCAGTTTTGAGCTTCCGGTCAAATTTTAGGGAAGTCTTTCTTTGCTAATCATTAAGAACTCATGAGTCTTCAATATTCTCTTCAGTTTCTTGGTAGAAAAGCCATAGCAGAATAGAACAATAGACGCTCCACGATTAGAGATGTTTGGGGGATGGTCAGGGATGACAAGCTTAATGTCTATGGGTGGCTGCACGGCTTACAGATGTCTATGATTGCCATTCCCTTTCACTTTCTTGTCCCCTTTCCCCTACATACTACTTCTACGTCTCTGTACATACAGATTGCTTCTTGTTATAAGAAAACTGATGAAACTGCAAGCCCTGTCCTTCTTAGCTGATGCTAATTCCAACCTTACAGTATAATCACGTTCTAGAGTATAAGAGTTAAGAGCTTCAATAGACAGTACAAAGTAACTCAGGTTAGCCAAGAAGAATCTTATCATGATCTATGATTTTTATTATGACTCAACCTAAAAGAATGTTTTCTTTATGAATTTCTTTCTTTTTTAATGTATGTCCCCCTTGACTGTCATTTCTTTGACTGGAGTGTGTGTGTGTGTGTGTGTGTGTGTGTGTGTGTGTGTGTGTGTATACATGGGAATGTGTGCATATGTGCATGTATGTTCCTGTCTCCTCTGAATATCAGTTGGTAGTTTGTTCAGACTGTGCATGCAGCACAAGGCAGTGAGGAAGCATGTGTAATTCCTAGAGATGGCCAGACATCATCAGACTACAGATAATATTCCTGTTGTTAATTTTAGATTATTTATCTCTTAAAAAGAAAGGACAAGCAGAAAGCTTTCTCTAAAGTACCAGCTAGATTAGATTGTTAGACTCTTTGTAGCAAAAATGGTCTCCTGTCTACATAAGATTAGTGCTTAAATTTCCTAAGGGTACCTACGCACACTTACTCTCGTTCCTTATTCTAACAGGTAGAATACATGAACATTTTCCCCTTTAATGTTTTTTGGTAATAGATTCAGCTGATGTTTGGAGAGTGGCTTGGTTAGTTTTCTATTGAGACAAAAACACTGTAACCAAGGCAACTCATAAGAATTTAAAACATTTCATTTGTGGGGTTACAGTTTCAGAGATAGTAGTGACCATGATCATCTCCATGTTAGAACATGGCAACATTGTAACATTCCAAGGCATGGCCCTGGAGTGATAGCTGAGAGCTGACATGTTGAGAAAACAGCTGAGGGAACCAGTCGGGGAAGGTAGAGTACATAGGGGTACACAGTGCCAGGCTACAAGCACTAACTGGGAATGACAGGAGTTTTGTTTGTTTGTTTGTTCGTTCGTTTGTTTTCGAGACAGGGTTTCTCTCTATAGCCCTGGCTGTCCTGGAACACACTTTGTAGACCAGGCTGGCCTCGAACTCAGAAATCCTCCTGCCTCTGCCTCCTGAGTGCTGGGATTAAAGGCGTGCACCATCACGCCTGGCTGACAAGGATTTTTGAAAGCTCCTAGCTTCTCCCCAGTGTCATACCTCCTTCAAGGAGGTCATACCTGATAATCCTTCCAAACAGTTCCTCTAACTGGGGACCAAATATTCAAACATATGAACCGACAGAGAAAATTCTCATTCCAACCTGAGGAGAATTCTAGGCTGAAGAGTCATTGCCAGATTGATACAGCAGAATGGGACCAGCCTCACAGACAGAAGGGCATCTATCAGTCAAAGTACTGGCCTTGAATTATGTTATCAACAAGGTTTTTTTTTTGTTTGTTTGTTTTGTTTTTTGTTTTTTGTTTTAAATGGAGGGGTGGTGGTCTTATTCTTCATAGTAGTTAGCTAATTCACTCATAGGCATGAACACTTTAGCTAGTTTTCTTGTTAAACCTATCGATAAAAATAAAGTTAAGTTTACTTTGCCTCCAGTTAAATTATGTAATTCTAAGGGCATGCCATGTGACTTTTGTTAGTTGTTGGTAGTATGGTTAAAATAAATGTTTCTGTAAAGTCCATGCCTTAAAGGCTTGGTGTGAGTCTGTGGTACATGTAGAATGGGGATTATGGGACCCCCATCCCCTCTCACCCTTTTGTTTTCATTAAAAAAAGTGAAGGTCTTTCTCTGTCACAGAATCTCTGCATAATATGCTGTGCTGTTTCAGTTTAAGGCAATGGAGCCAAGCAGTGATGGACTGCAAGCATTGAAGCCATCATCTAATAGAAATCATTCCTTGCTGGAAGTGAATTCTCTCAGGTTTTTGTTACAGTGACAGAAAGCAGACATGCGCCACTGTGAGCTGCTAATAATATATAATCGTCAAAGACAAGGAGTATTTCCCTCTTCTCAGCTGTTTTTTTTTTCAATAACAAATTCATCACATAATTTACATTTTCTGAATAAATAAAATAATTCCATTTCTGTGTGTTTAAATTATGCTTTGTAATTGAAGGTAGAATGCTTTGCTGATGATACATTCACAATAGTGTAAATGTAGGTTAATAAATTGTCATTGATTTCTACTTCCAGAAAAGTACATATAATTATGCATTTCCATATGTATACTATGATTCAATAAATATTGACAGAATAAATAATACCCAACAGAAACTTAAAATCTAGTTATAGTACATGAGCTCCTGTCGTTGTAATTTTAGGTCTGACATTAAAAACTATAGGAATTAGCCATCAAAATTTACGTGAGTTGTCAAATTCTTACAATTGTTATCATTATGGTAATAATTTAAACAAAGTAGCAAAGTATTCTGATTGCTGAGGGAAATTAAAAGAACATTGTTCTTTCACACATCTATAAAATAAGATAGGCTCTTTCTAGGTGAAAGACATTTCTAAGTTATCTTTAGGGACTTTCTTTATTGAGAAAGCATCCAGATCATGTCATATCATCCTGGGAGGCTATCAAAGTCAAGTGATACACACTAATGTTTCCTATAAAATTGTGTTCCCACAGTAATTGTGTGTGAGAATCACTTCAAATTCTCAAATAGATAGATTATACTAACACTAATATTTTAGATAAAACTAAAGCTCTCCTACATAAACTTTATTTAATGTTTCTGAATTGAAATCAGGAATGCTACAATACACACATTTTGCTTCTCCCTATCATCTTATAATTTACTGGCAAGCAGGACAGCAGCTCCGTTCTCATTCTGGTTCTCTTTGGAAACAAGATCACCTAATGTGTTTCCTGCGGGTATATTTAACCAAAGGGAGATCCCAGCAACTAAATTAGAGACATAATGGACTGGAACAAGACATATTTAAATATTAAGGCATAGTACCCCTGCCTTGAACTCCATACAATTTTAACTATACCTATAGGCATCTCAGATGAATACTCACAGAGCAAATACACGTTTAACAGTAAGACGGTGAATTAAAAAATTAAACATGCTGTATCAACTGCATTTCTATCACCAGCCTTTCTAGGATTGGGAGAGATTATTGTCTCACATTCGATGTGATATTCTACCACGCGCTGACACATTTTAAAGTCTTTAATCAGAACAATAACGTCCTCCACTCACTAACATTGTCTGTTCAAATTCAATCACTCGTCAACTTAAATTGTCGTGTTTAGATATGAGGAGATGGAACCGCAGGCTGACAGTGATTCCAGCAACCTCAGGCTGCATTTGCAATTTCACCACTCCACCTTTATGAGCTACCATCATGGCTAGATGATTGGAATTTTAGTTTCTATGAAAATAGGAAGTCCTCTGGGACTGATAGGGTGGCTCAGTTTCTCATTACTCATTTTTTGGGCTGCCCCCCTCCTTGTCACTTCTGATAGCTATCAGCCTTTGATTTTAATCTTTGTCTACTTGACATTTGTAAATCAATGAATATTCTTACATGCTCTATTAGTTTTCCTTTGAGGGCTTCCTTTACTCCTTGTCTCCTTCCCTCCTTTCCTTCCTTCCTTCTTTCCTTCCTTCCTTTCTCTCTCCCCACCATTTCTCCCTTCCTGTACCTTTTCCCTCCCTTCCTCCCTCCCTGCATCCCTATTTCTTCCTCCTCTTCTCCCTCCTTCTCTTCCTCCTTCTTTCTTTCCTCGTTTCTTTCTGGCTCCATATCTTGTCCTGAGTTGATACAGCTATTAATTCCTAATGTCTTCTATCACAAACCAAGACAGGGTATGCTACAGGTTGCACTAATGTGGGCCATCACCAGAACTGAAAGCTTTGAACTCTTAGGTCATCTAGGGCTTCATTTAATTTATTCCTTTTTGCTTAGATATATCATGAATGTCAACATCAGAGAGTGTAATGAGAACTGAGTAAGACAATGACCACAGTACAAAAATAACTCTGATGTTTAAACAGTACAATCCATGTTTTAAAAGTTAATATGAATTGCATTCTAAACTCTGCATGTGCGACTTAAGCAAGCTCTGCCCTCATGTATATTAAGAATATATTTTGTGGAACATGTGCCTTAACTATGTGCAATGTTAGAAAGCAGGTTATTTCCACTTCATCCTCTTCAGTTCTCAAAAATATAAATATATATTAAAACATTAAAATAATTAAAATTATGAACTAATGATTTTGCCTTTCACATTCAAGTGTGAGACTATATAAATTGAATAGATAATGTACATATAAAAATTACATATGGTTAATAAAAGTATGTAAAATGTATCCTCTGCTAAATCTTTAATTTCCATAAATGAGTGACTTGCTAATAGTATTTGATCTTGGTATGAATTTCTTTTAATGTATTCTGAAGCTCTAAAGCTTTACATATAGAATTCAAATGTTTCCTGGGAATGATTAATTTTACTTCTGAGTCTGAGCCTTGGCACTATTATGGACGTATTATGCTTATGTTCATCTCTCTACTACATATATAAAATATTTATAGAAAATAAAATTTTATATGTTTTTATTATGACCAATTTAGAGATAAAGCTACATTGAGGAGAGGATATTGTGTATTTGCAGAATTTTTCTATATTTTATTTTTTGTCTATATTTCCAACTCATGTGAAGAAATAGTAATAAATTATTATATGTCTAACAAAATCCAGCAAAACAACCCCATGGTATACTATATATATATATATATATATATATATATATATATATACATACATACATACATACATGTATGTATATATATATATATATAGATAGATAGATAGATAGATAGATAGATATAGATATATAGATATATATAGATATATAGATATATATATTGCTGAGTTAAATAAACAAAAATTATTTCTGATCTGACAGCACACTGAATGTCTCACGTCAAACAGAAGCCATCTCCTCACCAGCCTTTCTGAACATCCTAGTAGGTAAATGTGCCTCCTCTTTTTATGAGGCAATCTATTTTAAAGAGGACTTGTTAGAGCAGCAATGGAGTGAAACTGCAAGCTTAGATTTTGTTAACTGCTTTCTAAACTACAATATTTTCTTTATCAAGTTACAGGGCACAGAAAATATAGCATTTAACAAAATAACACAAAATGAAACGTAGAAGAATTTGAATTGAGATATAAAATAATGCCAATGTATTTACCCCTCAGTATTTTGAAGCATTCCCCATTTGTTAGAAAATTTGTGAGGTTCTAAAACATACAAGCCAGCAACCCTCCTTATTTGATAGTCTCACTGGTATAGGTAGACTCTATGGATCATTGGGAAACACAGGGAGCATCAGGGCTTCTCCACACATGGTATCTGTTCCTTTTCTCATTGCCACGACAAAATGACTAGCAAGAACAATGTAAGGAAGAAGGCATATGTTTTGAATGATGGTGTCTGAACAACTGTGGTTAGTCATGGTATGGAATACTTCGTGGAACAATTTTGAGGTAGAGAAAGAGTACAACTGAGGCTCCCATCCTGATAACACTTAGGAAGGAGATAGTGGGCACAATTAGTAGTCAGGCTATCATCCTCCAAAGGGTTTGCCTTGCTTTTTCAAAGTTTCATATCCTGTCAGGTCAGTGCCATGAGCTGGAGAGCAAGGGTTCAGACATATGAATTTATGGTTGGTTGTTTCACATCCAAAACATAACCTACAGAGTGAAAAAAAGTGAAAACAAGAGATAATTTTCTTTTCTTCTGTATAATTATAGAGAATTTGAAAATTAAAATTCAAAAGTCAATTTACATGAACATATCAGGGCATTTAAGTTGACTTTAGTAACAAAAACTATTTTTGGATTCAGCAAAGTTTGTCATTTTTATTTTTTACGACTGAAGTTAAAAAAAAAATCTGGAAGGGTGGACAACACAAGATGAAGCTAGTCAATATTCCACAGTGGATAGGGAAGGGGCACATGAGACCACTCCAGTGGTGTATCTGTTCATATTGTAGACTGCTAGGGAAGGAAGACTGAAAATCCATTAATGTTGCTGGCACCTAGGGAATTATGTTTTAAACAGAGGCAACACTAATTGATTTCAGGAAGTTAGGTTTTCTTAGATTTGGCTGTTTGTTTAAGTTGTTTAAAGGACATCAAATTGCCAAGACTATATGGATAGAGGGCATTCTGACAAGAGAGTTAGGAAGTACAAGTAATTGAAACACATTGAAACATTGTATGTATGCATGGAATTCCAAAGAATTGATAAAAAATTACAGTAAAAGAATTGAGATCATTGCTTAGCTAAGTTGATAGCAACTTTATTAATAATAGCCAGAAAATGGAAACAACTTAGATGTCCCTCAACTGAAGAATGAATAGAGAATGTAGTATAGTATTCAACCATTAAAAACAAAGTCATCATGCATTTTACAGGTAAATGGATGGAATTTAAGAATATCATCCTGAGTGAGGTAACTCAGACTCAAAAGGATAGGCATAGTATATACTCACTTATAAGTAGACATTAGCCATGAAGTATAGAATACCCACACTATACTCCACAGACCCAAAGAAGCTAAAAAAGAGGTAAGGACCAAAGCAAGGGTGCTTGGTTCTCACTTAGAAGGGAAAATACAGTAGTCATAGGCTGCTGATGGAGGGAGGGTACTAGTTGAGAAGGGACGGGAAAGCAATGGGGTCAGGTGAGGGGAGAGACAAGAGAGAGGGCAGAGGGTCAGGAGAATGAATGGAAATCTACAGCTGGTGTGCATGGAGCCTGGGGGGCATCTTGAGGATGTGCCAGAAACCTGGAAAGCAGGAGGTTCCCTAGAAATCAATAAGGGGTAGTCGTAGCTGAGACTCACAGCAATGAGGATATAGAATCAGAAAAGGCCACCACCTGAAACCATGTAGGAACCCCACTGGAGTGACAGGGATACCAACCTACCCACAAAACTTTCCACCCCAAATTTAGCCTATCTATAAGAAATGAAGGGATAGGGGACATAGCAGAGACTGAAGGAATAGCCACTCAATGACTGGCCAACTTGAGACCCATTCCATGAGCAAGTACCAATCCCTAACACTGTTAATGATACCCTTTTATGTTTGCAGACAGAAGCCTACCATAACTGTCCTCTGAGAGACTCCATTCAGCAGCTAACTAAAACAGATGCTAAGACCCATGGCCAAACATTGGATGGAGTTTGGAGACTCTTAAAGAAGTGTTGCAACCCTATAGGAGGAACAACAATGTGAACTAACCAGTACCCACCCCCCCAGAAGTGTGTCTCCAGTTTCATATGTGGCAGAGGGTGGCCGTGTCAGCCATCAATGGGGAGCAGAGCCCCTCGGTATTACGAAGATCATATGCCCCAGTATAGAGGAATGCCAGGG
Organism: Mus pahari; assembly: GCF_900095145.1. NCBI lineage: Eukaryota > Metazoa > Chordata > Mammalia > Rodentia > Muridae > Mus > Mus pahari. The sequence continues at coordinate 66,710,744 of NC_034608.1, forward strand.
CCAGGAAGCTGGAGTGGGTGGGTTGGGGAGCAGGGTGGGGGGAGGGAATAGGGGGATTTGGGCATAGCATTTGAAATGCAAATGAAGAAAATATCTAATAAAAAAATCCCTTAAAAAAAAAAAAAAAAAGAAGTGTTGTGGGAAGAATTTGGGGCCGTGAAGGGAATAGGACCTCCATAGGAAGACTAACAGAGTCAACTAACCTGGAAACTTGGGGTCTCTCTGATACTGAACCACCAACCAAGGAGCATACATAGGCTGGACTTAGGCAACCAGAACATCCGTAGCAGATGAGCAGCTCGTTCTTCATGTGGAATCTAGAACAGCTGGAGTGGGGAGTATCCCTAAAGCTGTTGCCTGTCTGTGGAGTAGGTTACCCTACCTGGGCAACCTTGTCTGGCCTCAGTGGGAGGGAATGTGCCTAGCCTTGCAGATACTTGATGTGCCAGGGCGGGAATATACCAAGGGCGTACTCAAACCTCTCTGAGAAGGGGGAGGAACTTGGCAAAGGGGGCGTCATGAGAGGGGGCAGCAATCAGGATGTAAAGTGAATAAATACATTAATTAATTAAAGAAATTGAGACCAGAAGAAAAGAAAGAATACCACAAAAACGTCCTCACTCAACGGCCATATTCAATGTATGCTATACTGTCTAATATTTTTATAATTACATGTTGATACTGTCCTATTAATTTGGAAAGATTACTTTCTTTCCAGAAAACATTAAACTATTTTAAGACTTTGTATTGGTAATGTGATCACTAAAGATAACTGTGTTAATGGCATTTGATAAATCTCATCTGGTTAGTAGCCAGAACAACACTGAAAATAATGGCTTTCTTCTTAGGAATTGCATCAGAAATGATGTTCTGGTCACAGCCACACAACCATAGATACAGGGCCATATGTTCTCACATAGACAGTTGGCCATGGCAACACCAAATCTACTACTGGGATTATAAAGCCTCTAGTGTCCCCATTTAAAATGAAAAAGTGAGGTGAGTCCTAGAGGAAAGCAGAGAGCAGGCGACATCAAGTGGAGAGTCATTCTCTGAATTGGACTTTATTCAAGGGATTCCAAATCTGTTTGTATAACTTCACTTTTATTTGAAAGAATTGTCATTAAATCTACTTAGAAGCAACTACAACTTTTTAAATAAAATGATAGTGGTAAAGTGTGTGTTTCTGTTTCATAGTTATAATTAAATGATACAATAAATGTTTTTCTATTAAATTATTTTAGTGGAAATAATTAAACAATGTTTTTGTATGCATTTGAATACTACAACACACTGTTCAGAGCTATGAGTTTCAAATCTAAAGATTTTTTCCTTTCTTTATTTTCTTGGTTTTTTTTTTTTTTTTTTAGATAGGATTTCTCTGTATAGCCCTGGCTGTCCTGGAACTCACTCTGTAGACCAGCTGGCCTTGAACTCAGAAATCTACCTGCCTCTGCCTCCCAAGTGCTGGGATTAAAGGCATGCACCACCAGTGACCAGCTAAAATTTATTTTTCTACTTCAATTTGAGGCATATGATATCTTCGGGAATTCAGAAGAAATGCTTCTAACTTCACTGTTTCCTAATCAAGTTTAACTTTGCTATCTTACATAATACCTTATATATGTGTAAGTTACTTAAACACTAATTTGAAGCATAATTTATCAAATGCTAATATCAAATTATTAAGATTTAGATTTTCAATGATTGGCATCCTTATCCTATTAAAAGCTAGAAAAATGACTGTAAGTTCAAATGCTAAATAAACTTCAATTCACTTTGCCACATTCATTAATTGGTGATGTACACTAATACAAGTTCATTGATCTTCTTCAACCTCTCCCTTGTGAATAATTTTCTTCTTAAGGAGACATTATTAGATACAATAAGTGGTGGCTTTCCACTTCACCAAATGAGTCTGCTTGACTTCAGAAACATCCAGTTAATAGTGAAATATAAAGTGACTTACATAATTTTTCATACTGTAACATCTAAGTCATTACAATCCTGGAAAAATGATTCTATCTGTAGTCATTCAGAGATGACTTATTTTGAAATCTACATCTTTAAGATACTGATTAATCCAACTGAGAATCATACATATTTCTCATGGCCTTCTTTTTATACTTGACATAGAAAATTTTAAATATATATTATAGTATTAAATATTTTTAAACAAATATTCATTTGATTAAGGCCATAAGGAAGCAAATTTAAGACTTTCATTAATTGACCTAAATATATAGTATCATTAGAAACTGTTCTTCAAGTTTTCTATTAATAGCAATAACTCTTTTTACCATTTACAATTGCAATTTATACACACACACATACACACACACACACACACACACACACACACACACACACACACACTCTGAACACCATGGAGGAAAAGTTACTCAGGTGCTTCATTTCAGAATGTATTCTGTAAAGACATATTTTAGTTTTAATGATGTGTACCTATGTGTGAGTACGGGCACGTGAGTAAAGGGGCCTGTTGTGGCCAGAAGAGGGAATTGATTCCCTAGAGCTGGAGCTACAAGTACTTGTATTTTGTCTGATTTGGTGATGGGAACTGAACTGAGATCCTCTGAAGGAGCAGTATGTGCTTTTAACTACAGAATCATCTCTTCAGATTTCTTGATATATTTTTAAAGGGCTGTTAATTTATTAATAATAATAACCATTCATTAACTTAAACGAATTATTATCCTGCAATAAAGACACAATATTAAAACCATATGTTAGTATAAAATTCGTAATACTGTTAATGATGCTTTCCACATTGGATTTTGTTTTGCAGCCTTCCAACATTTACTCAATAGCCTTAAGTATCTCAACCAAGGGAGAACTGTAAAGCAAAGCAAAACAAGGCAAGAAAGAGTTTTTAAAATTTAAAAGGTTAGGGAATTTTATTGCTAGTTTCTTGAACCTAAACTGACTAGAGACTAAATAAAGTCAAGACTTTAAAAGTCCCCAGAAGCAGTGAATCCAGGAAGCAGAAAGCCACGCTGGAAAAAGAAAGGAAACATGCTAGCCACATGAAACTCGAGTGAAAAAAGTTCATAGCATTTTCCATGTCTACTGTGAGGTAAACATAGGAGACAGTGCAGAATCTACAGGGACACGGCTGTGACCAGTGTCATATATTCATCCAGTGCAATGTGCCCTGTATTTTTGGAGATGTGGACGATCTCATTTCAGCCTAAATACTTTAGTATGGAGAGAAAGACTGGTTAAACAAACTTCATGATCTGATTAGCCTGTAAGCAAAGGTAACAGAGGAACCCCAAGCTTAACTTGGAATACTTCTAGTGAACAAGACCAATCACAACCAGGAGAGATTTTCACTTGTAGAATACATGATATTTTTGGAGCCAAATGGATCCAAGCAGGTAAGAAAGTATCCCACTGTAAATGCTTATGAGTTCTGTACAGAATTACATTCCACTTACTGTCTCTGCTGTCCCTGTTGTTAGCCTGAAGCATTTATATGAGAGCAGACACAAGTTCCTGAGATTTGTCTTCCGAGATTTAGGAAGACAGATATGGCAAACGACAGATGACCACATAGCCAGAACTCCAGATCCATAATCTCAATGTATTTCAGTAGGAAAATCCATCCATACCATAAAATTCTATGTAGATTTGACTGGAATTGTTGACAAATCTACCTTTGTCTACCTTCCTTTTGCTCCTCCTTATATGAGTATTCCCAAAAGCATCCTTTAAGGATGTCACTGTAATGCTTATTTTCAGAGTCCAAATGGTGACACGAGGATAAATTGTGAATTGTTTTTGGTTCTGAGTCTCATGGCAGAGAGAGTTGGTAGAGATGTAACTATAATTTCAGGGTGAGAGAGTCTTTCTGAAATGAAATTTTTGAGTGGTCTTAGTTCAGTTTTTCAAGTAAATGGTATCATTGTAAGAAGATATTTAACTCTACATTCTGGGCTCTAGTCTCCATCCACATAGTTGTCTTCCTACCAACAGAAATTAAACATAATGGTGTCAGTTTAGATTTAATAGGGATTCCTGGCTTTTGCTGAGGAGAAATTTCTAATATAGAATATTGAGGTAATGCGTTAAAATGAATTATAACTATATGATAAGTCTGATGTGTAATATTTGGGAAGATTCAAATTCCTGATTCATTTTGTGGAAGTTACAAAATATAGATATGATAGTGGTCACTGTATAAATGGAGAAACTTAGGTTTTATTCATTGCTTATATTTTCTCAAGTGAGTGATTGAAATCTATTCCTAACTCCACAAATCTATTTCCTGTCAGGTGTCTCTGTAGTATCATATTACCTAAATTATTTTGGTCATTATCCAAAAAGTGCCATCCTTATCTTTACTTTAGTTTTCTGTTTAAGAGATCTCAGAGCTATGACAAATACATACTATTATTGTCCATATGAAATTAGCTCTACTTAGAACAATGAATACAGTTAAATCTTTCAAATATCCCTTTCTTTCTTGATTTTTAAGTTTGAATTTAATGGATCACAAAACACACACACACACAAATATATATATATATATATATATATAATTTTGGTTTTTAGTTTTGTATTTTATTAAGTAGCATTCAAGATAACTGAACAGTACATAAAATTCTGAATATCTATAATAAATATTTGTTCTTTTAGAGCAATAGAAATTCCCTTTTAGTGTAAGGGAACAGTCTTGCACAAGAAACACATTTTTAGTACTAATGTCTGTCAGATTATATTGTTATATACTAATAAAGTATGTACTATAAATTCCAAAGGAAAAATTGTTATTAATATCACCAAATAAATTCTTAAATATTATAATAGATTCATGAAAATCTTAAAGAACTATGTAAGAATGTAAGAAGATACACATTAGAATGCTTTTATATATTGATAGTTGTTAAAAATGTAAAAATATTATGTAGCAAAACAAAAATTAAAATTACAAGGTATTTTGGATTATGAAGCCACTTCTATAGTTAAAGGCAGCATCAGGATATTCATATCTAATTATATCAAGAAACTGCAATAATTCCATATTAAAATGATCTCCATAAGATAAGACACTTGGCCAGGTGTGGTGGTGCACACGTTTAATCCCAGCACTCAGGAGGCAGAGGCAGGTGGATTTCTGAGTTCGAGGCCAGCCTGGTCTACAAAGTGAGTTCCAAGACAGCCAGGGCTATACAGAGAAACCCTGTCTCAAAAAAAAAAAGTTAAGACACTTGATCTTTATATATTAATATTTTCCTTCAAATCATAGGTTTAATGAAAGAAGAAAATGAAAATAGTTGTTGTTATAATTATCTTTAAGCTTGAAAGTTATTTCAGACAATTTTCAATGTGAAGGCTGAGAAAATACTGCCATGTCTAGTTTAAGAAAAGAATGCTTGAAACCTTACAGTGATAGCAGAAAGAATTGTATCATTTTTTTAAAAATCAAAGAAACTTTACCAGTGATGATTTCACAGATTATATATATATGTTTTTTATTAAATATACAGGGTAACTGACATTCATTTCCTTTATATCCTTACCTGATATGAATCTTTAATTTTTAATAAATTCTTTCCATAAAAGTATTTGTCACAAAATGTTCATGAATTCAGCATCTATCAAATTCTTAAGGTATAAGATAACCGTCTGAATGACATCCCCAACCCTAACCATTTGCACAAAGGATGCAGGTAGAATATGGAATTGAAACTGTTAATCATACCACACTAGTCCTTTCGGTCCATTTCTGTGTGTATGGGTCTCTGCATAGGTATTCATTGAGAGCAGTGCATTAAGTAATCTACAGCATAGCAAATAAACTCTGGCATAGTCACCATTGTCATGTGCTGTGGAGCAATTTTCTCAATGTGAAACATCTGCTCCTGGAGAGAAAAGGAAGGTCCATGAAATTCAGAAGTAAATTAAATTCAAAAGTCCCAGGAACTTGTCACGAGTCACAGCTTACATAAGTAGTAAACCCTTGCTGGGCAAAAGTGATGCTGACCTGCCAGGCACGCAGAGATGCTGACCTGTCAGTCACTCAGAGAGCTCTAGCGTCACTGATTTAGGGAGTCCTCACCAGGCTAAGTTGTTTTGAGTATTGCAGTGGCATTTGAGTCACCCACAATCCTTTAAGTAAGCCCACTACATGCATTGCTTTGCCAAGTCTGACTTTGTTGGAATCATTAAATTGACTTGTCATTAGATTTCTATCTGCAACCACTATATTTTTATACTTCTCTGCTCAAAAAAAAAAAAATCAGCCAATTAAAAGTATAAACTATGGTATCTGCTTTGAAGACTAACAACGTTGATTAACAAAGCTGAAGAATTCAAAATTCCTAGTATTTTAACAAATGCAGTGAATTATTACTTTGATCAAACACAGTGCCCCAGGATATATTTCTGATTATTCTGCTCTATGCCTTACAATTCTAAATATATTCTTCTGTTAGAGTGTAGCATAATGCTAGGTTAAAGTGTATTATTAATTATTAAGATTTATAAATTATTTAAATGTTTAAAGAAAAAAGATATATTTCAAAATTAGAATTACAAAAGGATAAATATAATTTAAAAATTCATGAAAATGGACATTATATAATTATAGTATTTGGAAAAAATAACATCAATATCACAGTAATTCCAAATTATAAGAGCAATGAGGACTACTTTGAAACTCATAGCTATTAATGAATGTAGCTGAAAATACACTGATTAAATAAAGAATTTTGTTAGTTTTAACTACACCAAAATGAAAAAGGAAATGGAGAAGAATGAGTGGATGGTTAAAAATTGTGTAGATGACAATATGGTGACTTCTGTCTGGGAACTCAGGATGAGCAAAAGGCAGTTCACACTGGATGTGTATTTGCCCAATTAAAGTCCAAGGACTCTGCCAGAAGAGTGCATGAGCAATGGATTGGTGAGTGGCGAATGCACAAGTACTTGGAGCTGCATCCTCTGCGTATTAGAACAGATTGAAGACATCCATTTTCTCAACTACCAGAGTCTTCTGGTGCTATATGAAACACAAATTGCTAAAATAATCGACACTCCTACACTTCTGAAACTGAAGCAATGATTCCAGGTTTTTAAAACACTAGTAAGTGAATCTCACCCATCTGGTAAGATCTACAGGATTTTAGGAGGATCAGACTAATTTCAATGTAAAGCTACTGTTGTGTGGTAGAATATCCATACCATTCCTATGGCATACAATGAGCACATAAATATGCATGCGTAGCTGGTACAGCCACTCTGGAAATCAGTCTGGCGGTTCCTCAGAATAATTGGACATAATACTACTGGAAGATCCAGCAATACCACTCCTGGGCATATACCCAAACGATGCTCCAACATGTAAAAAGGACACATGCTCCACTGTGTTCATAGCAACCTTATTTATAATAGCCAGAAGCTGAAAAGAACCCAGATGTCCTTCAACAGAGGAACGGATACAGAAAATGTGATGCATTTACACAATGGAGTACTATACATGTATTAAAAACTATGAATTTATGAAATCTTAGACAAGTGGATGGATCTGGAGAATATCATCCTGAGTGAGATAACCTAATCTCAAAAGAGCACACATGATATGCACTCACCAATAAGTTTTATTAGCCTAGAAGCAGGAATGCCCAAGATACAATTTGCAAAACACATGAAATTCAAGAAGAAAGACCAAAGTGTGGAAAGTTCGATCCTTTTCAGAAGGGGGAACAAAATACCCATGGGAAGAGTTACAGAGACAAAGTTCAGAGCAGAGACTGAAGGAATGACCATCCAGAGACTCTCCCACTTGGTGGTCCATCCCATAAACAACCACCAAACCCTGACACTATTGTGGATGCCAACAAGAGCTTGCTGACAGGAGCCTGATATAGCTGTTTCTTCAGAGGCTCTGCTAGTGCCTGACAAATACAGACGAGAATGCTCACAGCCATCCATTGGACGGAGGAGCACAGGGTCCCCAATGAAGGGACTAGAGAAAGGACCCAAGGAGCTGAAGACTTTTGCAGCCCCATAGGAGGATGAACAATATGAATTAACCAGTACCCCCAGAGCTCTCTGGTGGGACTCATGGCTCTAGCTGCATATATAGCAGAGGGTGGGCTAGTTGGTCATCAATGGGAGGAGAGGCCCTAGGTCCTGTAAAGGATTAATGCCCCAGTAAAGGGGAATTCTAGGGCCAGGAAGCAGGAGTGGGTGGTTTGGTGAGCAGGGGCAGCAGGGAGGGGATAGGGGATTTTAGCAGGGGAAACTAGGAAAGGGGATAACATTTGAATTGTTAAAGAAAATATCTAGTAAAAGTTTCTGAAGAAAAATATGCATGCGCTTCTTAAAAGTATATGAGATGGTTATCTTCATCATTAACTGAGAAAGAGACTAGATAGAGAAAGATAATCTAGGCAAAGAGATTCATGTAAATGCTTTCTGAACTTCTTTGAAACGGAGACTAAATTCGTATTTTGAATAGATAAGCCAAATAAGCCTTGTTGAATTAAAAAAATTATCCAGATTAAAAAAACATACAAATATATCAGCACAAATACGTGTGAGGTCTGATACCACTAGATTTTGAACTTGTACATGATCTCCATCAGCTTTTCCAGGAGTTGCCAGGTGTGAAAGACACTCTGTCATTCCCTTTCAAATAATATACAAGCAATCGTCCACATGGGTGTGTGTCATCTCATTTGATATAAGCAGGAGATTCTCTCATTTGTACTATTTACATTGCTGGCTATATTTTGTTTCTCATTTATTTGAGAAACAACAAAGAGCTAAATACTTACACGTGAAGTATACACTATAACTCATAGCATCATTGTGAAATATTTGTTAAACTTTGAAAAACTGATTGTACTTTTTGTGTTATCTATGTTTTAATTATTAGTAGTTGGTTTACCATACTTAACACAGAACATGTTGTAGGAATGAGGATGAATGTAAAACTGACTTGATAAGAATATGTAAGGCAATGTTTATATAGGCACGTGTGGGTGTTTATGAGACACCATTGTTTGTAAGTATGTGCACATGGATATCAACTAAAGAGAATGTGGGGAACATTGAATTTTTACCAGAACCATTTAGTATTTAATCAGGTAACAATCTATGGAGATCATTAAGAAATCAAAAACAAATAATTAAGAACTCAAACTTTTATTCTTCTGGCATCACAGTCTGATTTTATTCAACTTGGAGAAATAATTGAACTACTTATACAAAAACAGATGATAGATCTATAGAACTGTGAAATGAAATGAAATGATTTCTTTATCTTTGCTTGTTTATATAAAATAATATTTCTTCAATCTTCCTCATCAAAGAAGGTAATGAACTGAAAAAGAATGTTTTAGTTTGAAAAAAAAAAAAAAACATTTGACTTAAAAATATGTGACCTAGGAACCTAATATGGGTTTGGGCCTCAACCACAGATCTTTGTGAAGTCTATGGAATAATCTACTTATTGCAATAAGATTTCCCATTTCATGGGTCATTAAGATTTTTCAAGTTATTAAGATGTCCTACTCCGATCAGGAACAAGGGCAATATAAAACGGCTTTGTACCTGGTAGATACCTAAGGGTATACCTGCCTGGCTTAGTTCATCTACTGCGCTCATGTCTCCAGGAGAGAAAATTCTATCTAATTGTTCTAAATGACAGAAACATTTTTCATGGCATGTAAATTTTTATCTCTATAAAACACCAGATCATTTTTTTTTGTTATAAGCCCTTAGCCAGCTGAAATAAATCTTTCTCTTTTATATCTTACCATCACAGTATTTATACATAGGCCCATGTTCCCCCATCTGTCTTCATCTCCTGTAGCCATATATATTACGTGTCCTTAACTTCTCCATCAGATTATAGGTCTCTCTTCCCTTATCATTTTTTACAATCATTGGAATGACTCTAATCTTTCAATTTGTCTTTTTGTCAGAGAAGAGGTAGGAGGAAAAAGAAGAAAAAAACCCAGAGACACATGTGAAAGTTATAATTTTTTTGTGATAGAAGATATACAGTTTCTATTATAGCCCAACACAACTATCTGAATTTTAAAGAAAACATGGAAAATAAAATATATATTTTCCATGTATAAAATATATATATATATATATATATGAATTCATACTAAAAGTAGTTAGATAAAAGTATTATCAAATATCTTTTGTATTTTAAAATCACATGCTACTTAATATCTTTTCTCTTTATTAGATGTTTTCTTTATTTACATTGCAAATTTTATCCTCTTTCCTCATTTTCCCTCTGAAAATCCCTCAATGCCATCTCCCCTCCCCTTGCTCACTAACCCAACCCACACTCACTTCCCTGTCCTGGCATTACCCTACACTGCCGCATTGAGCCTTCACAAGACCAAGGACTTTCCTTTTATTGAGGTCCATCCTCTGCTACATATGAGGCTGGAGCCATGGGTCCTTCCATGTGTACTCTTTGGATTTTAAGAAGGGCTACTTAATATCTTACTGGGATAAAATATTACTACCTACTATAGTAATGATGCAATTAATAATAAGCCCTGATTTTGAAGTGTTTATAGGTTATTTATGATTATAATTATTATTGTTTCTATTGAATGTCTGTCTGGTGATTGTATGCTAGGAGTGTGTTTGAGAGAAACAGAGAGGGCAGGGCGTAAGAGAGAGAGCATGAGAGAAAGGGAAGGAGGAGGAGACAGAGACAGAGAGGGAGAGTGGGAGAGAGAGAGGACTGGAGGGAGAGAGAGAGACACAGAGGAAGATAGGGGTAGAGAGAGAGGAAGGGAGGGAAGGAGAGGGAGACAGAGACAGGGAGAGAGGGAGAGAGAGAGGAAGGGAGAGAGAAAGACAGAGAGGGACACACACACACACACACACACACACACACACAGACAGAGAGACAGAGAGACAGAGACAGAGAGAGGCACATGGGTAGAAGTGCAGACAAGTACAGCGTTGTAGAGCCAGGTATGTCCTTCCACCTTTACATGTTTTGTCATTGTTAAGCTCCGGTCACTAGGCTCGAATCATTAGGCAAACTGCCCCACACTATGTTGTAAATATGCAAATGGAATGTCTGGCTTAGCGTTGCTTTATTAATATGGATGCTTGTACACAATCACTCTCTAACGAAGGTTTTGGAGTCAGAGTTTGTATGCGTACAACCGAGAAGAGCTTCAGAGTATTCACACTTCCTGCTCTGCAAGAGCTTGAGTTAGGGAAAAAACGAACTCATAAACTAAGTAATGTTACATCTATAGAAGTGTAGGTATTCTTAGTGTATAGTGATCAGTACAGAATGTTACCACGTGACATTGTCATGTGTCATACCTGACTTCTCTTTTCCAGCAAGATGGGCATTCCAGCATGAGGACTCCTTGTTTCCTTCTCCTTTATCACCCCCCCCCAACTCTCTACCAGCTTTCCTTCCTCCAGCTCCTCCCATGCCTCTCCCAATCTCAAACTGATGGCCTCTTCTTTAATTACGAGTGTTACACACACGTATGCGCACATATAAAAATATGATTGCAAGCTTGTACAACCACTCTGGAAATCAGTCTGGCAGTTCCTCAGAAAACTGGACATAGTACTACCGGAAGATCCAGCAATACCTCTTCTAGGTATATACCCAGAAGACGTTCCAACTGGTAATAAGAACACATGCTCCACTATGTTCATAGCTGCCCTATTTATAATAGCCAGAAGCTGGAAAGAACCCAGATGTCCCTCAACAGAAGAATGGATACAGAAAATGTGGCCCATTTACACAATGGAGTACTACTCAGCTATTAAAAACAATGAATTTATGAAATTCTTAGGCAAATGGATGTATCTGGAGGATATCATCCTGAATAAGGTAACTCAATCACAAAAGAACTCACTTGATATGCACTCACTGATAAGTGGATATTAGCCCAGAAACCTAGAATATCCAAGACACAATCTCCAAAACACAAGAAAATCAAGAATAAGGAAGACCAACACATGGATACTTTATTCCTCCCTAAAATAGGGAATAAAATACCCATGAAAGAAGTGGCAGAGACAAAGTTTGGAGCTAAGATGAAAGAATGGACTATTCAGAGACTGCCCCACCCAGGGGTCCATCCCATAATCAGCCACCAAATGCAGACACTATTGCATATGCCAGCAAGATCTTGATGAAAGGACACTGGTATAGCTATCTCTGTGAGGCTACGCCAATGCCTGGCAAATATAGAAGTGAATGCCCACAGTCATCTGTAGGATAGAACACAGAGACCCCAATTGAGGAGCTAGAGAAATTACCCAAGGAGCTGAAGGGATCTGCAACCCTATAGGTGAAACAACAATGTGAACTAACCAGTACCCCCTGAGCTCGTGTCTCTAGCTGCATATATAGCAGAAGATGGCCTAGTCAGCCATCATTGGGAAGAGATGCCCCTTGGTCTTGTGAACTTTATATGCCAGGGCCAAGAAGTGGGAGTGAGTGGGCAGGGGAGCAGGGTGGGGGGAGGGTATAGGGAACATTCGGGATAGCATTTGAAATGTACATGAAGAAAATATCTAATAAAATAAGTAAAAAAACCCACAAACTTTCTGAGTTCATTTTTGTCTCTTGTGTATGTAATTTCAGGAATGATTACTTTGTGCTGGACACCTAATAAAGGACCTTCTCCAGGGTGAAGCCTCGTCTCCCTCTCTCAGATGTTATTAGTTGCCTGTAGGACTTTGTTTACAGTAGGAGGTTGTATGACTTCCACTTCCATATTCTAGAACATGAGGGAATCTGTTATGAAACTGTCCCTCCTAGAAATGGCTGCATAAACAAGTCAAGAGTAAGATCAATATCAAGAAAGCTATATTTTTAAAAAAAATGATTAAAGTGAATATCATTGCTTGCAGCCTGGTTGGCTACGCACATTCATGTTATCCACACTTTTGATCATATTCTTTCTGACTCAATGCTTCTTTTCTCCTTTTCAGATTCTTGAGCCTTCCAGATCAAGAATTTACTCCTTATGCAGTGTTTTCTCCTCCTGCTCCTCCTCCTCTTCCTCCTCCTCCTTCTCCTCCTCCTCCTCCTGCTCCTCCTCCTCCTCATCCTCTTCCTCCTCCTCTTTCTTCTTCTTCTTTTGATGTTGACAATAATTCATTTCCATTTGGGCCCAGAGAACACAATGTTATGTGACATACATTTATTGCATAGTTTTACATCATTTCTAACAAATGTAAAACCTTTTAATTTTTAATGGTCTTTAATGATAAAAAATGTTTTATACTCAATCATGGTTCTTATGTTTCTGGAGTAAAGAATAGTTAATTAAATAGACAGAAGATATGCATGTATTAATAGACAGAAGATATGCATGTATTGATAGACAGAAGATATGCATGTATTAATAGAAGATATGCATGTATTAATAGACAGAAGATATGCATGTATTAATAGTGCCATTTGCTAAGAAGAGGTCTACATGCCTGTTAGCTCTTCTGAACAGTGTTCTTTCCTTTTTTCTTTTTTTATTTTTTTTAATTGGATATTTTCTTTCTTTACATTTCCAATGCTATCCCCTTTCCCAGTTTCTCCCTGGAAACCCTCTAACCCCTCCTTCTTCACCCTCCCCTTGCTTTTATGAGGGTCCTCTTCTCCCATGGATGCCCAACAAGGCCATCCTCTGCTACATATGTGTCTGGAGCCATGGGTCTCTCCATGTGTACTCTTTGGTTGGTAGTTTAGTCCCTGGGAGCTCTGGGTTGGGGGGAGCCAGGTCTGGTTTGTTGATATTGATCTTCTTTCTATGGGGTTGCAAACCCCTTCAGTTCCTTCATTCCTTTCTCTAACTCCTCCTTTCTGAACCCCATGCTCAGTCCAATGGTTGGCTGCCAACATCTGCCTCTGTATTTGTCAGGCTCTGGAAGAGCCTCTCAGGAGAGAGCTATATCAGACACCTATCAGCAAGCACTTCTTGTCATTCACAATAGTGTCTGCATTCAGTGACTGTATATGGGATGGATCCCCAGGTCGGGCAGTCTCTGGATGACCTTTCCTTCAGTCTCTGCTCTATACTTTATCTCCATATTTTTCCCCATGAGTATTTGTTTCACTCTTCTAAGAGGGTCCAAAGCATCCACACTTTGGTCTTCCTTCTTCTTGAGCTTCATGTGGTCTGGGAGTTGTATCACACCTGATGTGGTCTGTGGGGTGTTCTTAAACAGAGTAGTGGCATCAAGCCTCTGTTCCACTTCACTAGTAGCTCCTTTACACGAAGGCTCAAGTCCTTTTTTCATTAAATTATGTGTAATGTCTGTAGCAGGTTCTCGTGAAATGCGTCTTAAATTATATGCAGGTGTGCTCACTGGGGCTTTTACATACCAAGCATCAAACTGAGTTTGTCGACCACCTGCATGAAATAGTCTGCGCTTATTGTGAAGATCCAGAGCCATCCGAGACCTTTTGAATCTGTGGCAGAGATTGAGAACTTCAGATTTCAATTAACTTCCCAAGTGATTTTCATGCACACTACTGCTTTGGGAATCATTGGAGCAGAAGATTTGGAGCACATCTTTAGAGAATAATTGCTACTTGATAAGAACCATTGATTTAATACACATGGTATATCCAAATATAAAAATAGCAAGATGCTGGGCATATTTCTTTGTATATAGAGTTGAAGCTATTTCATAAGCATGTTACATTATTACATAGTGTGTGTTCCCAGAGCCTTTTTCTGAGATTTTTGTCATGCATATAAATTAAGAAACAAGTGTTCCTGTTTGCCCACTCATCTTTCTGATAAAACGAATGCTTACATTTTCTTTGGGTACAAAGCGGCCCTACAGAATCACTAAACTCTCCACCCTGGCTGCTTTGCAGCACAACTACCCATGAGCACTAACAATTGCCAAGCAAATCATGCAAACTTTAGGAGGTACAGCTGTTAGAAATCAATTAAATAGCAGGATTTGGTCAGATTCCCTGTCTCTTTGTCTCCCTGGTTAAAGTGTGAGCATGCAGCTGGAAGTTAAGCACATATGCTTCTAAGAGTGGAATGAAGTTGACAAGTTCCTTGGAGGCTTAGACTAATGTGTCCTTTATATCCGGTTGCCCACCTCAGACTTATTGTCACATCGAAAATATTCAAACTTGATTCTTTAAAGAATTTTGTGAAGATTTATATTTTTGAATGCTTTAAAAATTATTTGTGGACTGAAGGAGATAAAGGGGATCAAACCTCATAGGAAGAACAACAAAATCAACTAACTCTACCTTTCAGAGCTTCCAGGGACTAAATCACCAACCAAAGAGTATACATGGGTGGGCCTATGGCTTCTGCTACATATGTATCAGAAGATTGCCTTATCTGACATCAATGGGAGGGGAGGGGCTCCGTCCTGGGAGGCTTCTTGCCCCAGCAAAGGGGATGCTAGAGGGGTGANTGGGTGAGNGGGTTGGGGAGTTCCCTCTTAGAGACAAAGGAGAGGTGGGGATGGGATGCAGGGTTTGGGAAAGAGAGACCATGAAGGGGGAAAACATTTGAAACGCACGTAAATAAAATAATCAATAAAAATATTTGACTACTTTACTCTATGTGTATGAGTGTTTTGTTTACATGTGTGCCTGTTTACCATATGTGTAGTGCCTACAAAGGCCAGAAAAAGAAAAAGCATCAGTTCTCCGTGAACTAGATTCTAAAAGTGTATGTCACCATATGGATGCTCAAGCTACACATGCTCTTAAGCACTTAGACACTCCTGTGGTCCCTGTTGTTAAATTCTGAATGTATATCCTCAAAGATAGGGGAGAGAGAGAGAGAGAGAGAGAGAGAGAGAGAGAGAGAGAGAGAGAGAGAGAGAAACAACAGTACAGGTTCACACCACAATGGGTCCCAGCACTGAGAGGAATAATGGACAGAAGTTCCACAAACATATTCCCAAAATCTATCTCCAATTGATAATCACACACACACACACACACACACACACACACACACACACACACACACCAACAGTTTTCTCCAAAGGAGTCTCACTGTGGATATAAGGCATTCCTAAGGGCAGGCCACATGCTGAGCAGTAGGTGGCCAATACCCAGCTGACTCAGTGGCAGTTTTGGTGGTTCTCTGTCTCAATTTTTTGTTTGGTTTTGTTTTGTTTTCCCTATATATCAATTTTTGTGTTTTTATGAACTTCCTGCACTTACATGCAAACAAACAAACAAATAAGCAAACAAACAAAAGCATGTATTTCGGCATCCATGTATGCTTCTTGTGCTTTTTATTGACTCTTTTCCATTTGTTGTCTGCTTGTTTTGTCCTATTATGGTGTGTTTGTGTTTGTTTTATATTGTCATTTCACTTGTTTTATTATCATTCTGCACATGCTTGTTTGTTTTCTAAGGAGAATTAGAAAGGGTGTTTATCTGGATGGGAGGGGAGTTGGTGAGGAAAGGATCTCAGAGAAATTGGTGACGGGAAACTCTAATCAGAATATGTTGTATTAAACATTTTTTTTCAATACAAGGAAACACTTTTTCAAAAAGCGTGTGACAGACAGGCTTAGCCTAGTGAAACTCTATTGTGAATTCTGACCTCTAATGGTATAAAATGAGGGCTGGGGACTGAGCTAGGCTGGTAGAATTCATGAATAGCATTCTCAAAGTTTCCAGATCAATCCCTTCGTAAATCCTGTTTGGTGCAGGCCTTAATCCTAGGATTTTCTTTGAAGAGGCTGGAAGATCAACAGTTACAGTCATCCATTACTAAACAGTGAGATCTAGGCCAGCCTGGGCTACCTAATACACAGTCTTAATTAAATATGGTACAGAGAGTGGTGAAGGAAATGAGAAAGAAACCCAAAGAACAAAACAACTATAAACTGGTAACTTGGGTTTACAGCTCTCTACTATGTATATACAAAATATTATGACACCAGTGAAAAAATATTAACCTCGAAAAGATAACCTGATAGATTATTTAAAATTTACAGAGAGTTTACCACACAATGATTTTTCCTAGAACACAATTAACCCCCATATAGTAGTATATAAAATGTAGGCAACACAACTGAAAAAAGAAAATCTGCATCTAATTCATTCACTATTGTTTACTGTCCTTTTAGTTGCTCCAGAATTAGAAGGTTAACTTCACCCCTAAAATTAAGAGGTTTGAATATTGTTTATGATATGGTGATGTAATGGTTTAATAGTAGCTAACAATCTCTAGAAACAAATGCATGGAGATTTGAACAGAGAAGTAATTGAAGTTTTTTTTTTTTTTTCTAAAAGAAAGTAAGTCTTTGACAATTCCATGAATGCATATTCAAATTATTTTCTTCAGCCTTGTTCCCTTATATTTTCCCAGGCATATCAAGCCTATCTGCTCAATACTTGTACCTTCATGACTTTGATTCATGAAGTTGGTTGACTTGTTGTATGACCCAATACAGCCTGGCTGTCAATTGCCCTATTATTGTGCAAACCATGTACACCCACTCGCAATGTTGAGAGATCCTGATTGCTGTGGCTACTCATTGCCCTGAACATGGCCTTCCACAGCACTTCTCCAAATATACCAGCTCTTAGAATCTTTCTGCCTCTTTTCTTCCATGTTCTTCAAGCATTAAGGTTATAATAAGGATTTGTGTTTTATTTAATTAAATGAAAGTCTGAAAAATAATTTCAAAAGACAATTGAAATGTAATTTTCTGAAATAGAGTTCTCAAACAATGTACCTTAAAAAGAAGATAATGCAATATTTCACAAAATATAAAATAGTTAATAGTTAATTTGAGTATGCTTTAGGTAACATTTAAGTATAAATATAATACTTGCCGAATAGGATGCAATAAAGGAAATAAACAAACAAAATAGGAAATGTAATAAGAGTATGTAGATTGTAAGTCAGACTAAGGAGAAAATGATAGAGGGAAAACTTCTGTGTTAAGGGAAAAATGGAATTAAAAAATGGAGGAGCTGAGATACCTCGAGGAAGGAGGGTATTTAAGGGAATGATTTAAGTAAGACCTACTCAAAATACATAATGCGTATATTAGAAACCCTAGAAAGTCAGACCAAGTTAAGGAAGAAGAGTAGAACATGCGTCAAAAGACAATTCCTTCCCAGTTAGGTTAATAATTCAACATGGTAAACATTTAACACTAAATATATGTATCATCTTAATAAAATGTGCATTGAAATCACTGCTAAGGTATTATAGTTATGTTAGTCTCTAAGGAACAATGATAATATTATCCTGATAATCTTTCCAAGGAGAATAAAATGAGAGCCACTTCTCCATTAGAAATTGTTTGTTCTATCATAAAATACAAAAGGTTATAGTATTTGCAATGAGACAGATGTAGACTAGTGAAATATAACCAAACCCCTTGACTTAATACATACATATTCATAAGATACATGAGGTTGATGCTGGGCCACATGCAGAAGAAGCATATTTAAGAAGCTAATAGCATTGCAATAATTAATGCTGAGTGTTCAGACATCCACAGACAACGGGAGAAAAGCGTATCAAAAAAGTGTTCATGGATTTAGATATAAAACATAAATTTATGACACTTCTGAGGGGAAAAAAACAGGTAAAAAAGTCTTTGGAATCCTAGAGTAATCAAAATTATTCTTAAACTTGACACCAAGTTAAGTACACAAATGAAAACTATAAGCTTGTTCTCACTGAGCTTAAGAAGGTTTGCTTTGCGTCGTACACTGTGAAGATGAAATATTTGCTAACCAAATATACAGTATTTTAGTAAAATATAGAAAGAACTCCAACATTCAGCAGTGAAAAATAACATTAAAAATAATGAGTTTTGCAGGCAAATGTATGGAATTAGAAAATACGCTCTGTGAGGTAATTCAGACCTGAAAGGACATGCATGGTATGTACTCACTGATAAGTGGATATTAGCCAAAACCAAACAAACAAACAAACAAACCAACCCCCAAACAAACAAACAAACAAACAAACAAAAAAACCCAAACCCCAGAATACCCAGGACACAATCCACAGATGTCAAGAAGGTTAACAAGTCAAAGGGCCCAAATGAGGTTGCCTGAATTCAAATTGGGAGAAAGAAGAAAGCAATCACCGGGATTAGTGGTAGACTTGGGGAGGGAAGGAAGGACCTTAGTGGGACAAGGGGAACATGATCAGGTTTAGGGGGTGGGGAACAGGACTGAAGCCCTGAAAGCCAGCAGAAAGAAGGGACAGGAAACCTTGGGAGATAGGAGGTGGGAGGACCCTCCTGAATATCTGGGAGGTGAGACTCTCTGTGCTCAAAAGGAGGGCCCTTAGATGAAATGCCCTACAGTGGGGAGAGGGAACTTGAAGAGGGCAACTCCAGTAGAAAGACAAGGCATCAAGTGGAGGGGCGGGGTTGCCATCCCACAGTCAAAACTCTGACCCAGAATTGTTCTTGTCTGAAAGAACTACAGTAGATAGGCACAGCCCCCTGTTGAGTGATGGAGCCACCAACCCATCTCAAAAATATTAATTCAGAATTGCTCCTATCAAAAGAAAATGCAGGGACAAAGAATGAAGCAGATCAAAGGAAAGGTTATCCAGGGACTGCCCCACCTCGGGATGTATCCCATCTGCAGACACCAAACCCAGACACTATTACTGATGCCAAGAAGTGCTTGCTGACAGGAGCCTGGTATAGCTGTCACCTGAGAGGCTATGCCAGAGCCTGACCAATATAAATGCAGATGCATCTAGTCCAACATCAGACTAAGTATACATGGAGGGACCCATGGCTCCAGCTGTATATGTTGCAGAGGATTACCTTATCTATCTTCAATGGTAGGAGATCCCCTATGTACTGGGGAGACTCGATGACCCAGTGTAGGGGAATGCTAGGGTGCTGAGACAAGAGGGGGGTGGGTGGTGGTGGTGGTGGTGGGGAGCACCTCTATAGAAACATGGGGTGGAGGAAGGAATAGGGGGTTTAACTGGGAAGGCGGATAACATTGGAAATATAAATAAATAAAATAAACAATCAAATAAGAAAAAATATTGAGAGGAGCCTGAGAAAGGATGTTCAGTCACAGGCCCAAATTGGCATCCAGCTCAAAGGAAGACCCAAGGCCTGACACTATTACTGTTACTATGGTGTGCTTATAAACAGGAACCTAGCACGACTGCTCTCCAAAAGTCCCAAAAAGCAGCTGAAAGAGTCAGATGCAGGTATTTTCCCCCAACCAATGGACAGAAGTTGGTGACTCCTGTGGTTTAATTAGGGAACAGCTGGAAGAAGCTGAGGAGGAGGAGGGCGATCCAATAGGAAGAACAGCAGTCTCAACTAACTTAAACCCACATCTCTCAGATACAAAGCTACCAACCAGGCAGCATACACCAGCTGATATGAGACCCCCAACACATATACAGCAGAGGACTGCCAGGTCTCGACTCAGTGAGGGAAGATGCATCTAACCTTCAAGAGACTTTAGGCCTCAAGGAGTGGGGAGGTCTGGTGGGGTGGGTGTGGGGGGTAGGGGCATCCTCTTGGAGATGGTGTGACTTATGTGATGTGAACACTCAGAGGGTATACCAGGAGAGAATAAAGACTCGACTATAAAAAAAAAAAAAAAAAGAAAAAATTAAAGAATTTTTTAAAAGTATAATTGAAGAATAAAATGAAGGTAAAATGGCATTAAGAAAAAACATGGTTGAAAAAGGAGAGAGAGAGAGAGAGAGAGAGAGAGAGAGAGAGAGAGAGAGAGAGAGAGAGAGAGAAAGAAAGATTGAACAACAACAATCCAAGGTGACTGACTAAAATCCAATTAAACACGTCGTAAACTCACGACATATCAGTGACGGGCAAAACGTTTTACTTGATAAATTGTTCTGCACTAGAAATAATTTTTCCCGCAATTTTGTTATATGCTAACTGTTACACATCATAAACTTTAAAATAGTAACTCTAGGGGATTTAGCCACTGAACCAGTCCTATTGGTGAGACCTCAGTATCTCATAGCAATTTCTATTTGATAAAATTTTAAAAGTAAAATTGTTGGACAAAACTACATAGTGTATATATACGACATTCCTTATTTGTTAACAAAACAAAATTATGTTTTTGTTAGGACATAGGTAAGCATGGAGACCATCCCATGAAGCAAACTGTGTCAGAAAGAAAGAAAAAAAAATAACAGGCTTTACCTATTTTGTAGGTCTCAGGCTTCATGTATATACATGATAAGATACAATACACACATGCAGCATGAAAGCAGAGGGGGCAGAAGGAGTCATGACTAGTAAAGGGGGTGAGTCTGATGGCAGGGACTTAATAAAATGAAAGAATAAGTCATTGTTGAAAGAACGTCTTGGCATCTCGGTTTTGTGTCTGCAGATGGGATGGATCCCTAGGCGGGGCAGTATCTGGATGGCTTTTCTTTCAGTCTCTGCTCCATTCTTCATGTGTAATAAATACTTATAAACAAAAATAAATGATTGCAAAATTTAAAAAAAATGCTTAAACTTTTCAGTGAAAAAAGAGGCATATAATAAGAGGACATGAGTTTGTTCAACCCATTTGGTTAGCTGTCTGGGAGCTAAAAATTAATACTACAATGAATAATCACCAGACTTACATCAGAGTGGCTAAAATAAGGCTGACATGGTGGCATGTACTTGTAGTCCCAGCTCTTGCAAGAATGAGGAAAGGTGATCAGGATTTGAAAGCTATCCATGTTATAAAGCAATTTCAAAGCAAGCCAAGGTTTCATGATATACTGTCTCCAATCATCCCATGTCCTTAAAAACTAAAAGTAAATAAATGAGCACAATAAAAAAGAAAGCTGCAAAATCAAATGCTAGCAAGACTGATTATGATGAAGCTCAGTCACTAATGGTTACAAATTTAAAATGCACAAACTGGGCCCTGAGAAATATCTCAGTGCCTAAGGGTAATTATGACAACTCAAATTTTATCCCTGTCATGTGTGTGAGCATACATAAGTCCAAATATGTGTGTATGCACACACACACACACACAAACACACACTTACACACACATACACACACTCATATACACACTTAACACACACACATATACACACACACTTATACCCACACACATACAAGTAGTTGTATAAAAGCACTATGTAATGCAGGTTGTCATCTTATAACTGTTCCTGCAATTACAAGATAAAATATACTTATAAAACACCCAGAAGTTTTACTCTTGGGTATTTATCTAAGAACTTTGAAATTGTGGTTTCACTTATCAGGCTACTCAATGTGCTAGAGAGAAGATTCAGTAGTTGAGAGAGCACTTATTGCTCTTACAGAGGACCTGAGCTCAGTCCCCAGGATGCAAACAGTGGTTCACAATTCCCTTAACTCCAGTTCCAGAGCATCTAGCATTCTATTCTGACATCTATGATTTTCCTGTACATTTACAGTATACGCACACACACACACACACACACACACACACACACACACACACACTTAGGCCCACAAAAATGAACATATATAAAAGTATAAGTAATTATACAATAAACTTCTTTAAGAATATTCCTACCATCACTGCTTATGCAATAATAATTCGACTAACCTAAACATGGTGTTTATGTCTATAATACAGTACTCTGAAAGCTGGAGGCAGGGGGAGCAGAGTTCAAGGCCATCCTCCACTACATGATGAATTTAAGACAGCCTGAACTACATGAAATGCTTTGGCAAAACAAAACAGAGCAAAGCCCAACCATATTCTGAACACACTGAAGATATTCTGAAACAGATGAATAATGAATAATTAAGGATTGTGGTTTAAGATTAAGGATCTGGCTTATGCATATTATGATACCTGACTCACAGACAGAAGAACAAGTTATAGACATAAGACTATGAGGAATATTCTGGGAAATTTGGATTGTAGAAAGAACATGAAGCCTCAAGGTTCAAATAACATTACATGAGATTCTGTTTATATATTTTTCCAATATTCTGGAAATAACGGAAGTATAAATATTTCTCAGGGTTGAGTGGAGGTGGTGAGTTTTGAAGAAGATCCAGAACAGAATGAGAATTAATATCTGGTGAAGGATCTATAATTATAATTATATGATAACTAAAGGCTTTGGTCAATGATGGTCTGTGAGCAATGGTAATACCAGAGAATTGGTGTACACAAAGTCAAAAGAAATTACCATTTTATAAAAAGCAGAGCTTTTAAGAGAAAAAATATAGTGAGTGGCTTAGAAGAAGCTTCTACAGAGGTCGATATCCTACTTACAAGTTTGAAAACATGGATCCACAGCATTGAAAAGATTCCATTACTAATGAGGGGCATCCATATTAAAGCATTGTATGAGTAAATATATGTTTAAAAACATATCATACAAAAGCAAACCCAGAAAATCAAACTGCATATCTTTTGAATTTTCAATTAGATGTATTTATTTATGTATGTCTATGCCTTGTGTGTGTGCATGTGTGAGTGAACACATGAAGGTAAATGCATGCTAATGTTCATGCCATTGCACTCATGTAATAAGCAGAAGAGAACAAATGGGGGTCAGTTCTCTGTATTCTCTATGTGGGTCCTAGGGATTGCACACAGTTCCTTATCAGGCTTGACTGTAAGCACTCTTACCAGTTAAACTGTCTCTCCCAGACTGTATTTAATTTCTTACAAATGGCATATTTCTTACAGTGAAAACATTTTTTAGGAAAGATGAGTCTTTATATTTAATATCTTGACTCTATTCGTGGACATGTGAACATATATATGAGATAAAATCTTATAAAATCTGATAAAAGTTTGGACACATACAGACACAAATACAGATGGGGATGTGTAAAACTGGTAATCTCAAATTATATTGCTAAATTGACTCAATGTCAGAATTACAATTGTGGTAAGTATAGTTTTTAAAAGCTTACTCTTAGAGATTGCTGAGTGGAGCTCATGACTCCTTTCACTATATTAAACTCTGTAAAAATCCTACTGTCTCCAGAAATTATGCATCATCAGTGAAACACACTAAAGTTACATGGTTCACATAGCCACATTCATTCAAGCATGAGATGTATATTTAATATGATAACTATAGAATACTTAAAATGTACTGCCACAATTTTTATTTAATATATAATTTGAGACTAATAGTTAAAAGTTTGGTGTAATGAAATGTCTTAGACATATGGAAATGGATGACTAACATGAAAGACTTTTTATAAAGTCATATGGAAAATACTACTGAGAAGTTTCGTGTGTGTGTGTGTGTGTGTGTGTGTGTGTGTTTGTGATTCTATAATTCGGCAGCAATATCCTTACTACTGGCTAATACATAAAAAGTCCAAATGCTGGGAGTGGTTTACCATTTTTTGGAACTGTTGTCCAGCAAATTCCCATAAAACCCCAAACAATATAGGTGATTGCTTATGTTCTTGTTTGTCCTGAAGAACTCGAGAATAAGCCCATACGGATGAAGACACCACATACTGGAGTTACAGAACATGGAAGAATCAAGCTGTTATTGAATTGGAAGCTTCATCAATGTTGGGTAGGTGCATAGTACCGGAAGGTACCATACACAGTGCTGGGAGATAAAATGTCATCATCAACACCATCCATCTGTAACCTATACAGACGAAGTCCTGACCTGACAAGCTAGAGATGCCTGTTAGAGAAATAGTAAGAGGAATGGATCATTGTAATCAGCAATTTTCTGATTGGATTTAAGGCATTCTCTGCAAGATGAAAGCCATACCCACAATAGTTTTTGGTTAAACAAGTCGTAAACTCTAGGTGAGAACCTACCATAATTATTCTGCTAAACAGATACAGCATTAAACAAATGGACTTGTAATCATTTATAGTTATACACCTAAACTGGTGAATCTTCAAAGAAATGTCTTTATGTATTAAATGGTGGTTGACAGATCATTGTGGAAGAGGGGTAGTTAGAAGGTTAGATCCAGGGGAGGTAGATGAACTCAAAGAAACCGTTTTGCTGATCTAGCAAGCAGTTACACAAATGGTGTTAAACAAATGGCAGTGTACACGAGACTTATGCAGACTGAATGTTGTCTCATCCTCTCTCGACCAGCAAGGAAGACACAACCACCAGTTCTTCTAACAGCAGTTTATTCAGGAACCTTGAACAATCTTCATCATCTCCCTCTTCATCTCCCCTGAGCCCTGGGATACAAGCCCTTTTATACTCTTATCCACTCCAATCGCAGCAGGCCATGTCACCTCACCAGGCTCGTGGCCTCAGCCAATCAGAAGAGCGGGAACATACCACCACCAAATATGGACTTGTTTACCACAAGCTCCATAGCCAACAGGTGCCATCTTTTAAGGTGCGGCTTCGGGTAACCCAGGGGAGAGGCCGTAGCCTCCTACAGAATGTTAATAAAATCCCAGCATGGAGAGGTAAGGTGGGGATGAAGTGCCACTCCAAGGTGAGGGGCTACTGATATCTGATTGATGCTGTGAAAGTGTCATTTTTTTAAAGCACATCTCTGACTTGTTGCCCATGATCCAGGGGAAGAGTGCATGGATTATATAATTAGAATTAAAGAATTTAAAGAAAATAATAAAGAGAGACAAAGCATGTTGGAATGGAATACATGGTGAATATACAAGGAGCACGTGTGCGTGGGTGTGTGTGTGTGTGGGGGGTGAATTTGATGACATGCTATATGAACTTTCCAAAAAACTAATTAAATAACAAGAAATAAAGAGGTAGTGCATTAATCATTTTTTTCCAACTGTGAAATACTGTGCTTCTCGTATAGCTCATATAGTCTGCTTTCTCAAGAATTCAGAACACATAATCCAGAATCTTCTACATTGTTGATCAAATTATTTTGCTTCTGCTCCTGACAACATGGTTGAGTGAAGAGAACATAAGTGTTTTAAATAAAGCATGTTGGATGAACGAGATTCATATTAAACAGTTTGTACCATTAAACTGTGAATACCTGATTTTCTTTTTAACAGGAAAAGTCAGCTTCATTCGAATAATATGTAATTGGAAGAAGGTAGGAAATTGATTGCCTCTTCAGACAAAATTATGAAGGATGTGAGAAGACTAGCTACAGCTATAAATATATGTGAATACAATTAACTATTAATATATAAGATTAGACAAAAGCAATTAGCTAAAATTATAGAATAATGTAATGCTACACCTTCAAACTTTATTACAAATGAGCTCTGACAGTGTGTTTACAGTTACAATTACCAATACTATTAAGGATCTGAAAGGTTATTAGGAATACTGAACATTGTTTAAAAGCAGAAAGAGTTGTGACATTTACTAGGCAAAATCTTAAGTCTGGTTGTGTTCTGTTCTGTTTTCCTGCTTCATAGAGCAGGGCTTAGGCTAACAGCCCACTCAGAGAGCTGGACCGGTGGCTGATTTTTCCACAGCTACCAATTGACAGGGGCATCAATTTTTACATACAGGAATATGGGAGCTTGTTGCATATTATAAAGTGTCACTTTATGAATTTGATGGATGACACCAACCTAAGATTCTACCTGACACTACAGCAGAAACCTTTTTACCCTTTCAAAGAAGCCAAAACTATTGTAACAATCATAGTATTTACATGACAAAACAATTTTACAGAAGTTTCTATGAATATGATCAATCCCATTTAAGAAAGTGATCAGTCCAAATAAAGAAAGTACTTAGACAGATATATTAGACTTAAGATGTTAAGCTATTTTACTTCTTTAATTTGCTTACCCTTTCCTATGCATCTCTTGGTATCACACATTTTTACTAATTTATAAAATATTTAAATTGAAGGGCAAAGATCAGCCAGCCATATAAAAGGAGAATTCAATTCATATAGCTGCCATCAAATGCTTTGAGCTTTTCGACCTACAATCACAAAAGCCCCTTTTAGAGAAAACTCATTTTAAAAATAGAGTGTTTTATTAATTAATTTTGCACTACCTTCTTCCTCTAAAAATCTATTGATGGGTGTGTATGCTCTGAAGTTCCCTCTAGCCTTTGGATAACCTACTCCACTGAGTCCTTCTTACCCTCTCAGATAACTGTCTCCACTGACTGATTCTAAAATGTGGAGCTCAGATGTGTGTAGTCCTAACACAGGCTACTGTGCAAAGTTTGAGTATCCTTGCCTTGGCCTCTATCTTTACACCTTTCATATTTCACTAAAATCAAACTTTTAAATAAAGTATGTTTTCCTATTACTCTTATGGATGTTTTAACATCATTAAACATAAATCATAATCTCTTGTTTGTCTTTTGTTCATTACTTTCATCATTTTTATATAACCTGCTATATGTTCTTATTGAAATACAGCTTTCTATTTAGGGCTTTCTATTCCATATTACCATGCTTAACATATGCTTGGTTAATTAACATTCAGTTAATTAATACATGGGTATGAGAACTATAAACTAAAGTAAAAATTACCTTTTAATTCTTCTATGTAAAAATTCTTTTATCTTTGCTTTGAAGAGGAACATTGTAAATAGATTTTGTAATTCTTTCCATATAATGGTGAGTTTATTTTCTGTAATGATATCTGTCTAAGCATAGAGCGCATTAGTGAGCAGGAAAAAGAAGGAAGCCAGAAGCCATTAAGCAGAGTCCCAGGTCACTGAAGTTTACAAGAGCATTACTGTTTAATTACATAAAGAAACCTTTGCGTCCAGCTGTAATCCAGAGCTGAAAAATCTCTCAAGCAAATAGCACACCTCCAGAACTTCAGGGGCGAAATAAACACACAGCGTTGCAGAGAGGGGCTGGAGGCACAGACTGCTCTACTTCTCAGTATCAGTTAATGTCCTTTAATCCAACCTCACTATTGCCAATAGCTTGTGTAATTGAAAAAAAAATGATTCACGTGATCTAAAAGATGGGGAACAATTGGAAATGCTGGCCAAAGTTTTCAAAAATGCTTGTTTATCTAAAAGCTTGTCAATATATTAAAAAGTTCAGGAATCCTCCTTTCCCACATAGCATAGAAAAGACCCACCCTATTAGGTGTTTTAGAGCTTGTATTTTTCATCATCAGCCTGTTGTCTAGATTCACTTTCCACTGAGAAGGCTATGGTACAGCACTGAGAAGTACGGAGAAGTCAATGCACAAATTAGATTAATATCATTAGCATGTACTAACAAAGCCTGAGACAATATAAATAGTTTTGTACAAGAAATGAGCAAAGGCAGACCAAAACAATTGCCATTTACAGATGAGGGATAGTCCCCTGTTTCTAAAAATAGCATAAAAAGAACAGTGAAATTTCTATGACGTTATGCCTTTTTCTTCAAATAAGATTTTACAAATTTATGAAATGATGTAGTTTATACCCCAACTAAATATTGAGGAGTTGGCGTCATGCCTGAAGAGATGGATTTAGGTCCGTTCAGGTTTAATAATCTATGTTCACTAGAAAATGCATGAGATATGTAATAGATTAAAAGATTAGTCTACGACCAATTTTTAAAGCTATAATTGAACACACTGATCTTATAGATTAAAATGAACATTCACAACTTTTTAAAATACCATTTTAAAGTTTATAATCAGTAATGTCCCTTCAGATTCCTAAATAACCCATATGCACCTTTAATCAACTTGATTTTTTTCAAGTGACTTGCAGTATTTAATAACAACATTGCCTTTGAAAGCGATATTTTTATTGTTATTTTATTTTATTTTTATTGTTATTTTAAACAGTTCTGAGTTAAGAAACTTACAGCACATAGGGCATCTTTAAACTATGTATTTAAATGTGATTGAGAACCCTAATGTTTGATCATATGAGAGATATGCCTTTTTACTTTTTATCACTTTGTGAGGCATTAAGACAGAGAGGCAAGTATGCGAGTTTGATGAATGCTCTGTTAAGACATACGTACAGGATAATATGTCTAAGGAGGTAGTTTTAGAAAGTTCCTCATGATGCTAAGGTCAATGAAGAGGAGATTCTATAGGATTTTATAAGGAACATGTCTGAATTTTTCTCCTCTGAGTTATCTTTCACATTTCCTTTTCTCCCCCCCCCCTTTTTTTCTTTTCACCACTAAAAACTACTAGACTTGCTAGACTTCGATTTTTCTAGAGCAGGAGTTAAACCCCTCTGATTGGTTATTACATCCCTTACCATAGCACACAGCCTCACAATATGTTGGTGAAGGTCTCAACAAATTATTTCCATAATCAAAGCATTTGAAGCTTTTAGTGTTGCTGGCTTTCTGGTTTTCTTTCAGAATAGATCTATTGAAGGTAATATATTACATGTACTTTGAAATCTTTAATATTATATATCAACATATATGTCTAAATCGGTTCTGCTTTGCTATAGTTTGTTACATTTTATAAAGGGAGACATCCTTTAGTGGAAAGACTTACTGAGTTAGAATTTAAACTTAAAATAATTCAAAAACCATGTAATGGAGTGAGCGAAACTATATTGTGAAAGCAGAACAATAAATATAATATAACCTCAGAGAAACTTAATTATGGCAGGCACCTTAGAGTTCGGGAACACATTCAATCAGAGAGAAAAACTAGTGCAAGGCAGTGTGGGTAGTTTTATTTACTCTTTGTTAAAATTAAGTTTCTTCCAGTGTTCATAGAGAATTCTATAAATCCTCCACCATCCACATAGTAAACATATTCTATGTTTTGGACTAATATTGACGCTCAACTATTTGGAATTCATGATATTGGTAAAGCTGAAGTCTCATACACTAAAAATCCTAATAAGCAATTCCAAATAAGGCATTGAATGAAATAGATAAATCTATCTAACCATGACCTGTTTTAGAACGCCCATCTGTACATCAAACATTTGCCCGTATGATTTCCATGCTGCAGACATTTTCAAATCTTTTGACCCTTGAGATTTCTGTACTGCTTAGCATGCAGCTCAATTGCATTCAAACAGCATTTGCATATGTAGTATGATTTGGTAGACTAAACCCTGAGATGCTGCTCTCAAAAGAACAGGCTTCATGTTTACTTGTGAATTTACTGACTTCATGCACTTTAAATATGAAAAACTCGGGAAAATCTCTCTTAAGGTTTTATAGTACAGTTTCTAGTCACATAGCTGGAAGGTATGCAAATACAACAGCTATCCCCCTTCCTTCCCAGTCTGTGTAGAAGTTACCAACAGGTATTGAAAGAAAAATAGAAACAAGGAAAAAATATGTGAAATTTCCAGGGTTCAGAGTTAGTTTCAATTTCAACAGGTTTTGGAGGATACTGGCAGGAAAATTAATTAGATATTTATAAAATGTGAACTTTTGGTTTTTAATATTCAAAGTAAACTAAGTCTCTTTTAAGAATTACTAAGAATTCAGTGTGGTACAAGTGGCTAATCTTCTAATTAAGAAAGGAGGAATGATTTGGGGAAGATATACAGCTTACACAGGGAACATTGACATCTTAGCATCCTTGTCCTTTAAACTGGAGGCTTAAGAAGATACATCTCTAAGAGAGCAGAGACAGTAGCAAATATGTGTGTTTTGAAAGCAATAAAAGTCTTTAACAGAAAATAACTTGGTACCAAAAAGTAAATGGAAAGATTTGCATATTAACCGCAGAGCAAGAAGAGTACTCATTTAAGATGGATATGTCTTTTACAAACAGAGATGAAAGATTCAAATTCAGGTAATCTTTAAAAAAAATGTGTAAATTTATGGACATTGGTGTTTTATCTTCATGCATGTGTGTGAATCCTGTGCATGGAGTCCTGATGGGAAGTCAGAAGATGTCAGAAGCCACAGAAATTGTGAGTTCCAGAAGAGAACTTATTACTGCCATGTTCCTAAAACAGTACAATTTCTCCCAGCATTCTACATACTTATTCATATGCACACTGATAGATAAGTGTAGCTCTCATTCCCCATCCAATAAGGTTTTTTTTTTTTTATATAGAGAGACCAGTACAAATGTTTATGTGATAAAAATGCAGAAAATAGCTTATTATGGGGTGTCCAATGCCATCTGATACATTTACAGCACAACCCCTGAACCTAAGACGCATGGAACATCAAGGAAAAACACCAAGACAGGGAGATTATAGGAAGCAGAAGATGGAATATCAGCTGTGATATAGTGGTTTGTGTGTGTGTGTGTGTGTGTGTGTGTGTGTGTGTGTGTGTGTAATGTCAGAGAAGATGCACACATGAAATGTCAACAATATAGTCATCTAAATAAGGCCAGCACAATGGCATCAATGGGAAGAGAGGCCCTTGGTCCTGTGAAGGTTCTATGTCCCAGTTTAGGGGAATTCCAGGGCCAGAAAAGGGGAGAGGTGGGTTGGGGAGCAGTGGGAAGGGGGAGGAAATAGGTGATTTTCAGAGGGGAAACTAGAAAAGGGGTAATAAATTATTTATATTTATTTGAAATGTAAATAAAGAAAATATGTAATTTAAAAAAGAAAAAAGATAAAAGGTATCATTTTTAACAGGCGAATCTAGATCAGGAAATTTTGCAAGATCCCATCACCAGTTGAAGTGTTACAGGAAATTAATAATGTCTTCAGAAGAGGGAAATATTTCACAGAGTGCAAATACAATATTCACATATGTAATTCTCAAAAAAATAAATTAAAAGAAGAAAAATATCTGCTTAGCACAGTAGAGTTTTTTATAATGGAACAAGAACCAGGCATAGTGGCACCTGCCTTTATTCCTGGAACTCAGGGGCAAGAGTCAGGCAGATCTTTGTGAGTTTGAGAACAGCTAGGGCTCTGATACACAGAGCAAATTTGTTTAAAAAAAAAAAATGAACCTTTCATTCATGCTCTAGGCATATGGATATGCCTAGGAACATTGACTGTAATTGTTTGATTATTTCAACTAGCAGAAAAAGACACTGATCAAAATTGTTATGGCAAGGTGTTGAGCATGTTTATCTACTCTTTGTATTTTAACATTTTCTGGTATTTTCAGCAAAGATAGAGAACAATGAAGTTGTTTTGGGTATTAAAAAACTTAGAAAGCAATATATAAATACAAATATGTCTGGATTATGACTGTGTATATTTAGCTGTTACTAATTGAAGATTTTTTGACCATTTGTAATTATATGTTAGAGGGTGAAGTACAATGTCTGAACCTATTATATTTATTCTGTAGTATAATTGTGCACGATAAACTAATCCTAACCTTGATTAAAGGAGATAAACTTTTCTTGAGATCAGTAATCATAAGATGTTTTCCTTGATAGCCAAATAATATAGTAGGTTCAAGATTTTTTAAAAATGAGATTCAAAAATGATTTAGATCCTGTAAAAATATAGGTCTATGTGTTACCTAGTACATATCTTCAAATGGTATGGTTATATAGCTCTACTAATGCCATAAAGCTAGGGCTTATAAATGGTAAGAACTTATTGCTGAAATGATTATGTACCTTGATTTTGGATTGTAGTGAAACAATGCTGGCATGAAACTGGAAACTCCCTCCAAGTTGGTTTATCTTTATAGAACCTGAAACTGCTATGTATGTAGTTGGTGCTATGTATGTAGTTGGTGGGGCAAAGTCGACAATAGTCTTCCCCAGCCTTAGACTTGCCCTGTCACAGTGTCAACTTGATGGGCAAGAAGTTATTACTCAGGCAATCATGGCAAGACTTATATGGTGTGACCTGCTAATTTCTGATTAAATTTAAGATCTTTTCCATTGATGGGATTTTATACCTAGTGCCTGGTTAAATGTCCATGTTTTGGGATATTGTAGGCACTGGGAGACATATTTTAAATTTAGTGGGTCAACAACTTAGAGTCAGTTCCCTCAACTAACTCACAGCTCCTAGGTTCTTATTCTCTCTCTCTCTCTCTCTCTCTCTCTCTCTCTCTCTCTCTCTCTCTCTCTCTCTCTCTCTCTCTCTCTTTTCACTAATATATTCTCTGTCCTTATTTGTATCACATTAACACATCCCTTTAGTATACAAAGAAGACAGTATGGGGAACTTTATTTTCAACATCAGATGTCTTTATGAATAAATTTCCCTCTTTCTATTTCTTATTCTTGCATGCCTATGTGAGTGTTTTTGCAATATATGAATACATCCTGCTTAATTAGCATAAGACTGACTGTTTTGAGCTGGGTAACTGACTCTCTAAGTGTATACTGGGATATTGTACCTAGAAAAGATTTTCCCATCTCAGTCATCGCTAATTGTCTGTAGATATTAATTTAGGGGTAAAGCCTGGTGAGGTCTCTATCATCCATGTTGGCATATCAATTGTCAGGACCATTTTTCAGATCTTGGTCAGTCAACTCTGTTGTTGAACTTTTACGGGTGCAGCTTTTTTTTTTTTCCTATATAAAAGAGACACTATTCCACTGCAAGTGTCCTAGTCCACTGCAATTTACAGTATTCCTGAGCCTTTTCTGCAATCTTCAGTGAGCCTTAGATGTAAGACTTACTATGCACAATAGTTGGATAAATCACACTCAGTTACCTCTACATTTTGATCGAATGGTTTGTTGACAGTTTTGAGAACAGGTACATTAAAAAAAATCTCTTAATGAAATATAGAACATTCCTTGATAATTTCATTATTTGTGATTTAACAATTTCT
Source organism: Mus pahari (assembly GCF_900095145.1). NCBI lineage: Eukaryota > Metazoa > Chordata > Mammalia > Rodentia > Muridae > Mus > Mus pahari. The sequence continues at coordinate 66,744,302 of NC_034608.1, forward strand.
GACAGTTTTTAGGAAAGACTTATATGATCATAATACTGCCTGTATCTTTGTATCTCTCATTAAACTTAACTATGCAGGAGGAAAGATTTGAGACACTTAGATCATATAAACAGTTTTAATTGAATAGTTCCTGAAACTCTTAAGAAAAATATCCCCACATTCTATAATAACCTGCAATAGACACAGGAAGAAAATAGTTCTTCTCTGGAGACCTTCATGTCCTATGTGTCCTATGAGCATTTTTAATTCTATTGTTTTTGACCAGGCTAAAAGTATTCACTGCTTACTCTGAACAAAATGAAAATGGACATTCCCTACCTGCTTATACAGCTGTACATTATTCTGCAGACCATGCCCATAGTATTCTGCCTCATGGTTACACATCATTTCCCATATGGCTGTAAAAGTCATACTTCTTTCTAAGGACATGCATAACTTACCTGGAGAGCTCTGATCAACTCCTCTCCCAGCCCTGTATTCTTCATTCTGCCACACCCATCAAAGTTCTGTCCAAAATTCTTAATGTTGGGCCGTCTCAGATACCCTGACACATCTTCTAGTCTGTGGTTTTTCTTTTATGACATGCCTAGTGATTGCAATCAGCTAATTTGCAGTGGGACATTTAACATCTGTGTCTTCAAACAGAAGGCAATGAATCTTGTTAGTTCATTCCTATATCAACAGCCTTTAGTAATTTTGCACATGGTAAGCTCTCAACATAAATGATCACATAATTCAGTAAAGAAATAAAGAAGAGTTAGAGGAAGAAACAAACTCAGAACTTCCCAGACTTTTTCCCATAGTTTTTCCTCCTGTACTATCATACTGAAGTAATTATCAAGAAAATATTGATATTATATTTATCTTAATTTAATGAATACTTTTGCCACAAATATGGAGTATCCTTACTATTAAAAGCATTTAGAAATTTCCTTTATGTTGTCACAAAAAGAAAGGCATTCTCAACTCTCAGAAAGTGTTCTTTGCATAAAAAAGCACATATTGAGAGATTTTTAAATATTAACTTCTCTAAATTCTTGTCACGAAAGCTGAATTGAAAATAAGGAATGCAACCATGTTCCATTTTGTATTCCTATTAATTTCAAAGCAATAGGTTATACTGATACGAATAGAGACAGTGCTTAAGTTAGTATCGGAAGAAAATCACACTATTTTTTATTCTTTATGTATCAGAGAGTGGACTCTCTCCTGTTTCATGATCTTACACTCCAGAACAAGAAGCACTTGCCTTATTTGCACTTACACATAGAAATCCACAGGACTCATTTTCATCTCCCTATCTATGTTTGCAGTCTGCCAATGTGAAAATTAACAAATTTCTAATACATGAAATTTCTTCCTCCTCAAATCCTCATGTAGTTATTTCTTTCTTGGCTGCCAACTGAATGTGCATAATGCTGAAATATTCATTCCATAGGTGTTCAGCATCACATCTATAGAAGGGATTTATTTGAGGGATGTGAACTCAATTCTGGGTCATCAAACGCCTAAATAATGCTCATACTGTTCACAGGATCTAGGGCCACTCTACCCCATTGAGACACATTTTAATTACTTCACTACTGTTAACTACTTGTATATACTCTAATAATTACCAAGGAAAATACACCCCAAAACCAAACTGTGTAAGGTGATGAGTTATGAACCCAGTCTTCCTTTATGAATTTCTCCTGTTTTTTTTTTTTTTTTTTTTTTTTTTTTTTCATCCTTAGCTTTTAGTTTTTGCAGCTACCATATGCTTTGTGTGTTAAAACCTATGATTTTCAATCACTTTGACATTCAAGATAAAATAATTTTTCAGATCAAAATTAATTATTNATTACTTCACTACTGTTAACTACTTGTATATACTCTAATAATTACCAAGGAAAATACACCCCAAAACCAAACTGTGTAAGGTGATGAGTTATGAATCTAGTCTTGTTTTTTTAATTTCTCCAGTTTTTTTTTTTTTTTTTTTTTTTTTGGTTTACAGCCTTAGCTTTTAGTTCTTGCAGCTACCATATGCTTTGTGTGTTAAAACCTATGATTTTCAATCACTTTGACATTCAAGATAAAATAATTTTTCAGATCAAAATTAATTATTATCTAGATCTTTCTCTTCCATGTTATCTCTTCTTTTTAATCTTTTACATTCTTTAGAAAATTGTCTATTGACCAACATGAAGCTATGTTTTGTATTGTTTTGATTTTCTGGGATCTATTCTCCCAAATAAGACAGGAGTCTAATCTGGAATGATTTTTCTAACAGGAAGAAAACTGGGAAGTAATTTCAGAGATAATATTCAAGCAAGACATCCATGTATTGCCCAGGCTACAAATATCTTGGGACAAAGGAGTTGAGATAGCCTAAGACTTTTTAATCAATGCCGAATCAGACTTTCTACTCTTTCAGCTAAGCAAAAAGGGCATTTGTAACATATTCTCTTATCTGCCCTCATAAGTGAGTCACTAGAATGCATCTAATATACCAAGCAAAACGAGTGTCAGTACCTTTGCTCTCAAATCACTCTGCTCTCTCCGTCAGAGTAGATGTGCTTCTAATGCTATCTAGCTATCTAGCTTGTGACCTTCTTTCCAAAAGTACATATGACAGACTCAAAGAACTTCCCACATTATAAACAAAAGATATTTCATTAGCTTAGTGATTAGAAACTTCATGGTAATGACACCTGGGACTTTCTCTGTTTATGATGCTTTTCTTCTCTTTTTATCTTAAAAACACATTTCAAGGATACCCCGAAATTATTTTAGCTATAGGCAAGAATGGGTATGTGTTCGAAAATTTACACATAGCAATCTGAAACAACTAGGTATTTTCATTTCAAAGGTATATGAATGAGGGGGTGATGGGGGGAACTCATTATTAGCTAGTATTTATTATATATTAAACAATTTATTTTAAAAATTAATTCATTGAAAGTTGATATCATCGTTTTTATTGTTTATAATAGCCATCATAACTTTTTTGTGTGGGGGGGTCAAGGTATAATAGTCATTTGAACTTGATTAAGTGTTATACAAATGCATATTCTGATATTTGTACATGATCTATCTATCTATCTATCTATCTATCTATCTATCTATCTATCTATCTATCTATCTATCTGTATATATATAATACCTAGAACTTGATGCAGAATCTATATACATTTCATTCACTATAAAAGTTCCTCTTTATTTGAAATAATTTTTTCTGAATTCATTTGAAACAGAAAACAAAATATCTTCAGGAATATTATTTAAGAAAAAGCTTACAATATGTCTAATCTGAAAATATAACAAGCATTTGGTCTCTAGTGAATACAAAAGAAAAATGTAAAAAGGAGACAAAATGACAAAATGTGGTGCAGCCAATATGATTTTCTTTTGCCCATTTACACAGAGTTTCATGACTTCTATTTTATCTCCTTTGGCTTCATTTCTTAGTCATGTATGCAATACAGAGAGGCATGGCATTCCTGAGAACTTGCAAGACCTATTCTTTAATCTGTAGATAACAGTGGCAAGCACACTTTGAGAATTTTGGTGATAATGGAAACTGACAGACAGTATCAATGGATCTGTTTCATGAATAATGAATTAGGGAACAACACTCCAATGTTCTGCAATTCCAGCCCTGCACAGCTAAAGGACTAAGGCAATCTAGTCGTCTGTGTCTCATTTAAATACAAGAGTCTGTTTCTATCTTTAATCTTCTAATTTCAGGAAATTAGATGTAAAACTCTCCTCATTCATTATAGGTACAGAATGATCAAAAGAATAGAAATTTTCATCACAAAGCTAATTGCATTGTCAAATGACCTCATACATAATGAATCATTAAAAATGATCTATTCTGTAATAATTGTATGCTGCTAAAGGTTAAAATAGCTTTAACATGTGGGAAAAGAATTGTAATTGAAATAAATTCCAGCTTTATAATGCATTTGACAACTCTGAAATTACTGGATAATATTTTAGTTTTGTAAACTTTATCTAATGAGAGTACTGATATTTTGAGTACCAAGAAAGAAAATATCATATTCCATAAACACTTTGAGACAGAAACAAAACAAAGTTCTAGAATACCATCAGCATTGATCTTGGTAATTAGCTCTTCAGCTCACTGATCTCTAATTGAATTTGCCCAGCAAAAGTTATTTCACTCCCAGAGAATCAACTATAAAACACTGAAAATCATGTTATTCCTTTCATGTGTTCAATCCTCTCCAATCAATTTTTAAATGCCCCACCCCAAAAGTGAAAATCAATGTAGCTGCATATCTGTTAATATCCTTAGACAATGATAACGTTCAGCAGGGATACAGCCATACACAACAGAGATAAAAGGGGTTTCTGGAACACAGTTCCTTTAAATATGATTAAGTCCAAAGAGAAAGAACAAATTCCCATTAATGGATGAGATCATGGTGACCTCGTCTATTGAAATGAAGTTAAATGATGATAGAACTGCAAGATAAAGAAAAGATAATGTGTACACTACAATATAACAGATCATGAGGGTATAAGTATAGGTAGACCATCAATTTTCAAGAATATAAAGTAGATGAGTGAAGGATTATCACACACAAATTGTCTAATAATCATATTTTATCCAGACAAAATGACATGCAGTAATCATGAAGAGTCTGCAACTGTGAGCAGTTATTTTCCTGTTGAAATGATTCCTGATCATCATAAAGTGTGATTGCAGTTACTATTTCTTACTGGATCAGAAACAATGTATTGATTACACGAATAATGCAATTTTGAGATTTAAAAGAGATTGCATGTGTTACTCAAAGTCTTTCTCTTATGTCAAGGTGATTTGATTATGGATGACCCTGAATAATGAAGCAACAAAGGCAGAAGAAAACTCTTACAATCTTGTTGAGGTTGACCTAGGGAAATATTTAACACAAGCAAATGGCCTGTCATCTCTCCAGACAGAGAGATGTATAAACTGATCAAAGATATGAAGGACAGGCAAAGCTTAGAGTCCGACACTGAAGTTAAAGATCTTGAGTGAGTTCTAAAAGTACTTTTTAAAAAATAAACATTTGAATTGTAAGTAACCTGAGTTTTACGTTTTCACTAATGATTTATTTTATCCCACGTAGCATAGCAATTTTACCACCACCATAATACAAGATCCATATATATACATACCTAAAATTTTATTTGAGCTATAAAGTAGTATGGAAACACATTTTTTGTTTTCAAAATTCCCAGTTAAAATACATATATCCTCACATTGCTTTGAAAAGCCATTTTATTAATAGATACTTACTTAATGGTGGAAGAGTGCCCCCAATCTTGTTCTAGTTGTAAATTTTGTTATCTTAAACTTTTCACCAGTCACACTTTGTCACCATATCCTCTTACTTTCGCTTTCTCTGCCTTCAGTAGAATTGAATATGTTTGATCATCTATATTCACAACTCTTCTCCATGTTTAAGCTTAATTTTAAATGTCTTAGTGGCCCAGATAAACTGGGTGTCTATGATTCCCACCAAAATATACTGCAATATTCCCTCAGGTTATTAATGTCTTAGTTTGGGACTTATCAGCTTTTCACAGAACTTTGAGATTTTTTTTTTTTTTTTTTGGAGAGAGGTACTCTTACTGTTTTTCTTATAGTGTTTGTATGGTAATCACAAAATACTTAATACGGGGAGCTTGTTGTAAGAAAATAGCTTTAATTTCAATAACAGTGTCAAGTAACTGAAAGTTTAAGATCACTCAGTTTAATATATTAATACTCTGGTAGGGTACTTTTGTCTATTTCACACCAGGGAAAAATATTTTTTAGTCCCAGTTTTTAGGAGTAACAGGCAAAGCATGTATGGCACCCTGTTGGCATGAGAGGAAGCAAACTACAGCATCAGACAAGGGTTCTTAGGAACCATTCATCCCTGAAGCAGCACCTGGTAGGAAAAACTTAATCTCATCTATAAGTGGCATCCACAATATAAGAATCTGATATAACAGCCTTTGACCAGGCAGAATTCCCTGGTTACATCCCTACAGACATATTTTAGAAAACATACAACAGTCATTCTTGATGTCACCAGCACCAGAAATAGGTATGGTGCACTCTTCCTTTTGTCCTTGTACAAAACTCAAGTAAAATATGTGATCTCCTCGTTGTAATCAGGAAATCATGTCTTCATATATCTTGTGAAGTGAATAAAATTATTAAAAATTAAATACAATAATTCAAAAATCATGATAAAATATAATCAGTAAGAATCTTATCATAAATATATAGATAAATGAACAGATAGATGATAGATAGATAGATAGATAGATAGATAGATAGATAGATAGATAGATAGATAGATAGATAGATAAATAGATAGATGGGTAGGTGGGTGGGCGGGCGGGCAGATGGACGGACAGATGGATGGATGGGCGGGCGGGCAGGCTGGTGGGCAGGCAGACAGACAGATAGATAGATAAAGACAGAAAGACAGACCGACAGACAGACAGACAGATAGATAGATAAACATGAACAATAAGCTGGTGTATGAAGGCAAGGAATTATCCAAAAGAGATGTATAAAGAACTAGGAAGTTATTTTTATCTCAAAAAGAGTTCAGCTCTATTTTAAGTCAGAAATAAATCATTCTTCTTGATGGTTGATATACAAGAAGTCTTCTAGACAAGGGTTAAATTAGCAATAGTCTGTACAAAAGCAAAAAAGAACTCTTTGAATGAAAAATGGTAAATATTTCTTTGTCTGCTTGCTTTCTGTTTTCTTTATGAGACAGATTCTCTCTATATAGAGCATGCTGGTCTCCAACTAGCACATTTCTGCCTAAGCCTCTTCAATGTTGAGATCATAGACATGAGCTATTATACATATTTGGGATGGGTGGATGATATTACCTAATAAGTCCAATTAATGCAGGTTTAAATTATATTAATTAATATCACATCTTTGCCTAAAGTTATTAAATTTTGATTCCATTGATCCTTAGGGACAATGAAATAGTCCTTAGGGATGACTGATATGTGTATAACGTTAGGATTCTGAGGTCCTGGGGTAACATAGTCAAAGTTTATAATTGTTAATCATACTATAAAATTAAAGGTGAATGGGTGTATTTATTTATTAAAAGCATGTACTAACATGTGGTAATATTACATTCAAGGTGGCAGGATGAAATGTAGATTTTGAAGACACATGCATGGTAGAAGAATCGGTAAGTTTCAATGATGTAGCACTTGTTGATATGGTGGGAAGATAAAATGGACAGCAGAGTCAATTCCTACGGGCCCTAGATTATCCAGAACCTCAGCTATTTTTATTTTTTGACATTAAGATTTATTGTGCTTGAAATTCATTAGCAACAGGAAATAGTTATTGAGTATTTCATGTGTACCTAGAATAAAGCTAGTAACATTATTTTAAGGCCACAAAAATAATACAGACCTTGTGGTGATTTAAATAATAAATGTATTCCAAATTCCCAAGCATTTGGGTGCTAGTGGGTAGAAGTGTTTGTGAGGATTTGGAGATAAGGTCTCGTTTGGAGAAATATGTCCCTGGAGTAAGGCTTTGAAATTTAAGACATGTTCTTTACAGATTGCATGATGATGGTAAACTTTTATTTTTCTAGAATTTAGCCAAATAAATCCTTCCTTTAATAAATCTTGTTGGTCATGGTATCACGACAGCAATAGAAATGGAACTGGCACAAACTCCTTACAAATTTCATTTCTCATGTGCAAATGTCACATAATGAAATGGGGCCATTAAATTCATTGGAACATTAGCAGTGACATGTGCAAAGGAGGCGTGGCACAGAGCTATGAGAGTGACTGCTGGAGTTGGGAAGAGAATAACTAGCATGATATCACCAATCCCACCAGGTTCTGCCAAGGTGACCTGGGACAAGATTTACAAACTCTTCATATTTCCATTATTTAGTATGTAAAATGAGCATTCCAATATATGTTTCATTGCTGTTTTAATGACTACATATACAAACACATTTGAACATGTAATAATGAACTTCAGTATAAATATTACTAATAAAGTGTTTTAAAATGACAATGAAGATTTCATTTATTGAAGATCATTCTACTAAATTTCATATATATTCATAATTCTAGGAGCTATGTTCTAAAACATGTTAATATTAAATATAAAATTTTTAGCAGAATATATATATGTGTATATATATATACACATATATATATTATTTATATATATGTGTATATATATATATATATACACATATATATATTATTAAAGACAACATGGGAAGGATATCAAATGTGAGTTCTTTTCTAGATTATCTAAGGTTTGGTTAATAAAATTTTGGGGAAAGTATTTAAGATACTTGCTATTAGCTGGAAGTTAATTGGTAAATGAACCAAATCAAAAAGTCAGAAAATAATCACAGTACAGGATAGATATGCTATATGCCAGCACATGAGATTAAATATCAATTATGTGGAAAGTCTTAATAAATAAACCTGAGCACTACAAATATAATCTATTATGACTATTGACCTCAACAAAAGAAATAAAATAACATTGAACTGTCAAAAACAAACAAAAACCCTCTTTTGTCTTAAAGTAAATATAAGACATCTACCAGAACAAGATGGTATAACATCTATAAAACTTATGGCCAAATAGGATGAATAAATTCACTTACTTTAATTTCCGTCTTTCACACAACTTTCTTCTTAGCATTGATATGTCCATGGGAGGAGTGGAGTAAGACGACTGAGAAATGGATTTCATTATTTCAAGTTGGAAAATAATTATGTTTTACAAAAATGTATTTTGTGTACTCATCGTGGAAAATTAGACAAGATGTTTGAGAAAGTTTTGTTTACATTTAGAGGGGGAAATGTTAAAATATTAAGAAAGCCTCCACTAGAATAGTTGCCATATCCTAGACACAATGACCAGGATGATAGATACTGCAGAGAAGGAAGGAAGGGAAGAGGCCACAGAATTCACAGATTAGAACAAACTCAATGGCCTGGACAAAAGGAAATATTTGACATGTTCTATAGGTTCATTATGTTTGAGCAAAAATAAATACGACATCCATATTAATTAACCAATATATTAAAGAGAAAATGCTTTAAATGTGATGTAAACAGAGTAAACAAATTGTAAAGGATAGAACAAAATATGTTGTTAATAATAATCTATAAATGATCTGCCACAACTGAATTTTAAAATAATTTAGCAGGAAATCATCATTCTTTATTTAATACTCATCTATTGAGCTAAAGTCTAAAAACAACGAAGAAGTACTAGTTGTGTAAGGTTTCAAAGGTGAGAAATGAGCTAACATGTATGGAGGGAAATAGCAAAGAATGGATGTCTGGGAAAGTAGCTAAAATTCAAACCGGGCAAAGAACAAGAAAACAAATAATCAGATTTTTCTCAGAATTATGGGAATTATTCATAGGAACACTGAAGATAAAGTCTCTTTACATTTCAGAGAAAATGTGGGTTTAATGGAGAATCACAGTCCCTATCAAGATGGAATTTGAAAAGAGTTTGGGCAGATGTGGTTTGTTCAGAAAAAAAACAGAAATACCTGCTACCAAAAGGCAGGTTTAAAATGTACATAATAGACTGCTCTGTTCAAGAAAATCTAAGGATCAAAATGTTAAGATATTTTGGTAATTTTTGATCCTTCTTAGGCCCACATTTGGTAGTCTAGAATAATAACAGTGAAAGGGAAGTAGTATATATCTAAAGAGACCAGAGAAAACACTTTTTTTTATATATTTAAAAAATGTCCAATTAGCTAAGTGACTTTATGACAAGTGGAGAATAAAAACAACATGCATCAATGTGTTGTATATAAAGTTACATAATTTCAAATTAAAGAAGATAGTATATATTTAAGCTACAAATGTAAACATTATTGCCAACAACATTGTAAGAATAAAGAAATAAAAAGAAGTAGAATAGAGTAAAAGGCATATACTCAAATGAAAACATATAATTAAAACATTAATGAAAGTTTACATAAACAGACTCAGAAATAGTTCAACTTATATTAATGTTGATAAATTATGTAAGTTAAAATAGAAATGAAATATGTATCAAATAGAAAAATGAAAGGAGGAATGAGGAACATGTTCTCTGGTTAGGAAAGATGAGATAGATAACAGATGAATTATAGATAGATAGATAGATAGATAGATAGATAGATAGATAGATAGATAGATAGATAGATAGATGAATGGATGATAGATAGGTAGATAGATAAGATAGATAGATAGGTAGATAGATAGATAGATGATAGATAGATAGATAGATAGATAGATAGATAGATAGATAGATTAGATAGATAAGATAGATAGATAGATAGATAGATAGATAGATAGATAGATAAGATGGATAGATAGATAGATTAGATGGATAGATAGATAGATAGATAGATAGATAGATAGATAGATAAGATGGATAGATAGATTAGATGGATAGATAGATAGATAGATAGATAGATAGATAGATAGATAGATAGATAGATAGATAAGATGGATGGATGGATAGATAGATAGATAGATAGCCACATTGTTTGGTGCAGATAGGAACAGAAATGTATTCCCAAACATCATGGAACAGAGGTGACAAAGAAGCAATGAACAATGCACTTGGAACGAAAAATCAGTGCCCCTTTTAAACTCTGAAGGTTCAATGTAAAATTGTACTTGAAATGTGAACAATATATTACAGTTATACATTCTAATTTAAACTGAAAAGTGTCTAGTTTGTCAAGATAGTTATAATTTTTAACAAGTGAAATAAAGAGTACCTTGAAGAAGCCATTTGCGTTATTCCCAGAGCCTTCCTTATTAGTCATGGGTAAGTCACTAGGGGTTTTGTATGAAACTAATTAGGTTGAGGGGCTTTTCTTTCTTCCTTAATAAAAAAATCACATTAAAAGGATATTAATAATGGAAAAGATGGCATTTTTTTTAGCATACCAGTATTTTGTTTCTGCACTAAAAAGTTGCTATAATTTTATTAAACTTTGCAGTTTTACATAATCATTATATTTAGCAATAGAATTATTTATATATTAATACAAAAATATTTTATTATATATTCTTAAAGATGCCATTAGGTATGTGTATTACTTTCTATGTTACCAGCATATTTATTAATAGGCTAATTATTTATTGATAAATGAATTAGTATCTATGGTCTCTTGCCATCTCTCTCTTCGATTACTATTAAACTTTTATGAAATAAAGACAACAAAGTGCTTAACTTTGTAAGACATTTAATTGAGAAAGTTTGAGCCATTTGTCAATCTATTATTGGCTAAGACACATGTAGCTTTAAAGCTTCACTTACAAAGTTTAATGTAGTAAAAGATATGCATAAATAAATATATGAAGTATAAATCACTGTATTCTTAGTATTCCATAACAATACATGTTTATTTAAAATTTGAGAAACTTGTTCATTCATCTGTTCACTCATCTAATTGATAAGTAATTGATTCACAACTAAGAATTGTTTTAATTGGAATGTAACACATAGATCAATCTGGCAAGAAAACATGAGGCAGTACTTAATTAATTGCATAAAGTATAAACTTATGGAAACAGAGACACCCACTGCCCACTGCCCAATTGTATTAATTTATTATTTATACGTGTGTGTGTGTGTGTGTGTGTGTGTGTGTGTGAATGTGTGTGTGTTTAGTTTATGCATGGCATGGAACACCTGAAACTCAAAGGAACTTGTTTAAAGTAATCTCTTATCTTCCATTATGTGGGCTGGATATTGAAATCAGGTCAGCATGATTGCTGCAATAGCCCTTCCTCACTCAATAATCTCGTTGTGTAGTGCAACCTTTTCTATTTGAACGCAAATGATTCAATTAGGGAAATATTATTTTCATTGGCAACAATTGTTCTTTAAGTGACTCAATAGGTCAATTCAACAAAACACAACTAAGGATGGGATCTTACAAGGTAGGCAACAACAAACCATATAACCAAATTAAAAATGGGTGAGGTAGGTGGAGAGGGTGATGGAAGAGTGCTCTCTCAGAGGCAAAGGGAAGGAAGGGGGATGGGGTGAAGAAATCTTGGAGGGGAACCAAGAAGGGGTGGGACAACATTTGGAATGTAAATCAATAAACAAATAAAGAAAAAAAGTTTACAGAACTAAACAGAGAATTCTATTTATTTATTTATTTATTTATTTATTTATTTATTTATTTATATTAGATACTTTCTTTACTTAGATTTCAAATGCTATCCCAAAAGTTCCCTGTACCCTCCACATGCCATGCTCCCCTATCCACCCACTCCCACTTCTTGACCCTGGTGTTCTCCTGTACTGGGGCATATAAAGTTTGCAAGACCAAGGGACTTCTCTTCCCAATTATGGCCAACTAGGCCATCTTCTGCTACATATGCAGCTAGAGACATGAGCTCTGGGGGTACTGATAAGTTCATATTGTTGTTCCACCTATAGGGTTGCAGCCCCCTTCAGCTCCTTGGGTACTTTCTCTAGCTCCTCAATTGGGGGCCCTGTGTTCCATCCAATAGCTGACTGTGAGCATCCACTTCTGTTTGCCAGGCATTGGCAAAGCCTCACAAGAGACAGCTATATCAGGGTCCTTTCAGTGAAATCTTGCTGGTGTATGCAATAGTGTCTGGGTTTGGTGGCTGATTATGGGATAGAGTAGTATCTTATGCTTATGGCTGAGTAACACTTAAAGAAATGTAGATCTTAGGCTGTGGTGTCTTCAGGGAAGGACTTGAGGCTCCAAGGAGTTGAGAGGTCTGGTTGGATGTGGGGAGGGTGTGTGTAGCAGGTGGGGAGGATGTATAGGATATAGAACAGTCAGAACAGAACATCCTCTGAGAGACAGCCCGAAGGGGATAAAGACTGGACTTTAAAAAAAATGTTAAAGAATTAAAAAAGAAGAAATGTCTTTGGTATTGAGGGAAATGCAAATCAAAAAGACCTTGAGATTTCACTGTACACTAATCAGAATAGCTAAGATCAAAAATTTAAGCTACAGCATATGCTGGCCAGGATGTGGAGCAAGGAGAACATTCTCTCGTGGCTGATGGGAGAGCAAACTTGTACAGACACTGTGAAAATCAATTTGGAGGTTTCTCAGAAAATTGGGAATAGTTCTACCCCAAGTTCCAGCTATACCTCTCGTGGGCATCTACCCAAAAGATGTTCCACCATGCCACAAGGACACTTGCTCAATTTTATGTACATAGCAGCTTTATTAATAATAGTCAGAAACTGAAAAAAAAACCCAGTTGTCCCTCAAAGGAAGCATGGATAAAGAAAACGTAGTTCATGTACACAACGGAATATCACACAGTTATTTAAAACAAGGGCATCACAAAATTTGCAGGCAAATGGATGGGGCTAGAACATATCCTCAATGAGGCAACCCAGACCCAAATAAAATGCATGGTATGTTCTCACTTACAAATAAATATTAGAAATAAAATACAGGATACCCATGCTACAGTCCTCAGACCACCAGAATCTAAATAACAAGGAGATCCCAAGAAAGGATGCTTGACTCAGAAGGGAAAATAAAATTCGTTGGATGTGGATGGAGGGAGAGATCAGGATGGCAGATGGAGAGGGAATGGGGCAGTGGCTGAGGAATCAGACATAGGAAGAGCTGTGGAGAGAGGGCTTGGACCATGAACAGAAATCTGCTGCAGGTGGTGGGACAGGGGAATCTCTAGGACATCCCAGAGACCTGGGGTGAGGGAGGTTCCAGAAAGTCTATGAGGGTGACTCTAGCTGAGAATCCTAACAGTGTAGCATATGGAGTCCAAAATGATCACTTCTAGTAGCCACGAAGGACTCCCAGTGGAGGGATAAGGGCATTCTGATGGTTTGTATATTCTTGGACCAGGGAGTGGCACCATCTGGAGGTGTGGCCTTGTTGGAACAGGTGTGTCACTGTGGGTGTGGGCATAAGATCCTCACCCCAGTTGCCTGGAAGTCAGTCTTCCATTAGCTGCCTTTGGATGAAGACGTAGAACTCTCAGCTTCTCCTGCACTATGCCTGTCTGAATGATGCCATGCCCCAACCTTGAAGGTAATGGACGGAACCTCTGAATCTGTAAGCCAGCTGCAATTAAATGTTTTGTTTTGTTTTGTTTTAATGAAACTTGCCTTGGTCATGGTGTCTGTTCACAGCAGTAAAACCCTAACTAAGACAGGCATAGACAAAAACTTCGACCCCAAAATTTTCTTGCCTACTGGAAGTTCAGGGACAAAGATGCAGTATGGACTGAGGGAATGGCCAACCAGTGAGTGGCCCAATTTGAGACCTATCCATGAGGAAGAACCAATCCCTGATACTACTAATGATACTCTGTTGTGCTTGCAGACAGGAGACTACTAGCATAACCGTCCTCTGAGAGGCTCCACCCAGAAGCTGACCAAAATTAGATGCAGAGACCCACAGTTCATTAGAAGGAACACAGTGAGTCTTGTGGAAGAGTTGTGGGAAGGAATGAGGACCTGTAGGGACAGTGACTCCACAGGAAGAGCAACAGAGTCAACTAATCTGGACACGTGGGAAATCCTAGAGACTAAGCCATTAATCAAAGGGCACACATGGGTTAGACCTACATGTAGCAGATGCGCAGTTTGGTGTTCACGCTGACTCCCAATAACTGGAGCACAGAAGATGGAGTGGTACTGGTCCTGATGTTGTTGCCGGCCTGTGGATCCCATTCCCTTAGTTGGGTTTCCTTTCCTGGTCTCAATGGGAGAGAATGTGCTTAGTCCTGCCATGACTCGATGTGCCAAGGTGGGTTGGTTCTGGGAGTAGGGGGCAGGGAGAAGGGCTCCCTCTTCTCAGAGGAGAAGGGGATGGGGAGATCAGGGGATAGAGGAAGAATTGTGTAAAGGGGACTGGGAGGAGAAGACTGTGAACCGAACGTAAAATGAATAAATAAATAAATAAATAAATAAATAAATAAATAAATAAATAAATAAGTGGAAAAAATGTGCAACATAACAGAAGTTGACATTTAATGCAATCCTGTTGTTAATACCATTAACTTTTACTGAAAAACTAAAACTTCTTGTTAGATGGCACTATTCTGCACATACACTATAAAATATTTATATTAAAAGCAAATCCAGCCTTACCAGAAAGGCTTTGTGACAGATAATCAGAAGGAGTTGAAGAATTCTAACAATCACAAACCAAACACAATTTTATTTTTACAATAATGATGTGTGGCATTCAGTTTTTGTCAAAAAGAATGCAATTAGATTTTTTTTAAATACTATATTTTTATTTT
Source organism: Mus pahari (assembly GCF_900095145.1). Lineage (NCBI taxonomy): Eukaryota > Metazoa > Chordata > Mammalia > Rodentia > Muridae > Mus > Mus pahari. The sequence goes on from NC_034608.1 coordinate 66,759,617, forward strand.
CTGTAATTAAAAGCATTAAATTTAAGCACTATTATAATCAGAAAAAATGTATAGAAGAAGTTACAAGAATTTCTTGACTTCTAGACAATGTTACAGGGAGCAACTGAGTGATGTGAGATTGTATAACTGCAAGACAAAAACACCTATTTTATGTACTACTGTTAAAAATATATGAATTTATTTTTTAGATTACATAGAAACATTATGGTATATTTGTCTCAGTTGCAAGATAACCACTTTGTTACAATAAAAATTATGATTAAATAATTATAAATTGTAAGAATTATCAGCATTTCTTTCTTTTTTTTTTTTTGGTTTTTCGAGACAGGGTTTCTTTGTGTAGCCCTGGCTGTCCTAGAACTAACTCTGTAGACCAGGCTGGCCTCCAATTCAGAAATCCGCCTGCCTCTGCCTCCCGAGCTCCCGAGTGCTGGGATTAAAGGCGTGCGCCACCACGCCCGGCTATTATCAGCATTTCTTAAGTGGTTCTAAAAGCAATGACTTTTTTTTTCTGGTTAGCATTTCTAGAGAAGCGCCTATGTGAATCCTATTTTAAAATCCATATGCACCCAAGTTACTGAAGAAACTTTCTCTTGGAATAGTTGAAAGCTTGTTCTCTTGCAAGATTTTAAGTCTGTTGTCACCTGAATTCTGTAATTGTAAGAATGTGTTTTAATACTCTCTTTCAAAGGATCTTGTAGAATTACACTCACAAAGATGGGCATTGAGTCCTACATCTTTGTCAGAAGAAGTACATACAAACTATTCTAAGTTTTATTTAGATGCTTAATATAGAAACTTACTCATGTCTGAAATTTTGGGTTCAATATTTTGAAATCCTTAGAAACAGATAATTTTGTGGTGTTGTTGGACATCACATGAAATAGTACAACCATTTTGAAAAACAAGAGAGATGTTTCTCAAAGAACTTAAAATAGAGCCAGTCTGTAATCAAACCTACCAGTTGGAAGAAAGCTAAAAGTGGCACAGAAGAGACACACCTACATATTCAAGTTTGCTGTGGCCCCTCTTCCCAGTTGTAAAATATAGAACCAGTCTAAATACTTTCCCACCTTTAAGCTCTCAGAGATAAATGGAATGTGCAGGTATGGTTGATTGTAAGCTGTCTTCAATGTAGGAGATTGAAAGCTAGTGAAAAGAAATTAAAGGGAGAATGAAAAGAGCTATGTACCATCGGTACATGTATGCAAATGTACCCATAAATCCTACTAACTTGTTCAACTAGTACTGTTAATAATTACAATAAAAGGCTGAAAATAAAGCATTGCTTGTAAGTTTCCTCTTTGAAAGATGTGAAAACTGTGAGTGCATCATGCATAAAATGAAGATGTCAGTCATTCTGACTTTGAGATGTTACTATAGTTCTTATTCTGCAAAAATATTTTGCTTTTGTTCTAGCCTGTTCTCCACATTAGGGCATTTCTCATTTGTAAGTGAAAAATATTCTGTCTTTTGTAGTAATTAAGTAATATAATATTCCTTTTTACTGTTAAATTTAATTACAGAAAATGTGTCACAGCTCAGAAAGTATTTACTTATTGTCTAGATGTTGCTAATGAGAAGAAATGGCTTTTCATAAAAGGTGTTCATACATCACCAAGTTAAAACAAGTTTCCACTCCCCTGTTCTGGTGGTTATAGGAGCATTACCATGCGTTAAGACCCATCCACATGTTTCAGCCGATGTTAGAAACATTCCCTTTACCTGCTAAGGCATATTTCTGTTTGATTTATTGTATAGAAAAAGTTGGACAGTTTACATCAAAGCCCTCTGTACTCATGTCAAGAATTGATAATGCAATACAGTGATAAAAAAGGAAACTTTCAAAACACCTCTTAATGACACATTTGTGGATCTTAAAAGAGCTTGGTATGCTGGGAAGGGATTATTTTAAACAGAATTAGCATCTTAAACTCTAAACTTTAAATCACCTCCTTGTTTTATCACTTGAATTCTAATGAGATTTTGTTTTCAGCAAGGGTCTCTAATACTGTTAGGATACTTGTACTTCAATTTTCTGCAATTAACCCCAAGATGCAAAGACATTCCATAGGTATTAGCTAAGAAATATCTATAGACACACAGACATACACAGACACAAGGTAGACAGACAGACAGACAGACAGACAGATTCACAGGGAAACAGGTACACACAGAGAAAATGAGAGGTAGGGGCCAGACAAACAGAGACACGTACACAGAGAGACAGAGAGACAGAGTCTAGATAGATGGAGAGGTTATTATTAAGCATCTTAATGTATCTGCTTAGCTGATCCAAAGTTTAAAGTAAAGGCATACTAATTTCTGAAGTAAAAAAAAAAATATATTCTAAAGTAAACTTTCTCGATTCAAAATAAAAGTAATAATAAAAGAGCTGTAATGCTTGACTGGCATGCATTTAAACAATCATGATGCAAGAAGCTGTAAACAGAACACAGCGACTGGCCTAAGTTTAGCCTAAGTTTAACGTTTTGAGAAAAATCCGAGCTTCCCATCTGTGAACAGTATGTTACAAAGTAGCAAAATTTCTCTGATGCCCAGTGATTGATTTTTATCTTTGGTGTTGAGCCTTTCCGTACTCAGATTCACTACAACCTATACTTACCAAGGTATAATTTGCTCCTTTATGTACCTTACACAAAATAGCTTGCTTATCACATTAGATAGGCACTTAATTAATAAGATCTCAGAGAGATGAGAATGTGGAAGATAATTTAAATAAGTCAAATGTTAAACAAAACTGCAGTCACAAATCTGGGTGAATGAATAGGAATGGAGTCAAATGTTTCTTATAAAATACAGCTAAAGAATACTTTCATCGAATTTCTCTCTATGACTCAAAACACAAATATAAGTTGATATAATCTCCAAGATGTATTTGTGATAAGCTTTAAAAGTGAACAGCAATAAAATAAATTGAGATACCTTCCATTCCTCTTTTCACTAGTTATACCTAGGGTTAGAAAGTGCTTTTTGACCAAGATATATAATTAAAAATAGCTTCAAATTTACATCTGATATATTTTCTGACACTCAGGGAGACACTGTTTCTGGAATACACACACTACCAAATGAATACATAGTTTGACAAGCCAATTAAGCTGTGGAAATCCAGCAATCGTTTCAACATAAAGTGGTACTTTTAGTTTAGTTTTGTTTTAGCCTTTTCTCTAATTAATTATGTGTATGTATGTGGATCTGCATGTGAGTTTGTGCACATGTGTGTAGATGCCCAGTTAGAGCAGAAAGGACATAGAATAAACAGAAACTGAAGTTACAGAGGAGAGCAAGTCACCTGATGTGTGTTGAAATCAGGACCCCTGGAAGAACAGCACATTCTTAGCTACTGGACTCACCTTTCTGAGACATTTTTAACTAATTATCTTAGTTCCCTATATATTTTTAAATATTTTGTTTAAATTACTAGTTTTTGAATTTGTGGTTTTGAATTTGTGGTTATGTGGAGCATACAAATTCTACCTAAGAAGACAGGAAGTAGGAAGCTGCATGTGTGTGTGTGTGTGTGTGTGTGTGTGTGTATCTGTATAGAGGAGAGGATGTGGATGGAGGGAGTGAGGTAGAAATTGTCAAGATCTATTGTACACATAAAGAAAACTTTTAAAGAATGAAAAATAATTAAAATATTTAGCACTCATTTCTTGCATCAGACATATTGATATGCTGATGTTTCTCTCTATTTCCCTTTTTCTTTCTCTCTTACACACACACACACACACACACACACACACACACACAAGCACATACACAACACAAGCAGGGAGAGACAGAGACAGAGATACTCCTTATTTAGGGATTCACTATAATTTACGACTATGGTTTGCATGTGAATTAAAATCACAACTTATACTTTGTAAATAGTAGATATCGTTCAACTAAAGCATCTATACTAACGTTCTTAATTGCAACAAGAGGTGCAGAGTAGAATTATGGGTGATAGATGAGTAAGAGTGAAAGAAATAATTAATAACATTATTTTGCATTGAATAATAACATTAAAGTAGTGGGTTACAGAAGGTCGTATTTGTCCTATAACTTGAAATTATCTTTCCATAAGTTTTCTATAAAATTTACATAGAAAAAATTTCCTATACATTATTCAAATATTTACTTTGCTTACTTAGTCTAGAATTTAAACATGTTTTCATTATATTCATTAATGTGCACTAATATATTTAATATCATATTTAGTCTTTTATACATTAATCTCCATTCTAGACATTGAAACACATATACATACATATATATGCACATATATATGTATATAATTTGCAAACACATTTGAAATCTGTCAGCAGTGCAATAGAATTTGGAAAAGGAGAGTTTCTCATGAAATATGAGTCTTGTATATATAAACAGGAATGATAGAGCATTTAGGCTTTTGTTTTAAAGTGAATAATTTTAATTAGTTATACTATTACTCATCTATATCACTTCTAAATGTGAAGTTTTTATGCAATGACGTTGACTTTGCATCACATATTAACTAGCTGTGAATTAAATGGCAAGATGTGCAAGCACAGCTGCCTACTGTGCCACAGTTTTATATGTCTCCTCTGTATTTACTGTCACCTTGACTTGGCAATATGCCATTCTCATCCTTATATAAAGCACACATTCTATTCCAATATAGAAAACAGAATAAAAGTTTTTCAGAAGCAGGGGATGCTGCCATTTCATTATGAACCTTTGTTGCAGGGGGTGGGGGCACGTGTCTGTTGCACAGCAGGCTTGAATACATCCTGTATTTCCTGGACTCCTGGGTAACCGTGATGGGCATCTCGCCAAGGCAGACAAGCTGTCTGACAACTGCCAGCTGAACTTCACCCTGGATGATCATATATTCTCCATGCAAATACATTCATTCCTACCTTAACTTAATATCTCATTGCAAGAGTTATTACCTACCAAAAAATCTCTGGAGTAAATTCATTTTAGTCATATGAAGAAAGTAAACTATGGTTGATAATGATGTTCTTCTCTCAAACTTTCTTGATGCTGTTCCACTATGTGATTACAAATGATTCAATGAATGAGGGTCTCCTGGACTCTCATACTCTTTCCTGCCTGTGAGGCAAGTGTTCAGGAGGACCTTCCTCCTTCCCTTCCTTCCTTCCTTCCCTTCCCTTCCCTTCCCTTTCCTTCCTTCCTTCCTTCCTTCCTTCCTTCCTTCCTTCCTTCCTTCCTTCCT
>NC_034608.1:66765037-66800308 GCF_900095145.1 Mus pahari
TATAACACCTTGTTCATGACAAACCAAATATGAAATGCAGAAAACAAATGAAAATGGAGTTCAGTTGGTCGAATATTTGACTGGCATGTGGAATGCTTTGGGTTCAAACACCAGTACACTCCACCTAAAACATGAATCTTTTTATATGTTTTTAGGTGCAACAGGTAGGAGGGAAAGGGAGGAAGATCAGGACTTCTAGGTTACTTTTATTTTTCTCTGAATTCCAGGGTGACTTTGTCTACATCAGACCCTGACTGAAGAAAAAAGATAAAGAAGAAATCACACGATAAACAGAAGAGATATTTTAGACTGTGCAAAGATGACTCCACCCAAACAAAACACCCAATTAGCACGCAAACTCAACCTGAAGAAAAATGAAAAACCTTAGTGAAACATGAACAAAAGATTAAAAAAAATACCTCATCAGAGGAAATATGCATAATATGCATATGCAAATTAAGAAGATGAAAAGATGTTCAATATCATATACTATTAGAAGAATGGAAGCTAAATGACCAGTGTACATACATATGGATGACATCTAATGCAGGAAGGGAAGTGGAGCCACAGAGGTTCAGTGATTCAATCAGGAATGCAAATGAGCCAAGGAATATGGAAGAGTTTGGCTGTTTCTCCTCCAGTTAATGTAGTGATTATTTTTTTACCATGAGACTTAACAGTCAGACCCCTTTGTATACATGCAGAAGAGTTAAAAACCTCTGTCCAAACAGAAACTTGTGCACGGACATATACTACAGCTTAATCATTTGTCACAAAGCTAGAAAGTAAACAAAGTTTCCTACCTTCGGCAGGTGTCTATGTGAAAAAGCTGACATATACAGAAAATGGAATATTGTTCTCCACTGAAAGAAAATGAGTTAAGGCCTATGAAGATATGAAGGAACACTAAATATTTATTAATAAATAAGTAGCAACCAAGGATACTACTACAAGTTTCAACCTGTTCCGCACTCTGGAAATGTAGCACTTGAGAGACTCACAAATGATTAACTCCTAAGAGTTAAAGGATATGTAGAGATGAAAAGATAACACCTTCTAAAGTGTATATTTAGGGAAAAGACTCTATTGATGGACATGCTGGCTCTTTTTATGTCAGCCTGACACAAAGGAAGCAGGAATCTTAGTTGACAGAAGTATCATTAGGACTGTCCCCTGCTTAGGACTGTGATGTATTTTATTGATTGATGATTGATGTGGGAGGACTCAGCACACTGCAGGTAGGGCCACCCTGTGATGGTTCTCCTATGTGCTGTTAGGCATCAGGCTGAGAAGCCAGGGAGAAGAGTTCAATCCGCCCTCTTCCATGGCCTCTGACGTCAGGTTCTATCCTCAGTTTCCTACTTAAGCTCCTGCACTGAGTATCCAGGACAATGAGATATGTATGAGTCATAAGGTGAAGCAAACTGTTTCCTCAAATTGCTTATTCTTACGCTACTGTGTCACAGCAATAGGAACCCTACCTGAGCAACTATGCAGCTATTTTACACATTTGTTAAACCCCAGGAAGACTACAAAAGCAAGGGCCAATCCTCAAACAAACTGTAATTGGAGTGATAATAATATATCAATGAATTATCCTTGATTGTAACAAATGTATCATTCACTGATGTTCATGAGGACAAACTTTCTTTTAGACAGGGAACTCTACCTAATGTGTACACTCTGCATGATTTTCTGTGTGTGAATCAAAAAGGAATCATGAAGCATGTTCCATTAAGAACAGACATAGTACAATAGTAGAACATTTGTGTAGTCTGCAAAGAGGTTTTGGTATGATGCACAATACCAAAAAAACCAAAAACAACAAAATGCAATAATGTTTAAACTGCCTTAGGACAATACTTCCTAAGTGAGGTAGCGTTTACAGAAAGAAAACAATTGTAGGTTTTGTTTAGAGTTGCAAATAGGAAGGCTCCAGTTTTAATAATTGAGTAGTTGGAATTATATGAAACTGGTTGTAATACCTTTAAACTTCAAAGTCTACAATTTGCTAAGCTGCATTTTAGCTAAAAGAGAAGTTTACACAAGATTCATTCTGGAAAAGGCATCAGTTCAACATATGAAATGTGTTTTAAACCATTGTATTGATTTTGTTTTCCCAAAAATGTCTTCTGGTTCTCCATCACATTTTGCCTTGTTTTCGATTCAGATTCATTCATCTTAAAAACTCCTCAGTATGTAAGGAAACATGTCTGAAATTTAATATATACTGAAGAACATGAATAACCTGCTCCTTTCATATTACTCACTGTTCAGTTCCTCATTAACTAAATTACAAGTCTTGTGTATGTATGTATGTATGTATGTATGTATGTGTATGTATGTGCTTGTGTGATGACTCCATCATTTCTTTTCTGCCATTCTGAATCCCATAGATATTTAAACAATTTTTCCCCTGATGGTTACACCTTCAGCAACCACAGTTTAATTCATGATAAGCAATTCGTTTCTTGAAGAAGATATGAACAGCAGATTCTTCCTGAGCTTTTAGATTTATTTGTGCTCTTGACCATCATCACCTGGACCCCTTGAATGATAATTATGAAATTCTCTTTGAATGGAACATCTGTCTACTACCTGACTGGGCACTGGGAACATCCTCTGCAATGCCCTAAGGTTCTTTCTTGACATCTGGCGGCTATATCCCTATCCATGTTTGGAGGCCAGAGGGTGACAGATGAGAGAACATTTGACGATAGAGCACTACATCCTCCTTTTAGCGTACTAGTCACAGAGGAACCATAAGCCCTAATCCTGGGTATGTTTCGCCATACTATGCAGCAGTGTTTTAAACATTACACTTTTTAAGACGCTTTGGAGAAAATTATATTTGATAGGGAACATAAACAGCAGTTTGATTTCTTATGTCTTACAGAAGAGTAGAATTCATGGATAATGCCTTTCCAGGCTTTTCATCATTTGATTTATAACACTCCACAACAAATATGGTTGGGGGGATGGCATTGGGGGTTTCCGGGGGTGGGGGAGCTGGGAAAGGAAATAACATTTGAAATGTAAATAAAGAAAATATCCAATTAAAACAAAAGAAATTCTGTATCTAGTGCACTACAATAATTCAGAATTTCTCATAATATATCTAGGTTTCCACATGGTTTATTAAAAAGCGAGCATGATTCTGTTTAATCGTAGGTTCTTCTTTAGTATAGGTATGATCACACTGTCTATCCTTAAGTGTACAGGTTTTACCCTGAGATTTTACATTTCCCCTATACACAGAATAATTATTAAATCTTCTATCCAAGGAAATAAAGTGTTTTCTGTTTCTCAAACATCATTTCCAGTAAGTTATGATAATGTTAGGAAATATTTTAAGGGACAATTAACATAAAATCCATTAGCTCTTGCCCACTCTCTCCCAATGAGAGAATAGTGCATATTGTCAACAGTGCACACAAATGCATGTATGGCTTTGTCGAGTCAGTGATTTGTATGTGCTTGGTTGACTTCTGGCTCCAACTCTTAACTCCTCTCGGTCTCTGTCAGTGACCCTTGGCCATCTCCAACTACTCAAGCTGCAAACAGACTGAAACCAATTTGTTTTCCTTATGTTTTTAAAGCCACTAGCCCGGTATGCTAATTAGAAATAAATCGCTTGACCCATAAAAGAAACGGCAGGAAACCTGAAATGAAGGCATTACCCAACACTTCATGCTCCTTAGTGATGCCGTTTTAAATATTTCAGACAGCCCATAAATAATTAAAACCTCACCACAGCAAATTATGTCCTATTATGCAAATAAATAGCCTCCTCCCTGGTTTCATTAAAGATTCCAAATGACAAGCTGAGTAGTTTAAACATTGCAAGGTATTGCAGTGAGGCGAGACATCTTTCAATATATTTTTTTTAATTGTTAGTGCCAAGTTTCATGTGGATTTTGACTCTAACACTTTAATTTGCATGAGCAAATAAACCTTTAATAAACCTTTTGTAAGTGGGGGGAATGCATCATTTAATTAAATTTGATTTGTTGTGAAACTATTGTGCCTCATGAATATTTAAGAAGCACAAACTCTATTTCACTGAAAAGAGCACAATATTGAGCAAGGGACTGATTTTCAAGAAGTTAATCTGACAGTGCCTGAGAAATTAAAAGTAATTAATAAAGGTCTCAAATTATCTTTTCAGAAATTGACAGGCTAGTCCACAAGTAAATATCAACGGTGTGCTAGCACATGCTTCTGTCTCATACTGAGTTTTAGGCAGCTTTTTATCCACTGATCTAAACCACTCTTTCAGTGCATGGGTGCTTCAAAACTCAATTGTCAGACTTTCTCAGTCTTTTAAGTTCAGTACCATTGAGGTTTCTGCTTCACGCTCAAGAAACTTCGGGCTTCGTATTGCCAGGTATGAAAACTGTAAAATACTTCAGCAAAGAAAAATGCATTTTAATTTTAACCAAAATATTATAAAATAGAAAAATGCGTCTAAAAACATCCAGCTGCTGATTCAAAATATGACACTTCTTTGCTTCGTATTCCCACTGTTTTATTTCAATTTTAAAATAAGTTTAATTATTTTACCAGGAATTTAGTTTTGAAGACATGCCAAATGTTGTAATATCACCTTGTGTTTATAATATAATTAATATAATTATTAATTATAATAAATGCATTTCTTTCTTATTCTGAAGATAAGGATTTTACAAAATATCTCCTAGGTAGTCTTTTGTATCAATTAAGGATGTTCATTTCTTTTAGGAAGATCCATTCACTATACACTACACATACTCTTTCCTCAACTCCAAATAAAAATTTGTCAGTGTTTCCCTTAAAAGTTCTTAAATGTCAATGTGATTATATTCTATTTTTAGTGTGGATATGAATTTCCACAAAGACATTTTCTGAAAATAGTCAGCCAATTTCTAATTTTGCCAAATATTGTATTCAGAGCCTACATGTTACCTACTAAAGAAAGTAATGTTCGAGGAGTCATCAGAGAAAAATAATAACAAGAGCTTCCTTCATGTCTCAAAAGCAATGTCCTAGAGAGGAATCAAAATGACTTTGGTATAGTGTACTTATCTTTTATCGTGGCACACGTACATCCTCCACACACGCTCGCTCTTCCTACCTTTCTATTCAGATAGGAGGACACCTCACCCTGGATGAGCTCTCTGTTTTCTTTCCTCTGTACTTCAGTTACTTCCAAGATAAATCCTCTTTTTGTTTTCTAGGTAATTCCTCGCTGATAATTATCTTGACTTTATGATACCTCCAAATTCCCTCCCTCTGCTCACTTTCTTTAAACCAAAATATGTGAATAAAACAACCAGTGCATTACTCTTGCATAGACAACTAACACTGAGAGAAGACACCTTTCTACACCCAGTCAAGGAATTTCATTCCATCACATATTCTGAACCCACTAACATATTTTCTCCTAATTATTCATTTACGGTATAGTTTCTGCCATTCAGACAGTCATGTGCTCTAATTTGCCAACTATGTGTCCTTTATTTGGGGGGACCATGATACAGTGTTCTTAAACTCCTTCAGGTTTTTTGAAAATTATTTCACAAAATACTGGGTTTTCTGCAAGAGTTTTTCAGAGGACCATGTTTCATTCCTTCTGTCTGTCTGTCTGTCTGTCTGACTCCCTCCTTCCTCATTTCCCCATGTGTCTTGGTTCCAATCCTGTGCAGTTTTTTTGTTTTTTTTAAATTAAATTATAGATAGTATGAACTTTGTATTTTTTTCTAAATCTGCCATGTTTACATGTAAATCTCACATTTATTTTTTTCAATTTGTTCTTTGAGATCAAGTTGTTCAATTGCTTGTAACATATCTTTATCAAGGAATTTCATCTCTCAAAAATGTCTTTATCTCTCTCTATATATAGATAGATAGAGATAGAGATATTCCTTTTGAAGTTATTGTTTGAATCAAATCTTTCACTGTTCTCACTCTTGAATGCACTAACAGTGCAGATTTCTTAGAGTGACACATGGCATTACTATGCCTCTGTGTTTAGTAATCTGTTCTACTCTAGACAAAACTCCATCTCACTTGTTGCTCAACTGCATTCCCAATTATCTGGAGGGTTTTGTTCATACTGTTTTACCCATGAAATATCCTGTGTGTCCCCAGATATCAAATTAATGACTCCCGTCTCTGCTGGCATCTGTGCTTTCTCCTTTTCTTAAGCTACATTCTTAACAGATTGTAATAATTTGTTTACTCCAACTGAATCGGTTGTTTTCCATTTTTCTTTAGATGCTCAGTACTCATGTGGCATCTGTCACAAATAACACAAATCCATTGCTTGTCGTTATTTTTATGGATTTACTTTTAATTATGTGTATATGTGTGTATTGTGATGGTATGCTTCTGGTGTATGGCAGCCTGTGGAGGCCAGAAGAGAATCTCAGATCTCCTGCTTCTGGAATTCCAGGCTATTATTAGCTATGTGATTTGGGTCTTGACAGCCGAATTGAAGTGTCTGTGGAAAACACCCATACTTGCATCTCAAACAGGTTTGTTAAATGACAGTAGACAAAAATGAGTCAATTATACATTGGTAATGATTATAAAGCAGAATTGTCGATTCAATAGAAAACAGAACATATAAAAGAAAAATCTAGAAGACTGTGACAGAGGTTAAAACTATAATAATTTCTTGGGACTTTTCAACATGTCTTTTCTCTGTCCAGTATATCCTGAGTATAAACTGAGGATACAATGTGTACTTACTCCAGGCAAAACTTGAAGCATGAAGTTTGGTTTGAAATGTTTCTAGAAAAATATTCTGGAAAAAAAAATGCTGTCTGTTATTACTTTTTTTTTTTTTTTTTTTTTTGGTTTTTCGAAACAGGGTTTCTCTGTATAGCCCTGGCTGTCCTGGAACTCACTTTGTAGACCAGGCTGGCCTCGAACTCAGAAATCTGCCTCCCGAGTGCTAGGATTAAAGGCGTGTGCCAACAAGCCTGGCTTGTTATTACTATTTTATTATGATTAGATATTGTTACCTTTTTAAAAGAATTATTTATTTAATGTATATGGATACACTGTAGCTGTCTTCAGAAAGACCAGAGAAGGGCATCAGATCCCATTACAAATTGTTGTAAGCCATCCTGTGGTTGCTGAGAATTGAATTCAGGACCTGTGGAAGAGCAGTCAGTGCTCTTAACTGCTGAATAATTTCTCCTGCCCTTGAGATTGTTTCTTTAAAATTATTTTCCCCAGGTAGATAAAAACTGAAAATTGCAAAGTTGAACATTATTTGATATATATAAAATAAGTTATTAAGAATAATGTAGCCGAGCATGGTGGCGCACGCCTTTAATCCCAGCACTCGGGAGGTAGAGGCAGGCGGATTTCTGAGTTTGAGTTCCAGGACAGCCAGGGCTATACAGAGAAACCCTGTCTCGACAAAAACAAAATAAATAAATAAATAAATAAATAAATAAATAAATAAATAAATAAATAAATGAACAAACAAACAAATAAATAATGTATTGTGGGCTTGGAGAGATAGTTCAGCAGTTAAAAGTACTGACTGCTCTTCCAGAGGTCCTGAGTTCAATTTCCAGCAGCCTCCTGGTGTCTCATAACCATTTGTAATGGTATCTGACACCCTCTTCTGGTATGTTTGAAGATGGCTATAATTTTGCATAAAATTAATTAATTAATCTTTTTTAAAAAATGTGTTGCTGGGCAGTGGTGGTACATGCTTTTAATCCCACGACTCTGGAGGCAGAGGCAGATGTATTTCTGAGTTTGAGGCCAGCCTGGTCCAAAGTGAGTTCCAGGATACTAAGGGCTAGAATAATTTATGTTACAGGATTGATTTTAGGAAAATATATGTATGTGTGTATGTGCTTGTACACATGTGCATGCATGTGTTTATCTTCATCCTTACCATTTTGACCATCTCAGTATCTCAATATTGTAGATTTTCATACTTAAAGATAAATATGCATAGAGTTCCATAGAATACCTGGTAAAGGGATATCAGAAGACAACAACTGTAATATTTTTAGAAAAAAATGTTGTAGCTCACTAGAAAACCTAGAACCAAGAACTAAAATACTATAATAAAATGTAAATGTAGGTAATTGTTGGTATTAAAGATAATCAGATAATATTCATTAACACTACTAAATCCATAATGCTTATGTGTACCAGAAATCAAAAAATAAAATTTTGTTTTGCTGAGAATTGCACAGTAAGGTCATGCCTTTTCTCAGACACCACCTCCTGGAATGTGAATGTCTGAAATCCGTACTACGTGTAGACACATTTAGCATGTCTTAGTTACTCTAGTGGAGCTCATATAGTTTTGTTTTGCTTTGTTTTGTTTTGTTTTTTGTTTTTTGTTTGTTTGTTTGTTTGTTTGCTTGTTGTTTTGGTTTTTTGAGACAGGGTTTCTCTGTGTAGCTCTGGCTGTCCTGGAACTCACTTTGTAGACCAGGCTGGCCTCAAACTCAGAAATCTGCCTGCCTCTGCCTCCCGAGTGCTGGGATTAAAGGCGTGCACCACCATGCCCAGCACGGCTCATATGTTTTTGATTATATTGTTTGGTATTGTTGCTTAGATTATTAGATATTTCTTATAATGGATTTTATTAGTTGTTTGATCTTGTAATGCATGTCTTAATTTATTATGAAGCATTGAAAATTTATATATTGGCATCACTTATGTAAACATAGATCTATAGTCCTCCGGGTGTGGAAATTACTTTGGAGGTATTGCTGCAGATATCATCCACAACAACTCTGTGCAGTTCAATATAATTCAATTTGATTATCTTCTCTTCTTCTCCTCCATTGTTATGTGTGTGTGTGTTTATATATGTGTGTGTGTTTATGTGTGTGCATGTATGTGTGTGCGTGTGTATGTATGTTTATTGTGTGTGTGCATGTGTGTGTGTGCATTTGTGTATGTGCATGTGTGTGCTTGTGTGTGTGTATGTTTGTGTGTGTGTGCATGTGTGTATGTTTTTATGTGTGTGTGCATGTGTGTATGTTTTTATGTGCGTGTGCATGTGTGTGTGTCTATGTGCATGTGTGTGTGTGCGTGCGCGTGCATGCACGTGCATGCTGAAGTTCAGAGGTTGATATCCTCTCTCTCTTTTCTGTCTTATTCACTTATACGTGAACTCTCAATTAAGCCTAGAGCTTGCCCATTTGGCTAGGAGGGCTGTTTACCTTGAGGATCCTCCATTTTTGCCATCCACAGCTGGAACTGTACGGAGGCTGCCACATCCACCTTGCATTTATATGGTATCCAATCAACTCAGTCCTTTAGTACTTCTCTAACTAGTGTTGTAATTGGTATCTTATCAACTCAGTCTTTAGTACTTCTCTAACCAGTGTTGTAATCAGCTATCCATCTCCTCTTCTCCTGAATTCCCTAAAATAATTTTTTGGTTGACAGTCAGTGAAGAAATTGGCTTTTCTTCTGCTATTGCAGTCCACTCTGGATGACCCGTACAGTCAGTCAGTGGGTAGGGAACGGAAAGTGGTGGATGCACTGGATATGAAACCAATTATTTGTTTTGACAATCTTATGACCAGATCTCAATCACTTTTCTATTTCAATAATATTGAATTGGAGGAGAACTAGAAGCTAGATGTGGAATTCATGTGGAAGAAACTTAATCACTAAGCAACAGGGTTGAAAACACCCGTTTTGATTTTTGGATGATGACTGGAATAGAATGCCTTGTGACTGCGTTAAGGTCATTATTGCACAAGTAAATTCTTTATGAAAGCAGGCTGCCCATCTCCCTGGCCTCCAGTGTTTGGTATCTTGCATTCCTTTTCTCAGGCCCCCTAATTGCGTTTCCTCCCTTGGACATCCCTCCAATGATCTCCATCTGTCAAGTTGTCTGTCTTGTCAGCATCCGATCTCTTGACTACATCTCTCTGGCTCCCTCTTCTATGGTCCCTCTTTTGTTCCCCTGCTCACACACCATCACCAAGTCTTGCTCACTGCTCTGTTTTAGTTGATCAAGAATGTTCTCATTCAAGGTGAGAAAATCACTCAAGGTGAGGTTTCTGAGCCTTCAGAACACCGAGCAGCATAAACTTAGGTTGGCTACATATTATGTAGTTCTATCTTTTTCTATGCTAGTATAGAAGCAAATAATAAACTAAGGAAAGGATGTGCTTTGCTTACACAGTAGTGAAAGTGGAGAATATTTGGTAAATGAACTGACAAGATTTTCTAGTTTCCTCAGATATTTAGGAATCTAAGATTTTCAGGTCTTGCTTACCAATGTTCTTTATGATTCCTTTTATAACATTGTTAAGTATCCATTTGTAGTAGTAGCAATAATAATAATAATAATAATAATAATATCACCTTTGATATCATATATGTACATATATAAATGATATAAGATATATATGCACATGTAAATAAATATGTGTGTGAGTGTATATGTGTGAGTGTGTGAGTTTGTGAGTGTGTGAGAGAGAGAGAAAGAGAGAAACAGAGAGATTTAGTCTGAAAACATTCTTTTAGTAAAGGAGTATCTCAAATTTCCAGCAAAAGATAGAAAATGCAGTATAACTGGAAGTTAGTAGTAGTGGAAACTGTCTTTAGTACATCCAAATCTCAGTGTTATATTCACTTGTACACACACACACACACACACACACACACACACACACACACACGTGCGCATACACAAACACACAGATAGAAAGAGTCGGAGATAGAAACAGGGAGACAGAAAGAGAGAGGTTTCAAAGTATTCAAAATTTGTAGAGCAGGGAGAATGCTTTGCATTTTGAAAGATAGAATACATTGACTTTGTTTCTGAGGCAGTGTCAAATTTTGCAGATGTTTTAAAGTTTTATTTTACATATCTTAATAAAGTGGATGGGACAATTTCTTTTCTTTGTGGATGGTTTAAAATGAAGCATTTTAAGTTTAAATGAGGACGGCTTTCATTCTGGGGGAATTTTAAACATACATTTTCTGTCCCTGATTATACCTTTCATCTACTCATATTCTTAAAGCTGATATAAAATAATTCATATTAAACTTATACAGATTATTACTTTATCTAGTAACAAATATCTGAGAAACATGAACAGAAACTCTCATTGATATTTTGGCATTTAAAATTAGCACATTATTTTTCTATTTTGAATAGGAATAATTACTGCTGAATATTTTAAATGGAATATTTTAAACTGATTAATTTTTAGGTTTAGTTTTTGACATGAGAATATTCTAATTTACTTATGCTTAAGTACCTTTACATGTCTATTATTTATGTTAGGAAAAAAAATATCATCCCAAATTGGTCTACTAACTGCCTATACTCTGACATATTTTACGTTAGATTCTACTTTATTTTCTTTCATACCTCTACACTTAATTTTCTACTCTCATTTATTATTCATTTTACATTTTGGTTTCATAAACTGTTACATATTTTCTTCTTTATTAACGGTGTTAATTATAAGTGTATATCATCCTCTATAGGCTCAAAATAATGAGTTCTAGTTGATTATTAACAGTCTCTTCACAGTTTCAATATATAGCTATAACAATGTTTTGCTAAGGCATGCATACTTCCAACTAATAACACAAGACAATCTTGCCAATATGATTGTTGTTGGTTTGAAGAAAATATTTAGACAAAGGAATACTATAAAACTCATATTCTTCACATTATACCAATAGATCAAGTTGAAACTCACTTCTTTTTTTTACTCATCACTAAGTTTATTAAGCATTACCATAGATTCATAGGCTGTTATGTAAAATGATATGGACATATTTACTCTTCTCTTTTGTCCAGGTTTTCCCATGTTTATATGCTACAGGAATGTGATACAATGTCACTAAGCTCTAGACAAATGAGGATTTCCATTAGAAAAAAACTCACATACTCATTATTTCTTTGAGAATTTCACTAACACTTTAATACAACTTGATATATGGAAATTCATGCTCTTTTCATTATGGAGGCCAGAAATCTGAAATTAACAATATCAAGTCATGGTCTTCTCCAACCAAAGGCTCTGGAAGGGAATCCTCCTTTGTCCATTGCAGCTTCTGACAGATTGATGTTGGGCTTAATGCTGTAAAGCTCACATCTTTGTATTTGCTTTTATATTTTTCTTCCCTTCCTACTCTCACAAGGACACATGCATGATGTATGGTTTGGGGTCCACCAACATGATATACTCTGACCTCATTTGAACATATTTAATTATGTCTGTCAAAAGACTATTACCAAGTAGGTTTGTCATAACTTTCAGGCAGTAAAGTGCTCATGTCGGTTTAGAGGATTTTACTGCTCAGCCTTTTGTTGCCTGAGCTTTATAGTCATGTATTTCAAGTCTTATCTATTCTCAACTTTAACAACCACTAGCACATTTTCTATTAAGTAATTTTGTCATAAAATAATCTTATATACATATAATCATAAAGTATGAAACTTTTAGGATTGATTATTTTCACACTTAGTAGAATTTTCTATGAATTCATTGAGAGTGTTGTACATATCAATAATTAATTTCTGTTCTAATTTAATCACCTGAATCCTTGGTCACGTTAAGGTTGGATAAATTTGTTTATCTGTGTTCATTTAAGCACATCTGTGTACCTCAGAAGTTTGGATAGCTGAATAAATTAACATAAACATTTGTGTACAGATTTCTGTTATTTAACTCATCTTTATTTCTCTGGGAATTTATGACAATGCTCAGAAATGTGTTTAAAGGCTATTATCACATAGATGACAGAGATGCAATTTATGAGAAATCCCATGCTCATTTTCTTCATCTTCCTTATCCTTAGAGTATTTCAAAATTACTGTAAATAAAAAAAAAAAAACCTTTTACTTGCATTCAAGAAAACATGCAATTCTATATATTTTCAAGCCTGTTTTTCAAATATATTTTTTTAAATATATTTTCAAAAGAAGTCCATGTTGTTCTTCCTCTTTGCCTAATGCATTCTATTCTCTGCACATCTATCTTTCTTTGGATGCACTTATCATGCTCTGCTGTTGTGGAATGATTAGTCACTGATTCCTTCATTTTATAAGATGTTAATAGTGTGGCACTGTTCAGGGTGTTCATTATACCTCAAGCCACCACTCTGACTTCAACTGCATTTCCTTTACTTGTCCATCAAGAAGCAAACTTGTATGCAATTCCCAAGAAGAACAAGTCAGAAACCAATTCAAAAATGGTAATGGAAAATGTAGAGCTTGTATTAGGAAACATACCGAAGTCTCATTTAGGCAGTTGAGAAAGGAGATACAAAGTTGCACAAGGTCCAAGAGTCGAATACCTATCACAGTTACAGGGTATAACAAGTGCAGAACCCTGTTTAGAGTTTGCCTCCTGGGAGTCCTGATTGTCCCGGACAGAAAAATCTTTCCATTTCCAATTATTTGCAAAAAATTCATATTATCTTTCTTGCCCTCTGTGCCAGTTTTCTCTTCTCTTTATCTCATTCTACTGACATAATTTTCTCAGATACTGACCTTTTAAAAATCACCTTTTGAAAACCATGTATGTCTTTAGACTTTCTGTTGATATGCCAAGAGAAGATATACTAATAGTGAAATGAGAACACTGCAGAAGCCAGTGGGCAAACTTGTCTGGAGATTGAATGATGCTCAGTCTAAAATACATACATTAAAGTCATGGACTTTTTTCTCCCTTTTTTATTTTCTTCTCTCCTCTCCTACTCCACTTTCAATACTAGGCACAATGGAACTGCAGTTGATCTGGCCAGGATTTTCTCTCTAAGCTGTAATCTCAACCTGAAGTCTTAGTTCTTTTTATTTTTTTTAATTAGACATTTTCTTTATTTATATTTAAAATGTTTTCCACTTTCCTGGTTTCCCCTCCAAAAACCCCCTATACCACTCTCCCTCCCCCTGCTCACCAACCCACCCACTCTTGCTTCCCTGTCCTGGCATCCCACTACACTCTGGCATCAAGCCTTCACACGATCTAGGTCCTCTCCTCCCACGGATGTCCTACATATGCAACTGGAGTCATGAGTCCCTCCATGTGTACTCTTTGGTTGGTGGTTTAGTCCCTGGGTGCTCTGGGGTAAAGGATAGTTCATATTGCTATTCCTCCTATGGAGCTTCAAACCCCTTCAGCTCCTTTCTCTAACTCCTCCACTGGGGACACTGTGCTCAGTCCAATGGTTGGCTGCGAGCATCCACAGTGGTATTTGTCAGGAACTGGCAGAGCCTCTCAGGAGACAGCTATATCAGACTCCTCATAAGTAAAATCGGTGTACACGAGAAATGGAGCATTGCAGTGTTCTCCAGGATAGATGTTTATGACAAACATTTTTTACCTTTATGTAGTCTTAAGTCTTTTCATGTTAGAATAGCTTTGGTATAAATTTATCATTCCAGAAAAATGGATAGGCTAATTTTCACCTATCCCTTCAATTCTCCACATCCAATCTCCCAGATTCACTCATGACTCTGAGGCAGACCAACTGCGGAGGTCACTCCGCAGCCTTCCTCCCATTTCTAGTGGATCACACAGATCTTCCCCTCCTATACTCTCCCCCAGTTTAATGCTTTACACTACCCAACAAGTCCAGCATGTACTGTCTGGAAAAGCCAGAGGCCACTCCAGCCAGGGAAGCAGCTAGGCTAGCTGAAGACCTTTGCCTTTCCCCAGCTCCAAAACCAATTCCCCATTCTTATAACCAACTTTGTAGCAAACCAACTGTTGAATCTCCTCTTTCCTCTGCTGCTTCCATCTTCTTGGATCACACAGATCTTCCCCTCCAAATTCCCTTCATTCCACTCATTGTTTTCTCTCAGCCTTCAATACTCTCAGGATTTTCCTAGGAACCCATAGGCCACTTCAGTGAGGGAGGCAGATTGCCTCACTGCAGATCTTCACTTCTCCCTCACTCCTCAAAACCAATACTCCAGTCTCATCCCTGCTCTCCCACAGACCGCATGTTGAGGCCTCCCTTTACCTCGCTTGGAAGCAGATAATAATGTGATACGTTATACTATTAAACTTTACCTCTTGTTAAACATAAAACTTATTGTTTTATGGATTGATTTTATAGGTATTTTATATAACTCAAGTATTATAATTGTTAAGGGTATGTTCTAGGTCAGGTCTTGAATGATAAGAAATATTTTAGTACCACTAATCAGCTTGTCATTAGCAAGTGGGAAATTCTATTTTCTAATATACCAATGAGATACAGACAAGTCCCTAAAATTTTTCCCTCTTTGCAATGTAAGTAAAATAACTAAAATTACTAGTTTGTGTTCCATTAAATACTCACTAGTGTTTTCTAAAGAATATGTTTTTATTTTTGTTATCTTCATTTCTGGATGTGGCATGAAATCATTAGAGATTTATTTCGCACATCCATTCAAGGGGCTCTCCATGCATCTTGCAGTGTATGGGTCCCATGCACTACTTTTTTCTGTCAGTGCCTGGCCTTTGATTGAGTTCTTTACTAGGCAAAGCCTTGTTATTATTGTACTCTTGACTGGGCTTCCAGCAGCTCTCCCCATAGACTGATGCCAGTGCGCAGCCAGGGGCCTAAGATCCCTGCTAGGTGGGGATCAAACCTCCACAACAGGAATTCTTCAAGGCAGGTCACACTCGGTTCTAAAACCCAGGCAATATCACATAACAATGTCATTACTCATTTAGAATTCTTTTTCTGTCCCTTGACTTCATCTCTGAAAACTTGTAAGTAGTTTTGCTCAGTAAATTTCCAAGTGGTAAACCAGGCTGTGCTTCAAAAGGCATGGGGGGAGGGGTGGAGGGTGGGAGGATGTCTTTACATGAGGAGAATCTTCTACACAGCTTCATGTTGTAAAATAGAATGGAACTCCTAGGGCAGGTAGAGTAAACTAAGTCAAAGAAATCACAATAAGAACTCATTTAACAGCATGGGATATCATGAAGAGAGGGGTTTTAATACAATAGTTGAAATCACAGTTTGCTAATGAATATTTTCCATTATTTGAGTGGTCATGTTGATTTTATTTACGTCTCCTATTTTTGCCTTCCAGTGTTGATTAACACAACACTTCTAGCCCTGCTGCCTGCAGATCATTCGCCTGGCTCTAGGGCAGAACTTCAGGGAAGAGCCTCCACATACAGCTCAAGCTCACAAGTGACCATTCCGGGGATTTATGATGTCAATTTAATAAGATGTTTATCATCTAGAAAATTTTTAACTTTTGTACAGTCAGTAAGAACATAATACTGTGGTAAGAACTTATATCACTTATATCACTTATTTATATCACTTTAAAGGAAAGCTGGTTGCCTAATGCCATATATGTTTCTAATTGCAGTACATTTGTTTTTCTCTTATCTCTAGGCTACCACATTAATATAAGCCTCCTGTTGCTTGCAGAGGAAAGAAGGAAGCTAACATTCTGAAATTTAAGTCATTCTTTTCTTTTCTTTTTAAGTTGTCCAGATTTTATTTTATTGGTTAGATTTATTTATCTGTTTTTGTCTGTTTTATTATTATTATTATTATTTCTGAGTGTTTCAGTGAGACTACATGGGTTGATGTTCACCATGTCTATGCAGAAGCTCGAGGAGGGCAGCAGAGGGTGCACCTCTGGAATTCTATTCCCTCCGAGTCATCCTATGGATGCTGTGAAAGCCCTGTTTCCTCTGAAAGAGCAGTAAGGGTTTTTTTTGTTTTGTTCTGTTTCGTTTTTTTTTTTTTGTTGTTGTTGTTTATTGTTTTTTGTTTTTTGAGACAGGGTTTCTATGTATAGCCCTGGCTGTCCTGAACTCACTTTGTAGACCAGACTGACCTCGAACTCAGAAATCCACCTGCCTCTGCCTCCCGAGTGCTGGGATTAAACTACTGAACAATCTCCAAAGCTCCTGATTTCCCTTTAAACCAGTCTCTCTCATTATTTATAAGTAAAAATCCTTTTATATAAACAAAAGTCCAAATACAATAATGACCAAGGTACATTGTAATTTCTTACTTATTTTATTAAGTCATCAAAGAAAAGCTATAATAAATGCATTTAATAAAATACATGCCTCAGCAATGTCTTATACTAAAGGATACTGCGATAAAATTTTAGCACTATTTTTAATCTCAAAATCATGTCCATAGCAACAGACACAATTATCCTAACCAAAGGTTTGAGGAAAATAAAACTGAATTTCTTTGAAAAAGCTATTTGCTCAAACATAATCTCAAAATAAGCCAAAGGAAACTAACTTTTAACTACTTTTCATATATACTTCATGAAATTGTTTCACCAACATTCTCAAATATCCACCTTGTATGTGGCTCGTTATGATTATGACTAATTTATGTTTCTTATGTCATTCCTTATAAAAAGTTGTAAATTCACATAGGTATATAATATAATTTAATATCTATAAAGTATGAAGTTTATAATTATAAGATCAAATAAGTGTTTGAACATGGAAAAATGTATTTAATATTAAACATTTCAAATACAATATATAATTAATTAATCATATTTATGCTATGACATATTATTCTTTTGTGGAGAGTTGTTAAGCTAAAAACCGATGTTTTGCCCAAGTTTATTCTAACATATTTGCATATCACAGTTTGGCTTAAAATCAGTGACACAGAACTCTGGAAGAAGTTAAAAGTTTAGATTCCTTTATTATTTGTGTGATATTTAAGTTAGGTCTTCCATAAAATATTCAATATTGCCCTAAGTAAATTGATAATTTAATAAATGACATTTACATTTACGTTAGTGCAATATTTCAGGTGTTTAAGATTACTTAATAAATTAATTAATGACATTTAATTATTAAGTATGGTATTTAAACCTATAACACTTCCATTAGCAATTAAATTGTGAAATTAAAAGGAATGGTCAATTCTACCAAATTCTGAGTTTTTAAGTATGTGTAGATAAATCAAGTATCTTTATCATTCAATTATATTTTTTTTTCAAAATAGCACATACACTATAATCTAATGTTTCATTTGATTGAAGAATTATTTTTCTGCAGTTATGGGGAAAACACTTAATGAAAATTACACATCTGGATATTTCTCTTATATTAGTAAAATACTCAAAAATACTTCATTCTTTTAGTAAGTATGTATTTTCATATTAATATTAAGATACCTTAACATGTTTACTGTAACTAAAAAGAAATTTATATTAAATGAAACTTCCAGAGCGAGGTTGGGATACTTCCCTATGAGTTGTGGTCATAGAGACCCCAAATGCTTGCCCCCAAATACAGGCTATTGCCAGTGCTTTTATTTGCTATCTGCCTTCCTCTCTCAAACATGGTAAGGTATTATTTCTGAAGATACCCCACACTGTGGGTCCAGGATATAGAGAAATAAAGATACAACTGACCTGGAGGCTGTTTCTTCCCTGCTGGCTACTTTTTGCACATTATCAAAGATGCTATGCACACCGCTCAGGGTAAGAAGCCATTAATACTTTTCCACAGTGGTGGACCCTGAACACAACAATACTGTTCTGCCTGACAAAAATACATCCGCTGGTGCAGTGATAGTGTAACAGGTAACCATTGGTTTCT
Source organism: Mus pahari (assembly GCF_900095145.1). Taxonomy (NCBI): domain Eukaryota; kingdom Metazoa; phylum Chordata; class Mammalia; order Rodentia; family Muridae; genus Mus; species Mus pahari. The sequence goes on from NC_034608.1 coordinate 66,783,586, forward strand.
CATTGTATTTGAGGCCAGTTCTATGGGATAGGATCTATGCCCGAGAGTGTAAACCTGACCAATGGAAATTGTAGGAGACATCATAAGCTCTAGTGGGAAGCGTGCTTCTGTTGTTTCGCTACACTGACATGCCAAACTGACATGTGTGTTCTGTTGATAAGCTAGACCACTACTGTTCTCAACTTTGTCAGGACAGTCTTTCCTTTGTTTGCATCAGTAATTAGCAGTTTATAACAGGGCAGTTCTCTGAGAATTAACCGCTGCTGATTCCGTATCTCTAAATGGGATCACTCTATCTTTCCTAGGTCCAAACCCTCTGAGAACATTAACAGAGACATGGAGAAAAGGTTAGTTCTGGAGAAAAAGATGAGCCCCGTGAATCAGTGGTGTCCACATAACATGACGATTGAAATAACGAATACACAGCAGCTGCGTTTCCCTGCACAAAAATCAACACATGATCGAGCTAGTCACCTTCCGGCATGGATGGTAGAGGAGCTCATGAGAACCTACCTCGGTGCTGAGGGAGTATCAGGTGTGAATACGTTCAGGAGGAAAGGGAGTCATTTCCCTTTTAGTGATTTTGTTCAATAGTAAGTGGTGATCATCATACTCCGGTGAGGAACTGGACACTCACACTTAGGCAAGCCACCCTAATTAAACTCGGTGAGTCGTGAAAATAATATAAGACTTCAAAGCGAGAGGAGAATTCGTTTGGAAGAAGAAAGGTACATGTGATTTTGGAAGGCCATAAGAGAAGTTAACGTGAGAGAGTCTATTTGATCATGTTATATTACATACATACATGAAATTTTCTTATTTATTGTTTCTTTGGAATTTCAGTACATTTCAATGTATCTTAATCATAGTCATTCCCTTTTCTTCCATTCCAGTTTTATCTATCTCCTTCCCAACTTTATGTTTCCTTTTAAAATGTATGGCTATTATTAATAATTAATTAATTAATTAATTAACTTTGAATGCACTGAGTTAGAGTAAATGCTGCTCATAGTGTATGGGGAAGCTCAATCCAATAAGGCAGGAACAACTCAGTAGTGGCTCCACCAAGATGGGAAGAGATTCTGTCTCATCCAGCAATCATATGGGTCTGCCAGAAACACCTCATCTAAAGGTGAGGTCTTGACATCTGCTTCCTATCCATACTGGAAACTTTCACTAGCTTAATCTTGTGCAGGTAACCACGCCTACGTTTAGTTCATCTGAACCATCAGCCATCACCTGACCAGAAGACATTACCTGTCAGTACTCCACCTCATCTCCTGGCGCTTACATTCTTTTCTCCCCTTCTTCCAAAGATATTCAGTGAACCTTGAGAAGGGATGCAGAACGACAGAGCTGTCCCTCTAAAGCTCAGTACTCTCGGTCACCTACTCTCAGCAGGTTGATCCCTTAGGAGTTTCTCCCTTAGAAACAATGTCTGTCAAAATACAGTTTTGCTGGTCTGCATACCAGGTGGATCTGAGAAGGTTTGGCCTGGCCTGAGGGGCCAAATAATTGTAGCTCTCTGAGAGAAACCCTGAGCAAGGTCGACTGTTGGCCCTCTTCTGTGGCCACCGGAGTCAGTGGCAGGCATCTAAATGCAGCAGGGAGCTAGGGGCCAATGTCGGGAGCCACCGAGCAGGAAGTAGCTATGGTAGGCTCAAGCACCCAACTGGTTAGTCCAGGCCAAGGTCCAACAAGGAAAGTTTCAGGAGAGAATAAGCTTCCTTGGAGAATTACAGATTGATATGATAGGCACTGTCAGACGATCTTTAGTGAAATAACTCGTGCACACTATTCCTTGTGGATAGGACATTTTTGGGGGTGGTCTGCGATGTTAGAGATGCCTCATCTGGATGTGGAAGGGCTTCAGGTATTGTCCCTATGTGACTGATTGTCACTGTCTTCTCAATGGTGTGTCATGGCCACATGTTCCAGGATGGGAACCTGGCTGGGGAGTAGATTTAAATTTCCACTTTTCTCTGAGAATTGCCGGGCTTCCTAAATCTGCTTGACCTTACCAGCTTTTTTTTTTTTTTTTTTTTTTTTTCCGTACAGTGGCATGGTCCACTGACCCACACAGCTTAGTAATTACGGTATGTAACGAGAATTTGTAAAGTAGTTTCCAAAGGTACATGAAAAAATCCACGATATGTTAGAAGTACTGCTTTTCCACTGGACACAGGCACTGTATAGGATGCACAAGCACAGTAAATGTCAGGGGATTAAAAAGGATTTTGAAGTTGGGTGTGATGGCTCACATCCTGAGGCAAAGCAATATGCGCAGAGAGAAAAACATGAGCCAAAAAAGCAAAGCAAAACAAACAAACAAAAGTCTTTCTGAAAACCCTTTATGCGTGTTAGAGTTCTTATCCTCTGTATGTATTATTTAAAAAAATGTGTATGAAATGTCAAAATAAATCTGACTTTAACTCAAACAGAATATATTTACTAGCAATACTTAATGCAAGGTATTTTATTTGATTGTTTTAATATTAATCAGTACTTATTCATTATCTTTGTGTGTGTGTGTGTGTGTGTGTGTGTGTGTGTGTATGAATGTGAACGTAGACGTGCTATAGTGTACACTTGAAGGTCAGATTAAAAACCTCAAATAAACCTTAGTTACTGCTATTCTGTTTAGCCCGTTATTGAAAATATTCTGAATTAATTTTCAAGTAAAAGCTCAGTTTTGTGTATATATGATTGTCTATTAATAGCTCATTTTAAAAAGCCTCATTATTAAGAATAAATATCTTCTATGCAAGAGACAATGATTATTTTTAAGGATATGGAGATATGCATGTATTTATATGGATATGTAATTTTACCAGAATGGCAATAATCATTTCAAATAAATATATTCAAGTACATTTGGCTTTTAAACAATTTAAACCATTATATTACTAAAGCTTAAAATGAAAGTCTAGATTGTAACAGCATGTTTAATGTTTTGACTTGAATGTTAGGTTTTAAAAATAATTACAAGGAAAGTATTGAAAATCAGAAGCATGCAGGAAATTATTTTTTTAAAAATAGGTGAGTGTGATAGAAACATAAACATTGTAATGGTGCAGTTTGAGCTGTGGTCTGAGACTCCTCAACCAATATGACCTGAATAAAATGTGAAATTAAGATTTTCCTCACACCTTGGGCAGTCTCATTTGACATATTATAAATGGGAAGGCCAGATGGTGTTTGGGCAAACAATCAGCTTCGATTGCAAACCTGTCCTCTGTTACACACACATACAACACAAGGCTGCTGAGCTACAAACTCTGCTTGAATAACGATAGGAAAAGAAACTAGAGTAAACCTTGCTTCCATTACTGAGCTGACTGCATTATTTAATATAAATGATAATATGTAAAATATATGTGAACTGTTTCAAATAAACGCCCACGTTTTATTAAAAGGATTTCTGTCTGTCAATGTCTACAATAATATCTCATCTCAGTATCTGTGAATGGCAGACATAACAATAGATTTTATTTTTGTTGAATTTTATATTTTACAATGTAAATTGCAATTTTACATACAGCCATATGAGTTTTGTTAGTAATTTAGCTAGTGATCCACAAATTAGTGATTCTGTATATTATAGAAACCGTGTATAATTCAGTATTGTGGCATATTTACAAAGATCACAGGACAGAAACTGGTGCCAGATCAAGAGCACAAATCCTGCATCTTTGCATCAGTCACTTTATTCTGATCACATTTATTTTACTTTTCAGTGGCTTTGTATATTCATCTGTAAAATGGGTCCTAAAATAATGATTGAATCTAGTTTCTACAATATTAAAGCAATCAAAGAGACTGCACAGACAGCATTTTGGGTTCCATTGTTAAACATCATCATTGGTCCCTCTGGAACTTTCCTTACTGGGCAAGCAGGGATAAATGAATATTTGAGGAATTACACTTAGCAATATATAATTGATTTTACATAAGAGTGGGTGAGAAGCACTCTCACTGAACTGGTGGTCTACACTGTGGTGTTGAGGTGTATATCAGTGGCAGGCTCACCACTCCAGGGTTCTGCCATGCCTCACAGAGAACTGCTCAACCATTTAAACAAAGGCTAAATCTTCTGAAACTATGAGTCTACATAAATCTGCAACCTCTCAGGCATAATGTGACATTGTTTAATCCAGGAAAAAAAATTAACAAAGAAAATTGGTGCAAAGAAGTGGAGTTATGGCAATAGCATCATGGCCATGTGTTTCAGAAGCCTTTTGGGGGGTGTTTGGTAAAGCTAGGAGCAGATGGCTAAATACAACATAGAACTCTATAAAGAGGGGGATCTAGAAGGTCAAAATACCAATAAGAAATTGAGTGCATTAAATATGGTCTCTTAAGACATGTTATATGAGAATGAGTACTCTCTTGGGAGTCAGACTAAATGCCATTATATTACATTGTGAATTCTTTCCGCTGTCTGAAACTTTACAGGAGGCTGAAATATAAGAGAGGAAACCTGTAGGTAAGCATGGATGTGCTGGGGGTGTTGCTCACTGTATAGAGGCAAATTTCAAACAAACGCCAGAGGTTAAAGGAAGAAGGGGACCTTTGACAATTGGACTTTGAACTAAAACACATGGTGAGGTAAAGTTGAAGCCACTCAGACCAGATTCCAGCGATGAAAACAATATTCAGGACATAAAATTCATCCCGAAGACAGTATCACCTGCCCAAAGGAAGACCGAGTTTGGTCTGTGAGAATCCATAGCTCTGGGAAAGTCTCTAAATGTACTGACCTTGCTTTTGTCTTTTGTAGTTCTGCAGCTGGCTAAGCTGGCCTTGTTTGTTTGTTTGTTTGTTTGTATTTGTTGGTCTATTTTTCTGTGATTTTTTGTTTTGGTTTCCTTTTGACTTAAAAGCTCATCCTAAGGGTTGCTTGAGACTGAAAAGGAAACTGAACTCTCAGTCTAATTGCTGACTAGGTAACAAAGATTTTCTATTGTCTTAAATCCATGCTGAAACAGTCTCTAGCAGACACAACACCTCGCCCAAGGAAAATGGGAAGAATGCTTTGGGAGTTTCTCAATTGGCCTAAAGTTGCCTATTGGAATTTAACTCATTTGCAAGACTGTGGGATGGTCCATCCTTTCCTCTCAGCTCCAAACTTTGTCTCTGTAATTCCTCCCATGGGTGTTCTGTTTCCAATTTTAAGAAGGGGCAAAGTGTCCACATTTTGGTCTTCCTTCTTCACGGCCCCACCCAGGGATCCATCCCATAATCAGCCAGCAAACAGACACTATTGCATACGCCAGCAAGATTTTGCTGAAAGGACCCTGATATAGCTTCTCTGGTGAGGCTATACCAGTGCCTGGCATCACAGAAGTAGATGGAACACAGGGCTCCCAATAGAGGAGCTAGAGAAAGTACCCAAGGAGCTGAAGGGGTCTGCAACCCTATAGGTGGAACCACAATATGAACTAACCAGCACCTCCAGAGCTCATGTTTCTAGCTGCATATGTAGCAGAAGATGGCCTAGTCAGCCATCATTGGGAAGAGAGGCCCCTTGGTCTTGCAAACTTTATATGCCCCAGTACACAGGAACACCAGGGCCAAGAAGTGGGAGTGGGTGGGTAGGGGGGTCGGGGGAGAGGGTAGAGGGGACTTTGGTGATAGCATTTGAAATGTAAATGAAGTAAATACCTAATTTAAAAAAAATTGGATAAAAAAGAAAGACTGTAGGATATCCATTCTGCACAATATTTCCCAAAGGAATATTTCCCACTGTTCAGTTGTTCATGCATACACAGGCATGCAAATGTCAGTGTAGTCTTTCCTAGTCAAGAGACCCTGACTATTGGGGCAAAACTCATGGCAGAACATTGTCTCATGCAAAAAATGCTGGACTTGTAGACATAGATGAAGTAGTTGATTTTTAGCTGTTGTTGTTGTTGTTGTTGTTGTTGTTGTTGTTATTGGTGGTGGTGGGGGTTTGATTGGTTGGTTGCAGAGCACACTTTATAAACACAGTGTCACTGAAGGTCAGAATTAGAAAAAAAATCCTGAATATTTTGATTGTCTTAAAAAATTAAGAGAACAGTCATGGAAACTTTGAAGTAAATTCAGAAGCACAGCTCATGGAGAGTTCTCAGCATGAGATTCATTTGCCTCCACTGGACTCCATCCATGAATCAAGGACAGAATAACTCTTGTGAAGGACACAATGGAAATCTATGTGTGTCCTTGACAGCCTCTTTCAAATGTGAAAATCAAGAATATGCCCCTGTTTTCAAGTTCTCATGATAACTACTTCTTCTTTGGTCACAAAATTTCTAATCTCCTCCTCAAAAAGGGACGTTTTAACAAAATTAAGATATGCTATGCTGTAGGCAGTTATTCAGGAATAGGGAATAATTGTAATGTCAATTATTACTTGGCAACATCATTACAAGAAAAATGGCTTAAAGCCGATTTTAATGACCCATGCATTATCAAAACACGAAAATGTAGAACCGATCAGCCCACGATGGATGAAATCACTTGGGCTGATTTCTGATCTCAACTTTTACTTCTCTACACTCATTCTGTTGTTTGAATTTTGATCCCTAGTAACTGTCTAGAATAAAACTGCTAGAAAAAAACTCTGTAAACATACACTAGGATTGTAGATGTGGAGGAAGTTGGCATACTGTAGTCCAGAGGTTAATTTTCTTATCTCAGGTTAGCTTCATTGCATTGAATGGCCATTCATTGTCCAGAACTGTGTCAGACTTAATATCTTGTGGCTAATAGATGAAAGATGTCATAAAATCTATCAACTTAGCAAACCACTGTTTTCTACCAATGCAGCTCAGAATGTCATCAGACGGCACGTGAGGCCTGTAGAAATGCATACACATATGATAAATACCTTTCTGATGATTCTGCCCATGTGTTTAGGGTATCTTGATGCGTAACTTCCTTTGTTTTGTTACTATTGGAAAATTCATCAGATTGTTTCCATGTTGAATTTGGAGTGACCTAAATCTATGATCCTGCAGCGTGGTCATTCATATTTGATCCAGAGTTCTGTTATTCCTTTCACAGTAAGAACCATGTTTCTCGCACTGACATACCCACTTGTTTTTATCTGTGGTGGTGATTTTCTCAGTGTACGTAGGATAGCTTCTTAGCCTGAGCTGTTAAATCATAGCCTGAAGTTGGCAAGTCTTATATTTTGCTTAATGAGAGCTCAATTCTCAGAGTAGCAATTACGTTTTACAGCGTATTTCACAGCACTCCAGACAACTAAGTTTGACTTTCTCCTTAAATACCTTTCTAGCCTCTTGTTTTTATTTTTAATGAGCATGTGTAAAATATGATCTTATAGCCATATACTTTTATGTTTCTTAACCTCTAGTGACTAATAATGATATTTTAGTGATTAACTAGAAACACTGTACTACCAATTCATAAACACCTTCACAGTTTTAAGAAAATAGACAATTGCTGCATACACAAATGTGTATACTACTTTCTAAGAGAAAAATACCACATATTGAAAGTATTTTCAATGTACACAAGAGGTATTTTTTAAAAAAAGCCTTTTATTTGCAACATTTTACAGTACTACATGTTGGCACCAGGACATTCTAAACCTATGAGTCAACAGTGTGACCTGTGACCTGCAGACCAGCTGCCAAGCCAACAACCACCATATCTCAGAACCCACTTGGCTCACCTCCCACCCTTACTTGTGTTACATCATTTTACATATAAATAAGAACACCCCCTTCTCTTTCTTTCTTTCTCTCTTCTCTCCCCTTCCAATCATCCTGCCACTCACTTGTCTCTTCCTCACAATAAACCTCTTTCATGTGGGACCTCCTTGGCTTAGCGTGCTGTTTGGTGTTACCTGCAATCTTATTACATCACTACATACTTCGGGAAAATAGAACTTTTTTCTTTTATTTATTTTTTTAACTTACATCTTTATAGGTGTTTGCTTTCACACCCTTGGTTTGTATTTTTCTTCTCTTTTATACTTTAGATATATTTACAATCTTACAAATCAAAGAAAATGGAAATCTGCTGTTCAAAGCAAATCGCTTACATTAAATTGGATCATATATCCTTTAACATATATCTCTGTCTATCTATCTATCTATCTATCTATCTATCTATCTATCTATCATCTATCTATCTATCTATCTATCTATCTATCTATCTATCATCTATTAGATACAACAAAAATGTAAATAAATGTGACTTTCATGAACTAACATTAAAAATAGATTAGACCTGGTAAAAACCTTCAATTCTCTTTCTGGAACTTGAAAATATTGGAAGTCTATGACAATAAAATATGCTGTTTTATGAAAGGCACCCATTCTAATAGTCATATGAGAAACTACTTTATAAACTAACCCTACCTTTATCACTGGATTGGCCACTTGCCAAAATACTCACCTGTTTTGAAATGTATGTATATGCAAACATACATGTTTGAGGATAATTTATGTAAATAAAAAGCATAATGTATAAAACTGTAAAATTGTACAAGAGTTCAAAATTTCAAACTTCATTTTCACATACAGTGAAGATATTACTTAATCTTTGCTTCTCCGTAGTCTCATAGATATTTCGTGTAATTAAGGTCAATGTCCTGATATTCTCAACAATCTCATTAATTATGCATTGGCTACTGGGTAACTTTTTTACTTAACAAGTTCTCAAAATATATTTTAGAAAGTAATCCATTTAATAACAAGTTGGATGGTAGCTGAATGTTTCCTTGAGTGTTACAGGACTTGATGTAAGTAATATTCACTCAGACTCTTGGTCAAATTTCATTTTCTCCTAGGAGAGAAATAACAAACTTTTCAACTCTTCCAAGTTTCCAGACGTTCCTGTTAATAGTTCTTAAGGTGGATATTTAGTTTTAATAACTCCCTGAAAAACTTTTATGTTTAAGTATTTCATAAACAGTGACTTTAAACAATATTTATCAAGATATTAATTATAATTTCTTTGATTTTGGTCAGCCATTTTGTTACTGTTTTTTTATTGTTGTTTAAGGAAAAAAATTATTATGTTGTAGAAGGACTTCTTTTAGAATCTCCTAATTGGTAATGAATGTTTAAATATTCTATCTTAGTAGTCCTAGTATGTACTGGCAGTACATGAAAAGAAGGGAATAAAATTTCATAAACAAAGTAATTCTACATATTTTCCACTTTGAGATAAATTACATCTCATAAATTAATAGACTCCTTATTTTTTAGTTCATTTGATTTTTTTCATGAAATTAATTCTCTAAGACAACTGGTTTGAGTATGTTTAACAAGTCTACTGTAAAATATTTCACAGCTCATCTGAATGTATTTTGATTTCTAGCAATTGTAGTTACAGTTGCCAAAAGAGATTATTGAAGTGCATAAACAGATGGTGTGTAGAAACAATGTGTGTCACATAACTTCCTATGAAGAGCAATAGATAATAAGGCTAAATAGTACATTTAAATCCTATCCAAAGTATACAGATACACTCTGTCTCACACACACACACACACACACACACACACACACACACACACAACCACACACACACACACACCTGATAGGATAGGATATACTAGTGTATATTTAAGTCCTTGAGTTGTAGAATTTCTTTGTTATTACATAAAGACTAGTCTCAACTTATCCTCAGATTCAATATTACATTCGTGGAAAGACTAATAACACCATGAAGTCAGTAATGAATGACATGAAAAGCCTCCCAGAAGCAAGAGGAATGGCAAGTTAGTTCAAAGTGCAAGAGAGAAATGCAGGGATGGGCTTGCATGGGTATTCATTATGCCGAAGTGGCTAAAGATGCTAAATTGGAGCAGATGTTTCAGCAATTAAGCCAGCATCTTCCTGCTTTGAAATTTAACCCATCACCAAGGGATATGGAATATTACAATCATGAGAATACATTGAAAGGGGAAGGTTGGAGCCAGAAAAATCATAAGGGTATAAGATATTTAAAAACTGCTATCCAGAGGCTAATCAGATAAAACATATAAATCTATTCAAAATATTAAAACTAATTTTAAAATTCTGAGAAATGAAATATCCCTCTTGAGAAGACATATTCTCTAACAACAACAACAATAAAAGTTGAATTAATACAGTAAAATACTGAGGCAGTCTCGCATTCACATCATCATCAACAACAACAACAAAAACAACAACAATAACAACTAAAACAATAACAACACATTTTCTAACTCTCTCAGGAGTAGAGACTCAGACCAAATTCTTTTTTTTTTTCTCTATGAGGAAAGGCATTGAAAATAAGATTGACTAAGAAAACTAGAAATATCAAAATTAGTCATCAAGATGCAAATATATGTTAATGTTTTATTTTGAATATGTTTGTCTATCTTTGTAACCCTGAATATCATCTTGATTCTTGGTGGAAAATATATTCTATGGGAAAAAAATACCGATTTACATTGTCTTTCAAGGTAAAAGCAAGTGGAACCAAATGCAGAATTTAAATGCAGTTTATGTTATACTCTTTCACTTTTCTGTATATTTCCTAAATTGTCTTTATCCATACATAAAAATTGTAGTTTTTACTTTTGAATTTTGTAACAGTATACATTGATACTTTAAATATTGTCTATGATGTTGTAATCTGTAGCTGCTTATATTAGGAATGCTAAATACGTTTCCCCCAGAACTGAGGGACCCTGCTCACAGTTGGTTTTGATTGGTAAATAAAGATGTCAGCAGCTAATAAATAGGCAGTGCAGACAGGGGCGGGACTTTTAGTGTTCCCTTTTAGGATTCCCTGGTTTGGGAGAGAGGAAAGGAAGAGAATATCTGCAATGACAGGAGAAGGAGAAGGAGGAAGAAGTGGAGGAGGAGGAGGGGGGAGGGGGAGGGGAGGGAGAGGTGGGGGAAAGGAAGGAGGACAATGAGAAGGAGAAGAAGAGATGCCATGCCTGAGATGAGTGGAGGACAGGGAGGCTTAACCCACATATGAAGGAGTCAGGAGCGTGCTGCCCATCTGGGCAGCTCTCGGGGTCCAGGGAAGCCAAAATAGAATATAGAATTTAGTAAGTAATAACTCGGGATTATTCATGGGAGGTGGATTAACCACATGGATATTAGGCAATGGCCCAGCAATTGAGCTGATTAAGGCATATCAAAATAGAAAGACTCTCTGTGTGTTGTTCATTCAGGAGGTAGTGTGGACCTGTCTCCTGGATTTATATATGAAAAATAGTTACAGCTATCATTTTGTTAAGGATATACAAAACCTTATACACATCTTTTGGGGGATATTTTGGGTCTTGGAAAGTAATAATTTGTATCTCAGTACGTTTATGTTTGAGGTAAAACACAAATTTAATATTTTATACATCCATTATTAGTAATAGTTAAATTTCTCAATGTACAGAGATTTTCTTATATCTTAAAAAAATGATAATTAAACTACCACCACCACCACCACCATCACCACCACCATCACCACCACCACCATCACTACCACCACCAACAAAATCATCATGCAGACAAGGAGTAGATATGAGTGATATCATCCAGCTAGTTGTGCTTTGTGCCTTTAATCCCAGAACTTAGAATGCCGAGTCAGGGGAGTCTCTGAGAGTTTTAGGTCAGCATGGTCTGCAGGGCAAGTTCTAGACAGCTAAGGCTATAGAGTAAAATTCTGTCTTGAGAAAAACAAACAAGCAACTACAAAAAGCAGGAGAATGAAGAGGAGAGGGAGAGGGAAGAAGAGGAAGAAGAGAAATGCTTGACACCTACAAAAGCTTAATTTTGACATTAATTGAGAATTTATAGTTGTATAGCACCGTCAACACCAATCCAGTTGCAAAATGGTTTAAGACACACCAGAATATTTCCTGAACAATGGGTCTACTTTTCATTAAAAGCAAACAAGGAGACAAACAAACAAGTTATCTAACAAAGACACCCAAAGGAGATGATATTCATTCATAAGGCTGGGTCCACAAGCATTGGCAAACTCCAGTAATATAATGGAAGTCATTTCATCAGTATTAGTAAAGTGTTCATCACTGACAAATAAATGTTGTAGCCATTGTGATTATTCTGCACAATCTGACAACTGCCCTGCTAGTTAGGGACTCACTAGAATGCTGTCTCACAAACATCAGGGCAATGCTTTCACCATCACCTCCATTTTTAAGAGTTCCTGTCCTTCATGTCCTGTTTTTATTCTTGAAGAGTTGTTATTTGCTCCTAGACTTCCTATTGTGTATTTCAATGGCAAGCAAATGCCTTACTATTAACCTGTCTCATTAAATGAATTGATGAAAAGACCTTTGGTTATGTCCATTGATGATTTTTTTTACATAATTTTAAATAAAAATGTGTAGCATTCTCATGGCATGAAAGTATGTATAGTGTGTCCTCACTACCATGGACAACAACTTTCACGCAGTCTTCAAATTTCTGTGCAAGAAATTTGTACTTATTTTTTAAAATTATGATTATATGATTAAATGCTAAACATATTGCTTACAGAAAAGAGACTCAGGTGTTGCTCTTCCACTTTTGCTAAGTCACCCATTTTTTTCTCATATTTTAAGTGTTACGAAGCCTTATTGTGACTTAAGTTATATAGCAAGATTTTAGATGTTGTGTGGAAGGCATGGCCTCCATGTGGCCTAACTTAACCAGAGTGACCGTGATCATATTTTCATATTATAATTATCAATTTGTATGTAACACCAGCATGTCTACGATTCATATTTTCTTATTTCAATATTTGAGTTTTATCTCTACAGATGTATTGAGTTTATGGATGTGTGTGTGTGTGTGTGTGTGTGTGTGTGTGTGTGATCCGTATGTCTGTTGCCATGGAGATGAAGGCACTTAATACCTTCGAGTTGGAGGTACAGAAAGTAGTGAGCAACCGTGTGACTGGTTGAAGTTGAATCCTGGTCCACTGAAGGAGCAGACTGTGCTCTTAACTGCTGAGCTACCTCCCAGTTTCTGATTTATATTTTTAAACCATTAGAAATACAGGGGAATATGCTAGTCCCAGTTATAGAGTATGAAGTTCTTATTTATGATGGTTTGAGTATGTTATTAGGCTCATATATTTGAACCCTTGATCTCCAGTTAGCAGTCTGTCTGGGGAGTTTATGGGACTATTAGAAAGTGGAGCCTTGGTTAAGGATATACATCATTGTGAGTGGGATGTGAAGGGTTATAGCCTCACCCTACTTCCTTATATCTGTCTCTGCTTCCTGGGTATAGACAGAAAAATGTGTCTACTACCATGCTTTTCTTGTCTAATGCCACACATAAAGGAATCTATCCCTCTGGACTCATAAGCCACAATAAATCCTTTCTTTAAGTTGCTTTGATAAGGTCCTGATAACATTAATATTGGCGATGTACTTAGCCTTCTTACTCTGTTGTATAATTTATCTCATTTTACTCATCACAACTCTATTAAAAAGACTTTATGATTATTTGACTATTGACTATAATGTAACCTTCATGCGAAGAGGTTGAAGAAATGATCCAGGTTACATGTTTAATCAATGGGAAAATGGAATTGTGATGTCAATAAAATGGTATCTAGGACTACACTCATGATCAAGATACTGTTCTTTCCTTTGCGATGTTGACTCTCTCCTATTTTTTTTTTTTTAATAAGAAATCTTTTTCTTTTCTCTTTTTTGGTTTTTTGAGACAGGGTTTCTCTGTGTAGCGCTGGCTGTCCTGGCACTCACTTTGTAGACCAGGCTGGCCTTGAACTCAGAAATCTGCCTGCCTCTGCCTCCCAAGTTCTGGAATTAAAGGCGTGCGCCACCACTGCCTGGCGACTCTCTCCTATTAATGAAGATACTGTCAGGATAAGACAACCTAGATAAAAAGAAGGTGAGTTATAATTGAATAGTGCCTGAAGTCTAGTCTAGGACTGGACTTTTCAATTTGTAAAAGCAATACAGCCTCTTTATTGTTTAAGTGAGTTTGAGTTGATGATTCTGTTACTTGCAGCTGAAATCATCTTACAAAGTACTTAAGTTATTATTGCCTGGAAAGGATGGCCACAAATAACAGACTAACTGCAATGTGTTGAGCTGACTAGAAAGGAGATAAAGCAAGCCACTAAGGACCTATTTATTTTGTAGTGGGAATCTGGTAATCATTGTTAGTAGATTTTATCCGATTAAGTTAGTGGTACTCTTTTACCCCAGTGATAGCTTCAATCATGCAACTGTAACATGTTTGACTTCTAAAAGCCTCACTGTCCCTTTGATGATTTAATGATTGATTCCGAGATAGAAAAAAATAAAGAATTAAAGGGTTCTCTTTAAAAATGACATTATGGAAGTGAATGTCCCTTTACTTCAACAGCTAAGTCTTTGTTGGTAAAATGTTGAAGATGAATCCACGGTAAGAGATATATGAATATTATGGTTTATTGAATAAGAATGGCTCCCACTGGCTCATATATTTGAAATTTTAGTCATCTGGAAGTTGACCTGCTTGAAAGGATTAGAATTATTAGGAGGTTTGGCATTGTTGGATGAATTGAGTTACTAGAGGTGGACTTTGAAGTTTCAAAAGCCCAAGGCGGGCCCTGTTCCTATCTGTCTGTCTGTCTGTCTGTCTGTCCGTCCGTCCGTCCATCCATCCATCTATCTATCTATCTATCTATCTATCTATCTATCTATCTATCTATCCTTCCATCTATCTATATATCCACATGCTGCCTGTCTGTATGTCCATCTGTCTGTCTGCCCATCTATCCATTTGTCCATCCATCCATCCATCCATTTATCCATCCATCCATCCATCCATCCATCCATCCATCCACCCACCCACCCATTTATCTGCCCACCTGCCCACCCGTCTGTTCATCTGTCCATCTATCCATCATCTATCCAACAATCCATCTCCTCTATCTATCTATCTATCTATCTATCTATCTATCTATCTATCAATCTATCTATCTATCATCTATAATTTTTTTGTTTTTCTTTCTCCAATCTTTCCTCTCTGTCTACCTATGGATCAGGATGTAGCTCTCAACTACTGCTCTAATGTCATGAATGCTGCCACAGTACCTCATGATGATCATAATGGACTAAACTTTTGAAAGCATAAGCAACTCCATATTCAATATTTCCTTTTATAAGAATTACATTGTTTATAGTGTCTCTTCATAGCACTAGAACACTGACTATGACAGTGATTAAAAATAGGAGAAAAGGCAATGCTTTGAGGAAACAGTATAGCTTAACAACCTGAGACCCCATTTGACTTGAACTATAAATATCCCTTGTAATCTAACAATGGACTTATCATCCTGTGATACCACCTATACCAAACTATACCTACGTCCCCATAGAAACATCCAATGTAGTCTTTCTTGTCAGTTTCTACTTGCATTCTCTTTTAACCATATATAGGCACAGAAGGAAAAGAACCAATCTTGCTTAGACTACTTGTAGACACATGAGCAGTGAAGAAATCTGTGTCCTTTTAACGAACTCTTAGGGAAACACGAAGCAAAATGAAACTCTATGAACCTTCTTATGCAAAATTAAGTACATATATGATTAAAATTAGAAGCATTATAAGAAGGTGTATGAGCAACATATAAAAGCTTACATAATAAAAATCTGTCAATCAAAATATAGATTTATTTAGTTTGCCCTTTAGGTAGCAAACTCTTCTTTTTCTTGAACTCCATAAAATGAAGGCCCAAACAATAACAGTTCCAGTGCCTTACAGGGCATTGCTGCCATTGACTTACCTTTTTACCAATACTCTCTATTGCCAAAAGATTTATAGAATTCACTTCCATTGGATTTTTTTATTAGTATCATTATTACTTGAGCCAATGAATATACTTTACTGTGCATGAGATTCTAGGACAGGTCTTATGCTATGACCAAAGCATGCTTAGTCACATAGGGTTCCCTGTGCACTAGGTTTACAAGAAGTATTTGCTTCAGGCATATTCGTCCTCTCCTAATCTATGTCATTTAGCTGAATTTAGACTTTCTCCTTTCACTTTTGAGTTCTACTTATTTTTAAAGCCATCCTCCTTTTGCAAGGTGGCTATACATAAAGAATGTAGGTGCTGAAGAATGAATCTGTACACTCTGAGGATGGCAAGGCAATCAATGTCTAGTTGCTATGATATCCTTTCAAATGATCTAAAATATGAAACTTCAGTTTAATTCCATCAGTTCCCTAAAACCAACTGACCTACTTGCCAGCAGCTTAAATCAACCTTGGATATTTATCTTAACTGTGACAATCAGCAGGGTCTTGTTTCACATCAGGAGGCAGGTTGACAAGGTCACTTGTGAAGCTGCCATGTAGGGAAGCTTGAGTCTATTCTCTAGCACATGCCATTTTGTCCAGGTCTCCATCAGTAGGCTCTCTGCTTCCTACTGTGTGAAGAGGGTCTCATGAGATAATGTTCCATGAAGGCACACTTGAAAGTCTATTACGCATTTTAAAGCAAATTAAGTGAATGTCCCAGATAATATGCTAGAAACCCAAGAAAGAACTGATGGTTTCCATACTTAGACCACTAGTAATTTCTTTTGTGAGACAGTTGACTCTCCAGTCAGCTCCCCATCTTGCTTTCTCACAGAGAATTGAATGAGTACATAGGTAAGGGGAAAAAAAGCACAATTTCTTTCTTTCTTTCTTTCTTTCTTTCTTTCTTTCTTTCTTTCTTTCTTTCTTTCTTTCTTTCTTTCTCTCTCTCT
>NC_034608.1:66800523-66817877 GCF_900095145.1 Mus pahari
TTTTTTTTTTTTTACAGGGCAGGAATCATTTAAACAGGAGAATGGGAACATGAATAGAAAGTGGAATCTCTGAGACCTGTGGTAGCAATAGGATGCCAACCAAGGGGGGCGCCATTGCTACAGCTGTGTTATTAAGAGGCTTTGCAGTGTAATAGGACGGATAGCCTGACTGTGGTACTGCTTCGTGAAGCACCTGGAGGGCTTTAGGGTGCCAGCTAATGACAGACCTTGTTAGAGCTATTCTGAAGAAAACAGATCACCTGCGAGAGCAAGCAGGGATGGCACATCTGTCCGTTCTGTGAGGTCTTGAATATTGATGGGTAGTCTTACTGCACCTGAATTTCAGTTGAAGCAACAGTACTCAAAGGTTGGAAGGAGTCCTCCCTGAACCTGAAAGAGCTGGTTTCTGTATCGAAGTATGGGCTATCTCTATCTACTCTTAAGCCATGAAGTGCTTCCCTTCACTTCCCCCTCTGAAATGTGATGTGGTCTTGCTTGGAAGACTTCAGTCTTCCAAAGAACAGCCTGTACTGGGCTTCAAGACTCAGCAAGCTGCTAGCCAAAGCAGTGAACATGCCATGTGCATGGATTTAAGTAGGTTCAAGTGGGCTCTGACTGACTTTGTGTGTGCTGGTCAGTGGCTCATAGGACGAGAACCAATCAGGAGGAGGCTGTCAAAACTGAAGGAGAAAGCAAAAAAGTTAGCCCTGTATAAGCAGTTCTGTTCCCTTCCCACCTCACCAGTGGTGAACAGAGGTACTCAGAACCAGAGGCATCTCTGACATTCTCCTCAGACAAAGACGTTTGAAGCAGTTTAGAGCTGTGGTAATTTCCCAATTTTCTTTATCCGGCTAATGTCCCTGTGGGTTCAGATAGAAGATCCATCATCGCTGGTTTTTCAGTCCCTGCTGCCTGTCATGTACAGACTATTGGTACAGACTATTGGATTGTGCCTGGAGTTTTACTACACTGATTTTTTGTTCTTCACTCTAGGCTGTCACGTTAATGACAGCTAGCTCCTCTCTTACCCACTATCAGTTGTATAAAACAAGACCTTTCGCGCTTTTAATATTGAGTTCATAATATCAGTAGAAGGTTCCTATCTAAGCCTATCACCTTTGACTTTGGTGACAATAGTGACATTAATAAAATCTTGTCTTCAATTCTCAGGGCCAAAAAATAGTCAGTAATTCCCACCGTTCTGAAGAGGTGCTGGCGAAAGAACAGTGATTAAAAGAACATCATATCAGAAGCCCTTTTAATCTGCTTGGCCTAAGTACATTTAATTATTTGTAACAGATGACTCTGACAAGGATAATCTTTACTAATGGAATTTATTTTATCAGTTGGTAACTGCTATTGTATTAATTGAAATATTATATCATCACGATTAAAAATGTACTCCTAAATGTGCTATGTAATCAANCACTGCTAGTTTTATTTTTCTAATGAGACAAACAGATTTGGCCATCGATGTTATGATATAGATACCTATTTTTTCTGTTTATAGCTTTAAAAAAATTAGAGCTTGTCAGGTTGAATAACTGATCCATGTCTCCTGACGAGAATGTGAAAGAGTTAGTTGGTGAAAGGACAGAAATGCAGTTTCCATGAAAATTATATTAAAAGAGTAACTCAGAGATGTTTATGACTAGAATTCATTTCATTCATAAAACTTTAGACCCCCCAAAACTAAAAATATTAGGAAATTCTTTTTGTTTCTGTTTTCTTAGGATGACCCGGATCCAATGCTTACAGTCTAACTACCAGCCTGTGTTGACTGATGTTTTATGACTCACTTTGGAAGGATTCCCTTTCCTGAATGACAGCACCCATGTTCTCCGTGGCGTATACATGTGTCTAAGGATGTTGAATTCCTGAAGAAGGGTAATTTATCTTCCTTTCTAAGAGTCACTTGTAACATTTTCATTAATATTTTTAATTTGTTCTTGGTATAATTTTTAGACATACTTCTTTTATTTAAAACACTTATTTTAAAGGTGACCTTGGAAGCTTTCAGTGATGGTGGAAAAAAGACACTTGTGTTGTGTAACTGAGCTAGTTATTTAGCAATCAGCATGTTGAGAGTTATGCAGCAGTCTACACAGTATTATGGGCAATGATTAAAATGTAATGTCAGAAGGAGAAAGAGAAAGGAAGTGAAATCATGAGTTACTCATTGTATGAAAACAATGTATAAAGCTATAACCACTTAAAAACTTATGTGTATACATACACATTTCATTTTAAATATGTTGCACAGATTTCAAAGATGTGACATTTGTTTCGAGTTAACCAAAATGAACTAGAATAAAATCTCCCTGACTTATTTCATGCGTGGAATTATGAATATTCTCACTTTTACCCTTGAATACAAAATTTAACTGTAGCATGTTAAAACCATTTATACAAATATTTTTCACCTTAAGTAGACTCTTTATTCAGAATGGAAGTACCCATAAGCACTAGCAAACAAATATGACTCATCTTTATTCGTAATCCAATACTGTTTGTTTTAGGGGACTTGTTCTAAACAGGAGTATTTCTCTGATGTAGTTAGATTAATCAGGATGTTATTTTGTATTGCCTAGAGCAGTGTGTCTAGTAATTGGATAATTTGTCTTCCCCATCACAATAATAGTGGAAGGAATCAGTACACTTGCAATGAAGAAGTTTGTTTCTGCCTGAGCTCAGGGAAAATTTGACTACTTCTATCAGATTAGTTTCCATTTGAAAATAAATTATTTCTGTAATCATCAACAGAACCCAAAATCCTTTTAGTCCTTCCTGAGGGGATATTATTGCACTGAGAAGAACAGAGAGTGTTTATGTGTGGGAAGACTGGAAAGACACTGATAGAGATGGGGTGGGAAAGAGTCTTGAGATGCCTTGCCTCCGTTTCTTCTCAGAAAGATGCATAGTGGGCATCTTTCTCTGAGGTCCTAGACTAAATTGTCACAGTTGTGACAGCATGGTCTTGATGTTGCAGTTGGGAATGAACACTACAGATGTAGGTAGCTTTTCAGATTCTTGCAAATGGAAAGGGATAGAACATAGGTCAGTTCACACTGCTTTATCTCAAGGACGGTCAGTTCCTAAGGTTAACACTTCAGCAAACTTATATTTTTTTTCTCTGATGGTTAGTGTGCACAACTGTGGGCTACAGTTTCATGGCAAGAGCTGTATTCTATCCTTGTTTTCAAACCCATATATGCCCAGAAACACAGTCATAGACATATATCTATGTGCCATAATTTAAAGTATTTAAACATTATCTATAATTTAAATTTTAACAGACATTTTCACCATATATATATATATATATATATATATATATATATATATATATATTCTTAAATTGATAATTTTCCTTGACACAACCACTCAGATTAGGTGGTCTGTCTTTTAAAATTCAAACATTTTACTTCTTCACAGCTAAGGGCTTTGTACTATCTTATGTTGTCTCATTTTACTATCTGCAATAAAAAACAAAACAAAACAAAAACCCAAAACAAAACAAAACAAAACAAAACAATACAAAACAAAAAAACCCCTCAGAATAAAAAAAAATTTAGTAGAAGCATCTGTTTCAGTTTTAGTTCTCTAGTTTCACCTGCTTCAATCTACTGAAGAAATAAAGACATGAAGACACAGTAACATCTATACATCATTTATATGTCTACAAGCCACATGTATTCATGGATTTTTTTTTCAATCTGAAGTGTGCCTGACAGTTTATAATTAAGGATGATCAATGAAGTGTTTTCTTGCCACCATTAATCCGTTCTTTAATTGCCTCTGGCATTGGTAACTATTACTAATTAGGAGCACAAAGGCTGCTTCCCTTTTGTAGTAATGTCGCTTAGCATTTTCAGAGGAAGCACATTGATATATAGAGAGCTGCATTTCTACGGTTGTCTCTCCACAAAGGGGTGAAATGTATTCATCTTGAAAGACCTATCATCTTAGTTGCTTCCTTTATCAGACCTTCCAATTTCATATTCATGACTATTTAACTTATTTAACCATAAAGTGTTAGCACGATTAAAAGTCTTAAAAATTATTTCATGAGCAGTTTCTGCAGTTTCTGCCTTCTGTACATGTTGGATGCCTTTGTCGCATATGTGCAGACTTCATTATTGCAGATGTCCTTTTTTGTGACTTTTTCAGGAAAGATTTATATTCCTAATATAAAGGAGTGTTACTACTGAACATATGAGCAATTCTGCATTTTTGTATGCAAAAATGTTCTCTTTTTAGTTTTGCCTCAAATTAGGTTACTTGTTTCTTTATTATTATACTTTTGTAAGATTTGAGTAGCATCAATAATCGTCTCATGATAAGACCAATTCAAGTTTCTGTATTAATTAGCATCTGTTACCACATTAATAAGTTCATTTTTATGTGGATTTGTATTTCAATTTTAGTCCTGAGCAAAGATCTCTGAAAGAAGAGTTTCTTTCATTATTATAATGCAAGAGCCAGGTCAGTTGTGATTATTGTCCAGACTTGCTCCCTGGCTTTTGGGATTTTTAAAGCATGCTTTTAAAGATTCACAGTCATCATCTTTACTTGAACTTGTTTTGCATGAAGTTGCACTCATCCTTCCAACACCCCCTTTCTTCAAGGGTATATAAAAATGCAAAGGACCCATTATACCAGAATTCCACACCATAAAATGCCATTCACATACACTGCTCAGATAAAAATCTTAACTGGTAATAGTTAGGCATGGCTTTTTATACAGCCAACACTCTCAGTTCCTGTACAGGTATTATCTTTAATCCTTATTATTCTACAGGTTGGCATTAATCCTGTCTTTAGGTTTCAGAATCCATTAACTCTGAATGCTCCGCATTTTAATGGAGCTAAAAGGTGAGAGTTTGATGGATTTTATCTCATTTTATTGATCACAAACTGAAGAGGTTCTTCTAATCCTGAGTATATAATTTTGTGCATAAGATACATTCAGAAACTAGAAGTAAAATCTACAAACAAGAGTAATGGCAAAAATAACATAGTAAAATCAAATTCTAAGAAATCAAAGTCAAAAGAAACACAACACAGAAGATATTTACCTTTTATTATAAAGATACAGTAATTGTATTGGAAAACTTTAAAAAAAAATTTAAAAAATATTGTGCTAACTACTAGGTGGGAACAGCCAAAAGCACACCTCAAAAGATGACTAAATCAGATTATAACACAGAAAGAATAAAATTCCAGCAAGTTTAGCACAACTTTTCTTTATAATAACTTTTTCTTTATAAAAAAATTCATGATCATACTACACTTAAGATTTCTAATAAAACTTTTTAGCCAAACATATATGTTTTATTTTCTAGTATAAATATGTTGGTGCACACTTTACGATATCTGAACATATTTACTTTGGGTTCACAAAATTTTCCCTTAGAATTAAAACACAAGACAAGACAAAAACAAAAACAAAACAGAAAACAAAAATCACTTCATTTGCCAGTTTCCTTCCTAGACTTTGTGTATCTCTGTACTTCATACAGCATGTCAATGATCTATGGTATTGTTACATGAAGAACTGATTTGGAATGGAAATTAATTCACAAAATTAAAATTGGTAATTATCTGATTCACATAGAATGATCTTAAACACAGATATTAAAATTCCCTTTGTAAAGTTACTGTACAGTATTAGCATTAACTCTAGGTGTTGTTGTCTAACTCTAAATAAGAAAAGAAAGCCAAGGAATAATAATAATAAAAAAAAATGAAGTGAACTCAAGTTCAAATTGTCACTGTTCTTTTCCTCAGAGGTAATCATTAGGGAGGGGATAAGAAACAGTTCCTTATAAACAATAGCCTTTTGTGAATATGAAGAACGGAGGGGGGAGTGAGAGAGGGCAAGGTGGAGAGAGAGGGAGAGAGAGGGAGAGAGAGAGAGAGAGAGAGAGAGAGAGAGAGAGAGAGAGAGAGAGAGAGAGAGAGAGAGAGAGAGATTGGGAGGTGGGGGTTGGGATTGGGGTTGGGTAGATATATTCAGCAAGTGAGCACTCATCTCAAATACAGGAAGCACCAGGCTCCCGCTCACCAAAAGATAGGTGGTGGCAAAAAAATTAAAAAAAAAAGAATTTAAGTGGTAATGTTTAGTAAGTATTAGGATGCAGATAAGGTGAGCTGCAATCTGAGAATTTGGTGGTAAAAGCTAGGTATCTCTGGGATACAGTTGAATTTGTGAACATTTTGTCCCTCCATTCCTGTGATGCTGAGAAATGTTAGCACTATTTAGCCAAGCAAGTCTCTGGAGACAGATTGTAGATCAGAACAAAAGGAGGCTGATTTGTGTCCTCCCACGCCTCACACTTAGTCCTTATTGTTCTAAGAAAGTACCTTAAGGCATAACTACAATATTTAATTATTGCTGATTATAAGAGCTATGATGGTGGAGATTATTTTTAGGATATAAATGAGGCTGAATCTTTGAAACTTCTGGGACAGAAGAATGTACATCTTGTCACATTTTTATTAAGTGTGACAGCTCTCAGAACCAGTAACTACTAGATCCCGTTCCATGTCAGGAATATTATTATCCTAGGTCTAAGGAATAGGACAAAGGATAACTGATGATATCAGATAACAGGTGTCATTCACTCCAAGTAAAAACCTCTGAATAATCCACAGAAGGTCAAACGGATCCTCAGATCTTGGGGCAGATTTTGTTTGAGGATTGCTTTAGAGAATGGAAGATAGAAGATCATATCTGATGGGATGGGTTCAGAAGCATTTAAGTTAAGTGGAAGCAAAACAAAACAACTTGATTGCAGGGTTTGCTAGAGTACCAGTATGTCTTTTCATTACAGCATCGGTGTCACTGTGCTTGAGTGGTTTGTTGACCTAGCTGTCCCATTGTAAAGGCTGAGTAATGTGTACATACGTACAGTCACACTTGAGTCATGGTCCCTAAGTGCACCTCATAAATCCCAACAGAATTAGCTAGACCCATGGCTTTATTGAAGGAAAGCTCCTAAATTATTCGGGTGTAATAGGCAGAAAACTTCGGTTAAATAAAAATGCAAAAGGAAAGGGGATGTTCCAAGAACGATTGCCTACTTATTGAACAAATGTGTAGACTTTTGTTAGGTAGCAGTAGTTGTTCGTTGTAGTTGAGTTTGGTTGTTAGTTAGCAGTAGTTGTTCATTGTAGTTGAGTTTGGGAGGTAGAGAACAGGCAGGCTGCAAACTTGGGGAAGACATTTCAGAATCACTCATGATACAGATACGGATGACATATCACATATATTGTAAATTTCTTCAAATAAGTTCAACTATTAAGATGTCAGTTGTTCACTTCATGATTTGATGGAAGGCAGACGAGTGTATCCACATTTAATGAGCATGACTTGGCCTCCACAAAACCTCTGCCCTGCCTATCTCTCTTATCCTAACCACAAATAGATGGTTCTGAAACATAAAGATACCTTAATTTGTGTCAAGCACCTGACCAATTTTGTGGATCATAATATATCATTCTTGTTTTCAAAAAAAGAGATGGCGTGTTGCAGTCTTCGAAGGAACTACTGTTTGGTTCAGCAATGACCAAGCAACAAATATGGAATACAAAAGGAGACAGGGAACTGCCTAAAAGTAGAACCCTGTGAATGACAAGGCAAGTAAAGGAGGGTTAACTCGACCTTTCTCCCTCAGTTTCCAAGTGGCTTTTCAAGACGTTATTTCTGTAACATTCCATGCCCTGCCTGTTATCGGATGCTTCCTTAAAGTTACATTTCTGTTCAAGCAAGTGATTGCAAAATTTGGTATGCATAAAAGTAATGTCTTGGGTATCATTTAGTAATATAGACTTCAGTAATGTATGCAGCTGCAGCAATTCATATGCTGTGTTACATGTCTCCATTTTGAGAGTTAAAACACCTCAAACGGTAAGTGAGATCAAAGACAGCAAAAATAATCATAGGGTCGGTGAAGAATGATATTTGGAAAAGACATAGTGATTTTTATAAGAGATGCAAATATTTAGAAAATTGTAGAAAATGGTACTTTGAAGCCTAGAGACCAACTAGAAGCAAAGAAACAGAACTTATTCACCATAATATATTTTATGGAAATTATAAATAAGGAAAGTTGTGTTATATATACAACACTTCTTTTTAGCAATTATCATTTTATTGAAACCGTTTGCCTCTAACATTACAAACCCCTTATGAATGTGGTACTCTCAGTACCCAACATCTTTTACTCTTAATACACTTCACACTAACTTTTAGGTGGTATCGGGCCATACACAGTTTTCATAATTAAAAAGCCATTTTTAGAACTTCATTCCACTAGGGAAAACATTAGAGCCAGATCATTCTTGTGATGTGGCATGTGGAGATAATTTGGTAGTCATTTGCTCTAACCTGAAGCTTAATATTTTGAACTCTGTAAACAAAAAGGGTAGAGACTAAGTTTTTGTACTGCAAGTGGTGATCATAGAAATGGCAGTGGTAATCCCAGCCTGTGATCCTTAGTTTCCAGAAAACGTTGTACTTCATGGCTATAATTTTAAGGACTTGGCTTCTCTTCTTGCTACAGTAATTGCTGAAATACATACATCTCTTCATGAGTTCACCAACATTCCTTCGTACACTTAAGGATTCTCTTTTAGAGGGCAGCCATATACTTCTGCTTTCAAAAATATATATCTGTCCCCTTCATAATCTGTCTAGAAGTTTTTTGATCCTTTCAGCTGATTTCCTACCGAGGGAATTTGGTTTTGATATCAGATTCATAGTAGACTTACCAATTAGATATTTTGCAGGTTATTATTGTCTAAATGGTACACATCTATCTTCCTCTGTGTGTGTTTGAGTGTGTGTGTGTGTGTGTGTGTGTGTGTGTGCCCTCACATGCACACATACATGCATGAATGTATGTGTGTTTATGGAGGGTGCATGTGTGTCTTGTTTGTAGATTACACATGTGTGGATGTGTGAAAGGTCATAATCCAACCTTGTATTTTATTCCTAAACCACCTTGTTTACTGAGATATATCTTTTGCTTCTCTTGGAACTTACTGATTCGGCTATGCTGGCTGGCTCGGATCTGTCTACACCTAACTTTTCTTATGTTTAACACTATATGGAACATTGCTGTGTTCATTCTAGAAACAAACTCAGCTCCTGATGCTTACAAGTCAAACACTGAGTTACCTCCTTAACCCTGAATTATGCAATGTCTTATATGAAATAAATTTGGCTCAGCCACATGGTACTTAGATTTTACACAAAATAGAACAACTCTGAAGATGAAATTTCAATTAAGAAATGACTATGGTCAGACTAGCTCCTATCCATGTTAGTGGGTGTATTTTCTTTATTACAAACCGATGGGCTGGGGCTTAGACCAATGTGAGTAACGCTGCTACTCCTAGATATCTGGCCATGAGTTGTATATGATAAGTAGATGAATGTGAGCCAGCCAACAAAACATTAGTGTCCACTCTGGTGTCTACTCCAGGTAACTACCTTGAGTTTCCTTGATGATGGACTGACTATAAAGTATAGGTTGAAATAAATCCTTGCATGCTCAAGTTGCTTTGGTCATAGTGCTTATCTGTAAACTAGAAAAGAAATTTGATCACCACACTGGAGTTTCCTAAATTTTCTTTACTTACTAGATTCAGGTGTACTCATCTCAAAGTTTGTAACACAGAAATTTTCCTGTCTAAAGGAAGAACAGGGACAAAAATAAAATGGAGCAGAGACTGAAGGAAGGGTCATCCAGGGACTGCCCCACCTGGGAATCCATCCTGTCTGCAGACACCAAACCCCAGTGCTGTTGCCTTTGCCAAGAGGCACTTGCAGAGAGGAACCTGGTGTGGCTGCTCCTTGGGAGGTTCAGTTAGCAACTGACCAATGCAGATGTGGCTGCTTGGAGCCAACCATCAGACTGAGCTCAAGGACCCTGGTGGGGGAGCTGTCCGAAGGAAGAACAATATCAGCTGCCTGGACCACCCATTGTTCCCAAGGACTAGACCACCAACTAAGGAGTGTATAGGGAGGGATCCGTGGCCCCAGATTTGTAGGTAGCAGAGGACAGCCTTGTCTGACATCAATGGGAGGGGAGGCCTTTGGTCCTATGGAGGTTTGATGCCCCAGCATACCAGGATGCTGGAAGAGGGGGACTGGAGAGGGTAGGTCGGTAGGAGAGCACCCTCATAAAGGCAAAGGGGAGGGAGATTGTTGGATGAGGGGCTTGTGGAGGATTAACCAGGAAGTGGGATTTGACTTGAAATGTAAACGAATGAAATGATTAACGTAAGAAAGTAAGTAAATAAATAAATAAATAAAATTACCTCATTTAATAATAAATGTTAGTCTTCAATATAAAGAAAGTTTTTCTTAAGGAAACTGTGTTAATAGGAGTAAAATACGTTAATATTAACCAAATATGTATGATCTTGAGATCAGGATGAGAAACAGGGCAACTTTTTCCTCTTACATTTGATTGAAAGTGAAGGAATAATCAGGAATTATGTTTTTGTTTTTTTTTTAAGATTTCCTTCTACACAATGAACAGGATACTGGAATATGTTTCTTAGAATACACACACATATAGAATATATAACATATATATTATATTACATATTATATAATTACCCACAGATATACAGTTGTAAGACTACTGCTTTTTCAAAGGCTTTATATTTAATTATGTTTGTATTGTGGTATGTGTATATGAGGGAAGATACTCACTGCAACAAATATTATTGGGTCTTTCAGATATGTAATTTTACATGTTTGCAAGTCTCTCAATGTGGGTGCCTTGGAACTAGGAACAGTTTTTGCAACCTTTGTTTGATCAGTATGTGTTCTTCACCACTGAGCAACCTGTTTAGCTGTCAAGCTACGTTTCTAGAAGTTTTTAAATTTTGTAGAATTTTATTTCTTTAGGACTATTGCTTACTCTTTTTTTTCTTTTTTTAAATCCAAATCAAAACTGTCAATCTTACTCTAAGTTACTGCTCATTCATAGCACAGGATGAAAAAATTTTCTGAGATTTCCATAGTGCCATGAACACTGTATGGGTAACACCATTCTTTTTCAACATATAAAAAGTGTGAATATTATCTTTTGTGACTACCTGGCACTGATATGTACTAAATTGTATTCCTGGGAAAGATCGGATCCCTCAAAAAATGGCTATATGAACTCATGTGAATATAGGATGATTATAGAGGGGCTGATGTTAAGTGAGGTCATCATCATAGTCCCTAAGCCAGCACAAAGGATAAATAAAGCGAGTGGTCATGTACAGGCATGAATTGTGTATAAAACAAAGACATGAAGCCAGAAAGGCAGAGGCTGAAGTGCTGAGTGCCAAGGGGAGGACATATTGGTGCTCCGTTTCAGTTAGACAATAGCAAGGAAAAAAATCTCCTTTAGAGTTTTCAGAGAGAACTTGGTCCTACCAGTAACTTGACTCTGGACTCATACATCTGGAGTATGAGTCAATACATCCCTGTACTTTCAAAGCACCCAATTTGCAATATTTTCCTGCAGTAAGCCCATGAAACTGATATGTTCACCTCACTGAATAGAAAAATACAAGATTTTCCTAAGTTCACCATTCTTCTCTTTGCCAAGTTTGTTCCAGGTCACACTCACTAGCAAAAAAGAAAAAAAAAAGTCAGAAAATCAGAATCAGTCTTCCTCCTTATAATAGACTTTTCAATAAATCAACACACAGTTTAAATAATCTTCTTATTTTTAAGTCCTCAGGGCAAAGAAAAGAATGATTAAATATTTTCGCATTGTTAGCTAACTACTGTATGGATTTCATTCAATCTCTATAAGAACATTAATTTCTCACTGATAATATAATCCTTTTAGAGTTCTTAGTAACCTCACCAGACACAGCATACAAAGAGATTGTTAACCCTATTAATCAAACCTTCCCAGAGAGGAAATATTATTGATGTACATCCACTCTTTTTCATCCCCGAAGCCAGGAATACAGACAATTTATGTCTTATCTTTGATGTAATGTGTGTGTGTGTGTGTGTGTGTGTGTGTGTGTGTGTGTGCGCGCGCACGCGCGTGTGATGTTTTCAACTTTGCATGTTTTGCTCTTTTGGTGTGTAGACACAAAAACTAAGCCATAAATATCAGGTTCTGTTTTCTCTTTCAGATTATCTCAGTCTACCATCTCATTGTGCCACAAGTTCATTCACAATATCAGATATTAATTTCAGTGAATGACAGCCAAGAATATGAAAACAAATTGGTGTGATGTGGATGTAGATGCGCTAATTCCTAGCCTATATATATATATATTTACAAGTTTCATATGTGTTATCTGAGGCCACACTGTCACTGCAACAATGTAACTTCTTACTTTGCACTTAGAACTCAAAGCAGGCAACCCAGTTCAATATCTATCAAGTGTCACACATGGACTGTGATAGACAGTTGCATCTTCCCACAGCATAACATTCATGGGTTAACAAGAATTCTGGAGCCAGTTGTTAAGGTAAAGATCGGGAGCTCTTTATAAAACTTCAGTTTGTGCTCTAGGGGCGTCTTTTATTCAGATGGAATTTGAAGTTTGAATAAAAAATCTTCTTCAGAGAGCCTTTCTCTTGTCTTATAGACCAACCCTTCTTTCATTTTTGAATCTAATACTCAGAAATAAACAAAATAAAACTATTTTGAGTTCTATTTCTTAACTTTGGCAAAGTTATTTATTTATGATATGCCTGAGAATAGACAGTTAAAAATGTACCATAACAAGAAGGGAGTTCTTATACCATATAAGAAAAAACTTTCAGCAAAGTATAAAAGTAACCTTTATTGACCAGATGAAATTGTCCTTTCAGAGGTTTCCCTCTAAAGCTCACCATTTCTAGTTGTTTGTAAACTTTGTCTGGCTGTTTCAACCCATCTATTCTGGCCCAAATTCAACACCACCAGATTAATTCAAACTAACTTTTCTTGGCTTCTGATTGAATTGCTCTGCTTGTCTTCAAACTAATTCTAGCAGCCTGTTCTAATATTCTGACTTCTTTTTCACTCTCTGGCTTATTGTATCTTCACCTGCAAATCTCTCTTGTAAATCTGTCATGGTAAAACTGCTTCTCTCTGCAGGAACTGAACTGACCTAAGTTCAACTGAATGTACTACTCTCATGACTGACTAACTCTGTGAAGCTCTTAAGTATCCTCTCTTTCCTGACTGTTCCCTTGAAAACCAGGCATGTCTTATCTCTGACTCATTTTGTCAAATCTTTCTTTGATTTGTCCCTTTGTTTGTACCTCAATTAGGTATCGCTTATAAACATGATATCCTCTTTGAGTCTCTGTGTTCACTCCACATGCATGTACTATGTAATCTTATACAGACAAAGCACATACACACTTAATAATAAATAATAATAATATTATAGTATATAATTGTATTTATTATTTTAATTATAAGTTATATAAAATCTAAATAAAAGTATAGATAAAATAATATAAAATTATTATTATTATTATTATTATTATTGAGAGAGTAATTTGAAATTGTCAGATAAAATAGAGGCATTTAATACGAATGTGAGATAAGCTCTAGGACATAGTATAGAAGTCCCTTGGAGTTTTTAGGTTCTGGTGACATTACATTAAGCAACATTCAATATTCTTGAAGGTCTAGAAAAGTCAGTAATTGAAATTAGGAAGACAAAGCCATCTCAAAAAAAAAAATGGTTTTATCTACTAATTTTAGATTTTTATTGCAGGTTCAATTATATTTTAACCTTTCAAAAATATATTTTTGAGAACTAATTCGTTGATTTTAAAAGAGTTACCAGAGTCAAATTACTTTAGAAAACATTAAGGTAAACATTGAAATGAAAACTTTAGATTAAATCTTCTCGAATCTCCAAACTAAGATGCTTACAAAGCCCATTCGACCTCAGCATCCTCTTTCCTTACAGATACCCCACAGGCTTTGAAAAAGCAATACACAATTTTGAGCAGTCCTTTCTTTCTTAAAGATCACACCAATGCTCTAAAGAATTCACTGTGGGGAAGGCTTTCCTGTCCATTTGAAGCCTCAAAGGTTGCCTTGGAAACAGGGCATATTTATGGCCAGTTCTAATCAGGTCATTTTTTTAACAAAATATTTCTCTAAAACACATGATATAGAGAAATGTCACATAATTCCTGTTTTTCTGTAATTAGCAATAAATTCTAATTTTCTTAACAGTCATTCTTTAAGTCATTCTGAAATAATTTTTATTTTAAATTTCTTGAGCTTTGTGCATGGACAATAAATAAGTCAGAAACTCTACGCAATGTGTAATTTTCAGAATAAGATATTATAAAGGACAGAATAAAATATACTATTACAAAATTGTATGTCTTAACATTTTAAATAATAATAGTTATAGAATTTAGAAATATGTAATTATAACAGAAATCAACAATTGGTGTCTTGTATTTAAGGAATAGAAAGTAAGTAGATTCTATGATTGGCAGTAGATAAAGATGGGATCCTTGGGTAGATAATAATTGTAGGCTTTTTCACAACTCTAACCTGAGACAAAGCATTACAGCTTAAAACAAAGACTTGGTTAGCTTCCACTGCTACCGGCAGGGCTCTACTGAAGAAACTCATTTCTCAATTATACAATTGATAGTGCATAATTAAGAGCTGGATATTTCTTTGATAGTTGTCATAGTCACTGCTTAATCACTGTGAAGAGACATCATGACCATGACAACTCTTATAAAAGAATGCATTTAATTAGGAGCTTGTTTACAGTTTAAAAGATTTAGTCCATTATCATCAAAACTGGGGACATGACAGCACACATTCTCTTTGAGCTGTATCTGAGGGCTACAAACTTATTCTTGGGCAAAAGCCAGAGAGAGAGAGAGAGAGAGAGAGAGAGAGAGAGAGAGAGAGAGAGAGAGAACCTGACATGGCAATCTGAAACCTCTAAGCCCACCCACAGTGACACATTCCTCCAACAAGACCACACACCTACTCCAAAGAGGTCACAATTCTTTATCCTTCTCAAATAGTAGTACTTCCAGGTGAATAAGCATTCACACATATTTGAGGCCATGAGAGTGCCATTCTTACTTAAACCACCACATCAGCCTTTTCATATGCAAGGACATTTTAATTCCTCAGAAAAGTGTACATAGGTGCATAGAATTTTTCAGTGAACAGGTAAAGATTTATGAAAAAGTTTGGCTTTTCCTGTATGTCTTATGCTATAATGTATGAGGAAACAGATTTTTTTTGTTGTTGTTGTAATTTAATTCAGATCCTGATTTGAACACAATCATTTTATAAAATTTTATACTTAGCCTGAAACCTAACAAGTAATATATATGTGTGTGTGTGTGTGTGTGTGTGTGTGTGCGCGTGATTGGTATGCATATGTTCATATATATGTAGGTATATACATTCATAAAATATATAACCACATATATAACTATATATATATAACTATATATATATATATATATATATAATTATTTATTTCTATTTACTTTCTATAAGCATGGATAGGTATCTAAGTATACATATATAATACATTTGTAATATAACTGTCTTTAGGATGTCTTGTTTCTCTTATTTAGGCATGTTATCCTGTTTTTGTGAATTTATTCACTTTAAGTGTAGAAAGATGTGCTTCACACCAATTGTTACATAGGTTCCTGTTTTGTTAGTTTTAAATTACTTACCTTTGTTTTTCTCCTAATGGTGTTAAACACATAACACATAACATCACATAGACTAGAGCAAAGCTTTGACACATCAGTAGGATTAAAAACTTACTTCTGCTTTAAAACTAACTTTATCTTTTAGTTTTATTTCAAACGCTAACTAATGTTTCCCTATTTTGAAGAGATCCAAGAGTTAAACACTGATGTCTGGGAACAAAAGAAAGTTTTCAGTGTCTAAGGTCAGGGATGGTAATTATCACCTTTGTAAAAGACACAGAGATCCAGAGAGCTGTAGATAGGGGCTGTTACAATGATCAATGTTTCTCAGAGACAGGTAGATTAGAAAGAATTTCAAGTTTTACAGTGATTTCTACTTCGTTTTTATGGATTTTAAGAAAAAAGAAAGTGGTAGATTTGTAGTTTACCTATATAGATATTTCAGGAAAATATATAAACTGTCAACAAAAATGCCCCAAAGTGTATGCACACACGTTGCTGCAGTTTTCCTTATCCTTTTTGTTTAGTAAACAATGCTATCATTTGTTTTTACACTAATATCTGAATCAAGATTCTGTACTTAAACATTAAACCATATGAGCTACAAAATCCTAGGGAAATACTTAACTGAATTATTCTATGCATGCCACCTTTGCGTGCAGTGATACTTATAAGAATTATGTCCTTAGGCGTCTCTGAAAAGTTAACTCAAAACTTGTACTAGATCACCACTCACAGGAATGTTTCCAGATAATTTTTTGTGCCATACTTAAAACAAGTTTACATCAGAACAATCCTGGAAATGGTCCCACATTCTTTTCTACTGCTGTGAAAAGATGGTATGACCAAGTCTACTTATAGAAGACAGAGTTCGTTTGGAGCGTAGAGTTTCGGAGGATTCACATCCATGTTCACCATACTAGCATGGCAGCAATCAGGCAATCATGGTGATGGAGATTTAACAATCATGGTGATGGAGATTTAACAAAGCAGAGACACAGGAAAAGGCAATGAGTTTTGAAACTTCAAAGCCTACTTCCAGTGACCCATCTCCTCCAGCTAAGCTCTGCTTGCTAATCCTTACCAAACTCTTCCACAAATGGGAAAAATGTATCCAAACTTTATGAGCCGCTGGTTGGGAAGTTCTATTCAAACCATCCCATTAACAATACAATAAAAGCGTTCTCCTCCTATCTAGCAGTATAAATGATCTGTATCAAATGAAGTACTACCTTGTTCAGCAAATTAAAAACATTCTAAAGTACTTTAAAACACATTATTGATTCTTATTTTAAATAATTCTAATTTAAATATTACTTGAACGAATTATAAAATTCAACCATCATTTTCTCTCTAAAGTGTTGTTCCTTTGATATAACTCAAAACTTGAATATTCAATATGTCTTTAAGCAAATATGCCTAGTGGTAACACAGAGCCATTTACATACTTTTTGGGTTTTGCAATTGGCATTTATTTTGTGCTTTATTATCTTCCTTTATTTTTCTCCCTTTCTCTCTCTCTTCCTTCTCCTTCCATCTTTCTCTGTCTCTCTCTGTATCTCTCTGTGTCTTTCTCTGTCTCTTGTCTTTCTCTCATTCTCTCTTTTTTT
The DNA here is from genome assembly GCF_900095145.1 of Mus pahari. NCBI lineage: Eukaryota > Metazoa > Chordata > Mammalia > Rodentia > Muridae > Mus > Mus pahari. The sequence continues at coordinate 66,817,828 of NC_034608.1, forward strand.
GTGTGTGTGTGTCTCTTTTTCTTTTTCTTTTTTTTTTTTTTTTTTTTTTT
>NC_034608.1:66817916-66820595 GCF_900095145.1 Mus pahari
TTTCTCTGTCTCTTGTCTTTCTCTCATTCTCTCTTTTTTTGTGTGTGCATGTCATGTAAACTGTTTTTTTTTTTTTTTTTTTTTTTTTTTTTTTTTTTTTTTTGAGACAGGCCACACAGGTAGTCCAGATGAGTCATGATCTCATTATATATTCATGTTGACGATGAATTGTAGATAGTCCTGCTTCCACCTCCCATATTCTGGGATTACAGGCTTGATTCACCACATCTAGTTTCCCTAAGTGATTCTTTTTGTTTTTCTTCAGTCTATTTTGTTTGTTTGCTTGTTTGTTTGTTTTTAGACAGGGCTTCTCCATATAGTCCAGCCTGTCCTGGAATTCACTATGTAGACCAGGCTAGCCTCAAAGTACTAAAAGATCTCTCTTCTCTCTCTTGAATGCTGAGAGGAAAGGCACGCCCAGCCACACCCTGCAGTGTTTCCTAACATTAGGTGATAACCAACAGTGCTTCCCTTTCTGATTTGTAAACTGTTGTCAACCATGGAATAAAAACATGTTTTACTCCTACTTCTTAAGACTAAATTCCCCTCCATTTACTTCAGTGCATGTGAAGGTATTAAATACAATGTAATAATGTCAAGAGAAAATTCTCAAGTTATATTAACAGCTAATTGAAACTTTCATTTATATAATCTTGTCGCTTTAATATTTGACCTTAGTTCATCCCTAGATTAACATAAAATATAAATATATGTTGTTAAGTAAAAATTATGTATCTGTATAAGCATCTGAGTATTTTAATATAAATGTTATTAATTTAATCACTTTACATATGTATATATTTGTACATAAGTAAAATGTATAGTTAAATTTATTATACATTTTTAACTAGAAACTGTGCAATATTTTTTCAGAAAATACTTTTCTTTTTCCATATCATAAATTTAAAATATAATAATTTTAATTCAGAAAAAATAACTGCTTTGAGCAGTTTGATGTTCAAAACTGGTAATGATTATCTTGTTAGAAATAATTAAAACACTGCAAACATTAGCAACTACTCCACCATACTCCTCCAGTTGCATCTGGATTGTACCTAGCCTCCACTCCTCTGTTTGAAACTCATGAAATCATTGTGATCTGGCTGTCTCATCAGCAGCAGTAGGAAAGCCATGGACGCAATGAGGCAGGGAAAGTCTGGTTAGATTCAGTCACGTGGTGGTGAGCTCATGCTTCCCTTGAATCCTGACAGATCTCAATCCGTTTTGATTTCCTGTTTCTTGCTCTTACAGATGAGAGTCAACATATTTTACACTACTTCAGAGGTTGTAGTACAGTTTGTACATGGAAAAGTGGTATTCTTTCTCCAATTTTATTTCTGGTGAATATCTTTTTCCTCAAATTGTGACTTACAGAATAGGCAGTATAACTGACAGTTTACATGAGTTAATTTGTGTTCATATAGAAATACATTTTATTTAATAAAATATTAGTTGCCTTCTATATGGGTCTCTAGCATTTATTTCAGGCTCTGCTTTCTAATCAATTTTTCTCCCCCCAACCAATACTATCACTTTGGCAGCAGTTGATGTGTACTTCAAAACAAAGATAAAAATAAATAGTAAAGAACTCTAATTTACTTTAAACACATTTGTTACTCCTGAATTTATGTATAGCTGCCTTGTAATTATTAAATAATAAATCCACATTTTCTATATATTGACCTCTTTCATTAATTACTCATTGATGATTTTGAATATAAGTCTCTAAAAATTTTAAGTAAATAATATGTTATCTATATTCAAGAGGATAGGACTCGGGCTCAGAAAAGAAGGCATATTATGCTATCATAGCTGAATGGTTATGATGTCAAGTGAGACTAAAGTCTATGAATGTATTTGCTCCATAATGACACAGTTTCCTTCCCTCCTGTTCTGGGCAACTTGGCTTCATCTCTCTTTTCAATTTTGTGCCACTTCAACCTATACTCAGCCATATAAGTCGAATGTATGCCATTTTATATATTCTAAATATTAAAAAAATTGTTTGAAACAAATGAGTTCCTGAAAACTAAGTCATTGTTGTTCTCTATTCATTTCCTATACTAAGCTGCTCTTACCCTATTGCCATTTCTTTCCTCCAGTCAACCTCTCATGCTTAACTTATAGAATAACCTTTGTATAAGTCAAAAACATGATTTACTGCCTGGGCTCTTAAGATTTTTAAATACATTGTCCTCAATTGCTCGAACATGGAAGACTTGATCCTCCACTTTGAAGTTGTTCAGGGGTGATGGGATTATGGGGGTGCTAGTATCAAGAGAGGGATAAACCACTGTTGCCCTAAGAGCTGAAGGGTGGGGCTTATTTGATGAACTTAGTTCCCAGTGCCTAATGTTAAAGGGTACCTTCTGGTGAAGCCTATCCCATGGCATATGATACTCCATTACCATTTTCCCATAGTGTTCTGTTGATTCACTATGGTCAGACACAACAGAAACAGCTGTCAACTGATTTCTTGGAAACTAAAACCAATACTTCATCCTATCAATTGATTTTTTTTCACTGCAATGAAACTGTTCTACAGATTTTTAAAATAAAATTTATGAATACCTTAACTCTCTCTTCCCAAACTCATTCCCAAAACTCATTAAAGCATAATTCTTATGTAAATATGAAAAAAATCATGTGACAGCTTTTACTTTTTTTTTTTTTTTTTTT
>NC_034608.1:66820605-66841465 GCF_900095145.1 Mus pahari
CCAGGCTGGCCTCGAACTCAGAAATCCGCCTGCCTCTGCCTCCCAAGTGCTGGGATTAAAGGCCTGCGCCACCAGGCCCGGCAGCTTTTACTCTTAATAGTTTGCCCATATCACCTTATTCCTTTTGAAAAACATTTCCCTTTACCTTCTAATCTTCACTTTATTCTGTGTGCTGTGTAACTTTGTGGATTTTGTTCTCATTTTTACTTGTCTCTTCATACTTCAGATCTTACATGTGACTCTCACATTACATGCACTACTGCCTTGACGTGATCCACTTCTTTCTTCTTCCCATCCCCCTCACATTTGTTGTAGAAAGTCATCGCTGACCTGCCTAGGCATAAACACCATAATTTGTGCTGAATTACTACTGCAATCATTTGTTAATTCTCTTTATTATTATTCATGATTTAACACCTTTGAGAGTAAAGTCCACATGCTTTCATACCTCAGGTACTTAGCAGAATACAAATATATAAGATTAGATATAGATACAGATACAGATACAGATACAGATACAGATACAGATAAAGATACAGATACAGATACAGATACAGATACAGATACAGATGATACAGATACAGATACAGATACAGATGCAGATGCAGATGCAGATGCAGATACAGATGCAGATACAGATACAGATACAGATGCAGATACAGATGCAGATGCAGATGCAGATGCAGATGCAGATGCAGATACAGATGCAGATACAGATACAGATACAGATGCAGATGCAGATGCAGATACAGATGCAGATACAGATGCAGATACAGATACAGTTACAGGTACAGATACAGACACAGACACAGAGATAGATAGATAGATAGATAGATAGATAGATAGATAGATAGATAGATAGATAAAATGAGTCACTGAAGGCAGACCTTCAATGTCTAGGTAGGAAGGAGATGGTACTACTCTGACATTAAGGACATCAGGTATGTTTCTTCATCTCCTTTCATGAATACATTAGGCTGTAATTCCTTTCTGGCATTCTGGAATGTCACTTGGTATAATAGGTCATAGAAATACTGTTTTTAAAATAGTGAATAATGCACATTTAGGGAAGTTATTTTTTAAAATGCCAAAAGTAGTGTTGCATGAAAATAAGACATCTTGCAGTTGGAAGTGATGCTTTTTGTAGTTTATCACATGCTGTTCAATACAGTTGCAGTCGATTCCTGGTGACGAACGTGTAGTTTGTTCTCTTTATTTCTTCTGACTTTATCTTTCTTACTCCCTATTTCAGTAGCTACTATGTATTGGGTTTCATATGTGATTCTCTGATGGAAGTAAATATTGTTATATAAGGGAAATTAATATAATGGAAAAAGTACTCCAGACTACTAGGTAAGATTTAAATAGAATATAAATTCCAAATTTAATGTAAGCCATTCTTCTGTGACCAGAATATTAATATAAGAATTTTAGTTAACAGAAGTCAATATTTTACTACACTGGAGTGTTGGATTTATTTTAATGTTCAAATATTTAAATGATAATTTTCAAATATGAGCAGTTTTAATTCATAAACACCGTTTTGGTGACTATTAGCACCAAAAACTTTTAAGATGTGAGGAATTATTATCAAAGAATAAATACTTAAACTTATTTTCATATTGGCATACAAAAGTTTTAGCAGTTTCCCCCTTAAGAAAATAATCCTTAAATTATATATTTTTATTTTGAAGAGAACAAATATATTAGGCTAACATCATTTTGGTTATTTTATTTAAAGGTTATTTTTAAATTTGTTGTTGCATAAATTATTGAACAATTTAATAATAAGTATAATGCAATTTATTAATAAGTATAATGTGTGATATAGTTTTCTTATTAAGTATATACTAATGTGTATACAAGCTATGCGAAAACCAAACCAAAACAACATTTGTAGCACAGGAGAGCCTGCCTGGTCTTTCTTCACCATATACTGTCTCTCTGTTTCTATTTCCATGCAGGCAAATAGATATATGTCTGTCTGTCTGTCTGTCTGTCAGTCTGCCTATCTATCTATCTATCCATCCATCCATCCATCCATCCATCCATCTATCTATCTACCTATGTATCTCAACTTTTTATATGCAATTAGTAAGTGCTAGAGCTCTTGTCTATCATTCATAATAAACTATTTGTAATCCCAGTGGCCTCTCTCTCCAAGACAAAAAGCCATGATATGACAGATGGAGAGAAAAAGTATACCAATGTGAAGAGAAAACTTGGAACTCAACAGAATTTATGGCCTCCAATTGTACCTTAAAATATTGAAAACATTGTCTAAAATAATAAACACTTTCTTAATTTTATTTCCTTCAGCAGTATCTGATCTAATGGAGTTGCTTAAAAATGATAATAATATAGTTTCACTTGACGTTTTTATTTGTCAAAGAGGCTTTTCCTGAGTACTAACAATTTGAAAGATTAGACTTAGAACTGAAAGCCAAATTGCATGAAAGTTAAGCTAGAATGACAAAGTATGAGAAAATCTTTGCAAGGGACTGAATTTCCTTTTTTCTTCAGCATTTACAGATTGTAGGAATGTTTGCATAACAACACATTAACCAAGAAAGAAAACTGTTAACTATAGGGTCTACTTGCTTATAATGCAGACTATTTTAAAAACAACACTTTTGCTATTGACAATTTATTGAATGACAGCCATTTTATGTTGTTAAGTGTGAATAAACATTTTTCTAGGAAACTAAGATCAAGTCAGTGAAAAGTAGGAACTTTCTAGAAAGAACAATGTTATAGTCACCGTAGAAATGTCTGAGGAACTTAAAGTATAATAAGACGAGTAAATTTTTGCTAATATTATGATTTTGAAAACAAAAGACAACAAGTTAAAATAAAGATTAATGATAAAATTTGTACAATCTCAAAACACATCTGTAACATTGGTTTTAGACAAAGACATCGTTAAACTCATAAACATATGCTTCCAATGCATGAATATTATGAATTTGCTCCAAATGTGGAAAATTCAATGAAAGAAGACTTTCCACAAACTTAACATTAACAAAACTTCAAATAATATGGGATGATAAAAGAATATATATATATACATATATATATATATATATATATATATATGAGCTGGATGTGGTGGTGCACACTTTTAATCCCAGCACTTGGGAGGCAGAGGCAGGTGGATTTCTGAGTTTGAGGCCAACCTGGTCTACAGAGTGAGTTCCAGGTCAGTCAAGGCTACACAGAGAAACCTTGTCTGGAGAAACATATACATATATATATATATATATATATATATATATATATATATATATATATTAGAAATTAAAAGATAAAAAAGACATTGAACATAAAGGAGTAACAATATTCATGTTGTTTTATGATTACCCACTTAGTAAGATAAACGTTCCATGGTGCTATAGTTCCACTTCGTATAAAAGTAGAATGGATGTGGAAAATATATAATTGTCTCATTAAAACAACAAGTCATGAGCCATGCAAGAAGTCATGTTGAAATTTTCATATCCAGGGCACAGGTAAGAAGTTAAGCTTAGTGACTAACATGACCTACCTACTCATGACCTATTCAAGATTCATCAAGAGAGTGTGCCTACAGTGATCTAGGCAATCCAAAGTATAGAAACTCTGTTTTCATTTCTCAGCTTCATATTTTGTGGATATATTTTCTACATACTGATAGTTAAAAGTATATCAAACAAAATAATATTAATTATAATTTATCTCTAATACACAACAATCTTAATAAAGTAAATGATTAATATTTTATTGATTTACTAAAGAAAGGGACCTTTGGCTATATTAGTAGGTTAGAAAGTGAATTCAGAGTTTACATTCACTGTGATTGAATTAGAATTTACCAGTGTTCTTAATGCCTGCTACTATATCCAACAATTTTTTTTTCACTAGGCTCACAGCTATTTATTAATCTAACCCTGATATGGAAGTGGAGGGAACTCTATACACTCTATAAAAACAAAAAATCTTATCAGTTTTAAGTAATGGCTCCCCACCCCCACACTTCCAAATAGTTACCTTTTTTGTTTATTTTGTTCGCTTTGGTGCTTTTCTGATACAGAGACAAAGCTAAGCATTAATAGCGAAACATGTGTTTCATTAATTTTTCCATTAAATGAAGGTTACCCCTCTTATAAAAAACACAGAGTTGAACTTTAAAAATAAATGGAGTCCTGGCATCTCTTCATTTATCTAGACACTTAACCAATTGAAAATCATTAGGCTTACCATTTTTGTTTCTTTCATGAATTAAAAATTGTGACTCAATAATATTTTATTGTTATTAATTTCTTACAGTTTAAAAGGCTTAATTAATTTTAAAACACCCAATCTTAACCATAATGCTGTGAAGCAATTTAATTAATTTAAAAAATATAAAATAAGTTTGTTTAGGCATGTAGCTCAGTTGGTAGAGTGCTTTTATAGAATTGGCAAGGAACTTCGAAATATCTGTAGCTTTACATAACAGCACGAACTCTAGAACTTGGTTAACAACCAAGAAAATATGGAATTTAAGCTTATCGTTAGCTATATAGGTCATCCTAAACAAGCATGGGCTATATGAAACCTTGTACATAACTAGCTTTCTGAAATAAAATAAGGTAAAACATAATATAAAAAAATTAAAAGTTGAATGTTTCCATATAAATAAAGAAATATTAATTTATTAGTGTAATTTTAATATAAACATTCTTGAACTAAAGGCATCACTGAGTTTATTATTCAGTCCTTGAATATACATAACAATATAAATTTACAGTATTAATGTTTTGTACATTAATATTTTAAAAGCATGCAAAGTACAAAGTTGTTAAACATATATGACAATATCTTTATGTTAGCAATGTCTGATTGGAAGGTCTCTTATTTTCCTGTGATAAAATACTCAGACAAAAGGCACTTAAGAGAAAAAGATTTGGTTAGACTAAAGTGCAAGGCAGAGTTCATCATTGCTATCATTGCTACAGGACCTTGAAGCAACTGAGTGAATTATATATACAGCAAGATGAAAAGTGCAAGGAATGTATACCAAGATTGCATTCTATACTCCTGTACAATCCAGAATCCTCTGCCTGGGACAAGATGTCACCTGCACGGGGGCACATCTTCTCACTTTAATCAATACACTTAGAAATAATTCCCCTTGAACAAGTCTATAGGTCCATCTCCCAGATAGCTCTAAATTCTCTCACTTTGACCACTGCCACCAATCATCAGATGGTAAGTCACCTTCTCAAATTTGAGTAGTTAATAATATCCTTATTTAAAAACATTTATTCAGTGTAGATTTATTGTTTGGGATTTTAATCATAATTAATACTGAATATAATGAAGCACTTGATTGATTTTATCTCATTCTTCTCTCAGATTAATTTTTGAGCTTGAACTTTTATGTAACAAACACCTAATTTAAATAAATGGATAATAAACAGCAGTCTGTGAGACTTTTCTCTATACAATTATGCCTAAAGATTAGAGGAGAAAGTGTGTTCCCTTTTGAAATTACTACATGTAATTAAAAAAATATATATTAATTTTGACAATTTTTCAGCACACTCACATTGTTCTGTGAATTATATAATTCTGGTAGGGCTTTCACTGATTTTATCATTTTAATTACATAGGGAAAATTAATATAAAACATTACAATCTTTAGGGATGAACATATTTTATTTGTATATATTTATAGTACTCTACACTATCCTGCATTTGCCTCATTATGATATATAATTCCTAATCACAAACTACTTCCTTATGGTGACATTATTCATTAGTATTTTACTATTTGTTATCCTATTGCATTCTATAGAGTATTCTTTTAAATACTTGTCCAAATATGGCTACATTAATTAATATTTTAAAGTTATTAGAGGCTCCAAAGGCACAAGTACATTGACTACATTTGGTTTCTAATAATGAAGGCATGTTTCTCTTGTTAATGACCATTATCTTTCCTGATTGAAAAATAATGATCATATAATGCCCTAAATCCAGGAATTAATGATTCACTATATTGTAAGACACACTATGCACATGTTTAAAGAATTTATGAATAGTCTATTTAATTGGTTTTAAGGAGTCAGTTGTTAGTACTAAGTGCTTATTTGCATATCATTTCCTTTCCAAATCAAATTTATCAGGCTCTGTATGTAAATATAAGACAGTTCATTCTTATTGCACAAATTTAATATCTAAGCAGAAGAAAATTAGTGAGGAGAACACTACAAACAGAAGGACCTTTGCTGCTATTGATTTGATCTGAACATCTTCCTGGCTTACTAATAGGACTTCAGTTTTTTCTTTTGCCCTAGTTTGATAGCCAGCAGCTCTCTTTGCTATAGCTCTTGGAAAAATTCAGCTTTTCTTAGTCTTGGGTACCATTCTGTCAACTGAGACCAGTGGCATTGACACATTCTTCTTCCATGCTCTAGGTGTTGAGAGCATTTGTTCTTCTAATTCTGTGAAGTTTGAAGACATACATATACAGAAATCTAATAATTTCTCTTTAATTTCAGTATGACTGCTGGATCTTTGATATGTGAGTTTTTATAAGTGAAAGCAATGTAGACATCAGCTACTACAATCACTAACCCCAAATTACTAATAACTGATCTCATAACTTGCTAGAACTTTTTGAAGCATCTTTCATTTATCCATAATTGTGATTTCTGATCTATATGCCATAACTTTGAGGAGTGAAAAAATAATGTATGTAGTGTGAAATAAGCATATTTATCTCTTATTTCCTATTAAATATCTAACTTCATACTCCTGTTTTCTCATAAAATTATTCAATCCCCCCATTAAACATTAGAAGAAACAACAATCAGGGTTTCTATTCCTACACAAAACATCATGACCAAGAAGTCGGTTGGGAAGCAAAGAGTTTATTCAGCTTACACTTCCACTTTGCTGCTCATTACCTAAGGAAGTCAGGACAGGAACTCACACAGGGCAGGAACCTGGAGGCAGGAGCTGATGCAGAGGCCATGGAGAGGTGCTGCTTACTGGCTTGCTTCCCATGGCTTCCTCAGTTTGCTTTCTTATAGAACCCAGGACTACCAGCCCAGGGATGGCACCACCCACAATGGGCTGGGCCCCATGATCACTAATTGAGAAAATGCCTTACAGGTGGATCTAATGAGAGCATTTTTTTCAAGGGAGTCTCATTTCTCTGTAATAACTCCAGCTTGTGCAAACTCTTTTATCAGTTTTACTAGACAAATTTCTTAAGTGCTTTTCCTGCTTGCAGTAGGTTTGTAAACACACACACACACACACACACACACACACACACACACACACACCACAACACACCTCATATAGAAATACACACTTTTTTTTTAGCTCCCGTTATACAAGTCACAAATTAATATTTCCAGAGGCTCTATATAACTTCTTTTTCTCAAGCCTTGGTAAAGTCTTTAAAGTATACATCTTATTGTTCTTTATTTTTCTTTAGAACCATGTGCCCTTTAACCCCAAAGCCTCTATGACACCACTCTTTTCTGATCTTGGTCTTCCTGGCTTTTTCATATATTGCCTTGCCTTAATTACTTTCTGTACAAATGTAATAAGCATCCATATTATTGGATCATGGATTATGCTTATTACCTCTAGTTTTCCTCTTGTATCTCTTTCCCTGAGTTTCACTCAGTCATGATCCCTGTAAGTAGTTCTAACACCCTATTCTAACTTTAGATTTTCTAAGATTTATTTACAATTTTTAAATTTTAATTTGTAATTTTTACTCCATTTTGTTTTATTTTGGCTTTTTGAGACAGGGTTTTTCTTTCAATCCCTGGCTTTCCTAGATAGATGGGACTATTTCTATATGACTTGTTCTATAGGCCTCAAACTCAGATATCCACTTGCCTCTGCCCCCAAGTGTTGGAATTAAAGGCCTGTGCCACAACCACGTGGCTAATTTTTTTATGTTTAACATTTCTGAGTATTAGCTTTAATATGGTTTATCTATATTATACCCATTCCTTAAGGCTCAGACATCTTATGAGGAAGAGGCAACAGAAAGTTTGTGAGAGTTAGCTGTGCTGAACAACATCAAAACAACAACAGTTCTAGGCACAACAGGACTGATACTTATATGAATTTTAGAGGCTGTAACAGCACATGTAAAAACATGCACACATTCAAAGAAGACAAACTTGCACCATGGAAGACGGGAAGTGGGCACAAGTTTCCACCCCTAACCAAGAAGCTATATGAACATGATGATTGGTGGGGAGGGAAAAATCAATGTTGATTTTCTCCTACTAAATGGTGAGAGGTGCACATAACAGCATCCCGGTGGAGGGCACATGTGCAGGAGAAGTTGGACAATGTAAAAAATGTAAAACAAATCTTATTTCTTTCCTTGTTTATTTGTGTGTGTGTGTGTGTGTGTGTGTGTGTGTGTGTGCTTTCTCTTGTTTTAGATTAGTTTTTTTTTTTCTTGATTGTAGAGAGAATAAAAATAAATGAGTGGGGAAGGGGAGATTTATGAGAAGTTTGGAGAGAGGTTAGCATTTGTCCAAAATATATATTACACACACAAAAAAACAGAAAATAAAATAAAACTACAGACTAAAACTTCTTATGAATATAAATATAAATATAAATAAAGACGAAGTATCCACCTTAAAGATTCTGTTTTCTTTTACAAATGTTAAATCTTTTGTTTTTATTAACTTATTGTACTTTGTAGTTGGAAAAAACATCTAGAGGTGAGACTTTGAGTGGAAGGAGGGCACAGTTAGCCATGCAGTGACTTCAAGTATTCCTAGGAAAGTATTTACCAGCAAGTTGCTCAAGTCTGGGAAGCATCTCAGTATGGATGAGAGGCAAACATAATGGTTTTTAATACGTCTATGTCAGGTTACTGAAACAATTGAGCTCACTGAATCTAACATTAATCAGAGGTGCCTCTAGAGGCCAGAAGAAGGTATTAGACCATTTGTATTATGGTTTACTAGTACTACATTTGTGGGAGGTGAGAATCCAAGCAGGAACCTCTGCAACTGCCCTTAACTTCTGAGTCATCTGTCCAGCCCTATCACTTAGTGATAAATACTGTTTTTGCTAATATTCATCTTTCTATATCTCTCATGAAGAATAATTAAACACATAATGTAAAATAAGGGAATTTTTGGTTTAAAATTTATTTTAACATAATCAAATACTATTGAGCAAGAATCATGTATAATTAGTTATTTACCAACATATGGACATTGGTTTGGAGATAATAATGGCTTTCTTAGAACTCAATAATTATTCATAAGATACTTTGTACATAAAAATAGTTTGAGCAAAAAAATTGAATATTAGACAGTCCTAGCGATGCAACCAAGCTTCTGTAACGAGCCTATTCTTGTATACCCTTATTTTATTTATTTATTTTTTTTTGCTTATTCATATCTATTGAACTTTATTATCCAAACCCAGGTCACTTGGTTTCATTTTGTTTCTGGATTTTGAGTTCTAAAAAAATTGAGGTTAAAACATCTTCAAAGTCAAGGGGTACTTTAAGCCAAAATAGGGAGAATCTTGTGCACATTTAAAAAATATATTCTTCTTTTTTCAAAATATATTCTTAATCATATAAACCAACTATATCTTGTTTTGTTTTGTTTTGTTTTGTTTCTTGAGATAGGGTTTCTCTGTATAGCCCTGGCTGTCCTGGAACTCATTTTGTAGACCAGGCTGGCCTCGAAATCAGAAATCTGCCTGCCTCTGCCTCCTGAGTGCTGGGATTAAAGGCGTGCGCCACCAGGCCCGGCTCCAACTATATCTTTAATTGACAGCTTATTTCATAAAGTTGTGGTCATAAAGTTTTATTTTAATCTTTTATCAAACCAAAATTACTAGTTATAGAGGTAAATCCTAAATAAAACCCTATAAAATAAAACCCATAGAGATAAAACCTAAAATAATTAGTTACAGAGATAATTTTATAGAGCAATATAAATTAAATTCTTCCCTGTGTTTTCATGAGACTCACATGATCACAGTTCTGCTTAATAATAGTATATACAGATTTATCATGAAAATAAATTCAGCTCCAATAATGATTAAGTTTTCCTTGGAGCTGAAAATGATTCAGTTAAATGCTTAAGTACCTTTACAAGTGAGTAATCAAAAAGACTACATATAAAGTTATTACTACAAGAAAAGTAGACTCAACTGTTTGTTTCTATTATAAAGTGTGGAAATCATGTCATGGATATTTTGAAGAAGCTAAAAACAGAACTATAAATGTTTTTGATACAAAACAATACATTCGAAGTGACAAATATAATTTTCTGATTTAATAATTACAAAATGTGAATGTAACTAAAATCCCACCATACACCATATCATACCTGTCTATAGTTCTTATGTGTGTAATCAAAATTGTGATATATATATATATATATATATATATATATATATATATGTATATATATATATAATTATATGTGTAGATAGATAGATAGATAGATAGATAGATAGATAGATAGATAGATAGAGATATATCAAAGTACAATATAAATTGAATTAGTCTTTATTGCTACTTGTTCAAATATGGTCCAAGTTTGAATGTAAAAATAGAAAACTTGTGATTATGTCTGTTCTGTTGTATTTAAAAAAAATGTTTGACATTTTATTCAGGATTTGTTTTTTGTCCTGTATTCCATATTTTAGTTAAAGGTTTTATAGATGGAAAGATGTTTAGTAGCTTCTTTATAAATATGGTTAAGACATAGGTGCATGCCCAATACTCATAAATTATATATTAATGTTGGGACCATTGTGAGTGAAGAGCAAGATTTATTCTAGCTTAAACATTTTTAAAATAACATAGATGAGTAGAAAGATGCACTGTGAATTAAAGAAATATTATCAGTAAGGAAAACAATGCAGTTACATTTGGCCAAAGAGGAAACTGGGTAAAAAAATAGAATTTCAGCCATTGAAAGATCACAACATAATAAGAAGAGGGAAGTTAGCGAACAATAAAAACAGCGAGAAGGAAGTTTGATCTCCTTACAAAACCTCACACTTTCCCATGGTGGAGTTTAGGAATAATCTAGGAAGTATTACAATATCACAAGCAAACTGTTTGGGTTCCTGCCGTAGGCGAACGCTAATTTCAGATGACAGATGCACCCTGCTTAGACTCCAAAGTCTGAAGGGTGTACAATAGTGACGGTAGGAGTCAGTGTGAAGACAGACAAAACAGGAACGTGTCATCTCAAGCAACTTTACAACCTAAACCGGGTTCAAGTCTGCATGAATGAAGCAGCTCTGGGTTGAGTAAAAGATTGCCTTTTAAATTCAGTAAAACCAGAGGTTTTAATGCTTGAAACGTATACTCTCAGGATCTAAAGGGCACACAAATGCCACATGATCTGCCACAAATGTTATCAAACCAGAAAAGGGAGCAATAGTAGTGCATGTTTGGGTGGTGGAAGGACAAAGGACCCTTGTTTCCTGATTTTACTTCTAACAACTTAAGCTCATTCAATAAATACATTAAAAAAAATACAGCACGAAATATAGTTAAAATAATTGAAATAGTAGAAATTTCCTTGTCTTGTTAATTGACTATCTGGAGGGGCCATCTGGATGGTCCAGATTTGATAGCAATCATGATTCAGTTTATTTACACTCTAAAGGATAAGGCTATGTTCAATCAGATGGTCCAAAACTTCTCCAGCTGGTGTAACTCACCATGCACAGTCAGGCTTATAAAGATGTTTAGTCTGAGAATATCCTAGACAATCACATCTTATCAACATCGTCATTCTGTACCAGCTAACCATGGGACAGTTACACCAAGGATTTCCCAACATTCTTCTTTCTACTCTTTTCTATATATTCCATCCTCTCTCTTTTCTGCACTTTTCCTCTATAAAAGCTACCAAGCATTGCCAAAGGGAACCTCTGTAACACTATTATAAAAAACATGAAGCGAAGTGTGCGTTCTTGGCTTTGAATAAATGGTTTCATCTCATATTTCAGTATAAATGCTGTCACCATTTCATGTGACAGTTATTAATAACGATGAGAGTTGTTCTCTGTAATAATCCCACAAACATTTGTGTCAAACACTCACACTGTTTAATAAGTATTAATTTGAGTAGAATTGCATTCCTGAAGTGGGGTGAATGTCGTAAAATTAATTTAAATTGGATTGAGGAAATTTTCATAATAGTATTCTTAAATAATATATAGTTTATTTCATTATGACACACACAAAAAAAAATCGTTTTTTCTACTTCAATGAGATTTTTATTTAGATTTTCTTCCACAAGAATTAAAGGTATTTTCTCCATGGTTTGTATAATTTTTCATTTTTGTAAAACACTAAAATGTATTACACATGCCTCATGATTCTAGGTTTGCAAATAGTTCGTGTGATGTAGGAAATGATATGCTCAGGGTAAAATTTATGTGATTTATGGAAAACTTAACAGTGAGAATGTATGAAATAGGTCTTTCTTTTTTTGAGACTAAATATTATCAGTTTTTACTGGTGATTATGGTTGTTTATACAGTTATATATTATATAACTTTATATGCCTGCACATATGTGCATATATATGTATATATATATATATTTGTATATATATATATATATATATATATGTATATATATACACATCACGTATTCAAAGCACATTGTATTTTTTTATTTTATTTATTTACATTTCAAATATTATCCCCTTTTCCAGTTTCCCCTCTGAATCCTCCTATCCCATCCCCCTTACCTTGCTTCTATGAGGGTGCTCTCCAACCCACCTACCTCTGGAAATCAATCTGGCAGTTCCTCCATTCCTCAGACTACCTGAGGACCTAGCTATACCACTCGTGGGCATATACCCAGTAATATTACTCCAACAAGTAATAAGGACACATGCTCTACTGTGTTCATAGCAACCATATTTATAATAGCCAGAAGTTGGAAACAACCCAGATGTCCCTCAACAGAGAAATGGATACAGAGAATGTGGTTCATTTACACAATGGAGTCCTGCTTAGCTATTAAAGCAATGACTTTATGAAATTCTCAGGCAAATGAATGGATATAGAAAATATCATCCTGACTCAGGTAACTCAGTCACAAAAGACCACACATGGTATGTACTCATTGATAAGTGAGTATTAGGCTTAGAGCTTGGAATACTCATGATACAACTCACAGACCACATGAAGCTCGAGAGGAAGACCAAAGAATGGATGATTCAATCCTACAAAGGGAAAATAAAATAATCAAGGGAAGTAGAGGGCGGGAGAGACTTGGGAGGAAGAGAAGAAGGGGAGGGGGAAAGGAGGGGAAGACTCAGATATGGGAGGGGATGTAGGAGTTGTTCAGAGGGTCAGGAAATGGTACAGAGGTGTGTAAGCAATGGGGGATGAGGAACTGGGGTTAGCAAACAGAAAGTCCCTGATGCCAGGAAAGCAAGAGTCTCCCAGGACCCATGGAGATGACATCAGCTGAAATACTCTACAAAGGGGAGGGAGAACCTGTAGAGACCATATCCAGAGGTTAGGCATGGCGTCCTGGTTGGGGGATGGGGCTTACCACCCATCTCCAAAACTTTAATCCAGAATTGCTCCTGTCTAAAGGAAATACAGAGACAAAGAGTGGAGCAGAGACTGAAGGAAAGGCCATCCAGAGACTGCACCACCTGGGGATCCATCCCACATGCAGACACCAAACCCAGACACTACTGAGAATGCCAAGAGGTGTTTGCTGACAGGAGCCTGATATAGCTGTCTCCTGAGAGTCTCTGCCAGATCCTGACCAAGACATATGGGGATGCTTGCAACCAACCATCGGACTGAGCACAGGGACCCCAATGGAGGAGTTCGGGGAAGGACTGAAGGAACTGAAGGGGCCTTTTCTGTCATTAATAGGAGGGGAGGCTCTTGGTCCTGTGAGGGCTTGATGCCCCACTGTAGAGGAATGCTAGGGCAGAAGTGGGTGTTTCTTATGATTGACTGAAATGTTCACCTGAGTGGGGTCCTTCTACAGCTCCTCTTTCTAAATTATTAAGACTTCTCTTTTTGCTTGGAGAGGAGACTACCCTAAAAGTATAGCAGTGTTTGTAGTCAGAATAAAATGAAAATGTTTTTCAAAGGAAATAAATGTCCATCTTGTGTTTTCCTCCCACACATATTGAAAATAGCGTGAAAACTAATTTTCTAAGGTCTTTTCATTTGGCTTTTCTCCCCAGTTCTCTCTGTGTGCTGATTTAGCTGAAGCAAAAGAGCACAAATATTTAAACTTATTATTTCATCTTCTACACATAGCTTAGAATTAAAAAGCTTGCAAGGAAATGTAATGATATTTTTTATAGGATTTAAATGTGTTTAATTGGCTTTAGTTAGTTTCAGTATAATAAAAATGGCCACTTTTCCAAATGTTTACTGTGCCAAAGACAATTCTAAACATGTCTAAAATATTTGGAATAGAATCACATTGCCCAACTTTTGTTTTCCCTTTACCTTCTGTTCAAGCAGATTTAACTTCTATATACAAAAACTCATGAAAATTGGGTCTGGAATATACTTAGTTATATTAAAGAAAGACACCCCGAGAGATGGTATCACTTTCATACATAGTACAGCAAATTCTCTGTAAATCATAGGAAACTTGAAATGGACATAGAGGGGGACACATTACAACCAGAAGGATTGGGAAGGCTTCATCTCAGCACAATAGCTACATGCTAGAAGTGAGTAAAATTTGGGTTGATATAGCTGTCTCCTGCGAGGTTCTGCCAGTGCCTGGCAAATACAGAAGTGGATGCTCACAATCATCCATCCTTACCCTCTGCTCTGCTTTCCTCTCCCAGCCCCACAACCTATTTCTTTACCTAACCGATTCAATTCAGTGTTGTTGGCATATACATGTGTATAGGACCATCCATATGTATCCGTATTTGAAAGTATGTGAACACTTTCTTACATAAATATAATTGTAGCTGATGCAAAAATATAATTGTAGCTGATGCAGTTTCTTATCTCATTTCATATCTGGTCTACAGTCATACATGACAATTGATGACAAAGTATGAAGTATATTTCCATGTGGTTTTCTATAATTCTTACCAAGTGAATGAATGAAAAGAACTCTGTATTTTTATAGAAGCTTAAATGAATTATTTTAATCCTGATTAAGCTATACATTTTAGGGAGGTAAGAGAGTATTGGTATTATGATACTAAGGAATGGGGGGAGAGGGAAGATCCTGTCACTTGCTCTGTGTCTCAGGTGGAACCGTTTCCATTGTATTACATCGAAAGTGCATCTAGCAGCTTTTCAAAATATTTGATTACAGAAAGCTGTGAGAGTTTGAGGTGCAAAATTTCCAGGAAGACCCAGTAAGAGTGAAAGTGTAGATTAATTGACCAATCAGACTGTAATGTGACAAGACAGACCAGAGATGATTGGCTCTTAGGAGAAAAGGTATTTAGATTGAGTCAGTGTGGAAAAATGAAAGATTTAACTAAAAAAAAAAAAAAATCAATTTATTTCAACTTTGACTTGTCTCTGCTAAAGAAATTAGTTTGAAATATCAAAAGTAGGGTATTTTTTACAAAGTACCAATCATAAAGTCTTTTAAGGAGGCTACAGAAAAAATCCATGGTTTCATAAACACACATTTTTATTTGCCAATATATTGGGATCATCTCATAGCTCATTAATAGAAATATTTGTACTAATTAGAATGTTTTTATAGCAATGCATGTTGCAGAGGTGTCTTAGTCAGGGTTTCTATTCCTGCACAAACATCATGACCAAGAAGCAAGTTGGGGAGGAAAGGGTTTATTCGGCTTACATCTCCATACTGCTGTTGATCACCAAAGGATGCAGGACTGGAACTCAAGCAGGTCAGAAAGTAGGAGCTGATGCAGAAGCTATGGAGGAATGTTCTTTACTGGCTTGCCTTCCCTGGCTTGCTCTCTTATAGAACACAAGACTACCAGTCCAGAGATGGTCCCCCCCACAAGGGGCCTCTCCCCCTTGATCANTAATTGAGAAAATGCCCCATAGCTGGATCTCATGGGGGCATTTCCTCAACTAAAGCTCCTTTCTCTGTGATAACTCCAGCTGTGTCAAGTTGACACAAAACTAGCCAGTACAAGAGGAAATACTCAAAATTAGTGGTAATTACAAAGTGCAATACAGTTGAAACATTTTACTGCTTCTAATACTAAACTGGAACTTATTTCCTATTTTATTTTGAGTTTATTCTATGAGACATATGTAAAATTGAAGTTATTACAATAATTAACTTTATAAAGGAAATAATAGCAAGCTGAATACATTTCTTATTTTTGAGTATCTGTTGGTTGAATAACTTCTATTTGGCCACTTTACAGCTATTTACAATGAAGTTTTCTATAAAGTTATGTAGACAAGGAGCTAGATGATTTTGTTCAGGAAAATGATGGTTCTTTGAAGGAGATATTTTCAAACATTATGATTGAGACAGAAGCCCATCCATCTCCCTTGTTAAATTTCATACTTTTCATGTATGGTTGGGTTAATTCTTCCCAAATTATAAATATTGTATTTTAATATGTCTATATAGCTCTATCTGTTGCCAGCAGGTATTTAGCATATAACTAAATAGGAATTCCTGTAGTTCTTGCATAAAATTTTTACAAAGAGATTATGCCACACAGGAATTTCTAAATTATTTCTTCCTTCAAGATACTCAGCCTCCTTTTTTTTATTAGATATTTTCTTAATTTACATTTCAAATGTTATCCCCCTTCTTGGTTTTCCCTCCGAAAACCCCCTATTCCCTCCCCCTTCCCCTGCTCACCAACCCACCCACTCCTGCTTCCTGGCCCCTACATTCTTAATGCTGCAACATTTTAATACAGTTTCGCATGCTGTGGAGACCCCAAACCATAGTTATTTTGTTTCTTCTTTATAATTTTGCTACTGCTCTGAATCTCAATGTGATATGCAGGATATCTGACATATAGAAATGTCATTTGACTCCAAGGGGGTTATGTCCCACAGGTTGAGAAACACGGCTCTTGGGTAACTGTTGCATAACTCTGATTCTGATTTATAACCCAGACACTACTGTGGATGCCAAGAAGTGCATGCTGACAGGAGCCTGGCACAGGTATCTCCTGAGAGGTTCTGCCAGAGCCTGACAAATACAGAGGTGGATACTCACAGCCAACCATTGAACTGTGAGTGGGGTCCCTAATGGAGGAGTTAGAGAAAGGACTGAAGGAATTGAAGGGGTTTGCAACCCTATAGGAAGAACAACAATATCAACCAACCAGACCCCCACCCCAGAGCTCCCAGGGACTAAACCACCAACCAAGGAGTACACATGGAGGGACTCAAGGCTCCAGATGCTTATGTAGCAGAGGATGGCCTTGTCAGGCATCAATGAGAAAAGAGGCTTTTGGTCATGTGAAGGCTCAATAGATGCCCCAGTGTAGGGGAATTCAAGGGTGAGGAGGTGGAGTGGGTAGGTGACTGGGGAACACCCTCTTAGAAACAGGGGGGAGGGGTTAAAGGGTTTTGGGAGAGGGACCAAGAAAGGGAATTTACATTTGAAATGTAAATAAATAAAATATCCAATGGTGGGGGGAAGAAAAGTAAATCCTCACATTGAATTTGAAATGATAACACGATGTGAGGAACTCTGAATCCTTCAGGATTTTAATATATTAGCTATAATAAAGTATATCTAAAGCTTTGTTAACACCCTTGTAGTTTTAAATAACATTTCATGACCCCTGAAACCATGTTCTTGAAAGCCAGATCACATCTCTTTCAAACAGACATCATCCTTTATTTTATTTTTAATTTTTTCACAGTGGAAATATTTAAAAGATTGCTTAGTAAAACATAGAGACATTTTATAAGAAATGTCTATAAGATAGTAAAAAAAAACTGTATTATTATTCCCACAATATAGCCTTAAAAGCTCACATTCATTTTATTCTTAAGTGTCTTTGCATCTTAGGCTTCAGGAATGTTTTGTTTTATTTTGTTTTGTTTTGTTTTGATTTTGCTCTTAAATTAAGGCTAAATCTTCATTTATAGGTTTTCTATAGCCTATCCATAAATTTATTCCCTATATTATTATAATATGGTATTAAAATGCTGAGGTTTCAATACATTATTCATTGTGTATTTTAAATATTTCTTGCAATTACGATCAATAGACATATATTGAACTATTTACACATAATTGTGTTGTACTGCAATTCCATTCAATGCATTGTCTTGCCACAGCAATTAAGCCTTCTGGCTTTAGGCATTCTCTTTGAGGTATCAGAGGCAAAATATGTGATCAAGCTGTGAATTTTCAAATATCCATTCTCTCATTCTTTGTTGAACTCTATATTATAGTTTCTCTGAATGACAAAAAGTATTTAAAGATAGTCTATTCCTTCATTTATTTGTTCCTTACTTCATATGTCAGCTAAAGAACATGATTTATGTTGAAATAAAATGTCAAAAGTAAGATAAACATATTTTTGTATATTAATCAAATTATAATTCCTCATTAATGACCTCAAACTAAACATTATGCATTTGAACTTAAAATAAACTGATAGAATTTAAGCAACATCTTTAATTTCCCCAATTGTATCTTTTAAAATAAATACATTTTAAAATGTTTATGTGTATAAGTGTCTTGCTTGCATGTAGGTATGTGTGCCACTGTGTGTTGTCCATAAAGACCAAGTTAGGAAGATAACGGATTCCTTGGAACTGGGGCTACAGGTGGTTGTGAACCACTATGAAGGTGTTGAGTACAAAGCCACAGCCCTCTGCAAGAATAGTTAATGACCTTGACCATTTCCAACCCTGAAAAGCCTACCTTAATAAATCCTCAACGAAAACATTGTATAAATTTTTATTTGATATAGCTGTCTACTGTGAGGCTATGCCAGTGTCTGGCAAATACAGAAGTGGATGTTCAGAGTCAGCTATTGCATGAAACACAGGGTCTCCCATGAAGGAGCTAGAGAAAGTACCCAAGGAGCTGAAGGGGTCTGAAGCCCTATAGGAGAAACAACAATATGAACTAACCAGTACCTTCAGAACTCGTTTCTCTAACTGAGTATGTAGCAGAGGATGGCCTAGTTGGCCATCAGTGGGAGGAGAGGCCCTTGGTCTTGTAAAGATTCTAGGCCCCAGTATAGGGAATGCCAGGGCCAGGAATTGGGAGTGGGTAGGGGCTGGGGAGGAGGGGAAGGGGGATGGCTATAGGGAATCTTTGGAAAAGAAACTAGGAAAGGGGATAACATTTGAAATGTAAATGAAGAAGACATCTAATAAAAAATAAATCTAAAAAAAATTTTAAAATTATATGTACTAGTTAATGATCACCATTCTTTATATATTGTGATATTCTACTTCTGAGTGGTGTTCTAGAAAGATTTGAGAGTTTTATTTTCTTTATAGCTCTGGACTAAAATATCACGTACCATTACTTTTTAATAATATTAGTAATATAAAATATAAGATTCTCTTTCTCTTGCTCTTGCCCTTTCCCTCTCCTCTCCCTCTCTTTCATCCTCTCCTCCCCCGCCCTTGTCCTTCTTCCCTGAAGGTCTCAGAACGTATTTTATCTTGCATTCTGATACATAGTAGTGCTAAGGCATGTTTTAAACATATTATTATTTACTTATAGGAAATAATACTTTTATCAGCACTTAAAATATCTCTTACATTTTGATCATCTGTATTTCACACTTCTGTGCACAAATGATTCAGAAATTAAATGGATATCGACAAAACAAAGAAGAAAATGAATAAACTGAAAGAGCTCAGTTAGTTATTTATTAACTATTGTTCTCTCATATTATTACTATCTTTTACTTACCATGTGGTGTAATAATATACACTTTCTTAATTGATGTTTTCTTTGTACAGATTCCTGTTTTGAGTTATTTGTTCATATTTCATAATTTGGTTCATTTTATAAGAATCACTCATATATGTTTGGAAAGATAATATATATTTTACAACACTAATTAGGAGATTATGTTTAGATTTAATTTTCTGATTATTAATGCTTTAGCTTAAACATTTTAGTTCTGTTTCTGTTGTGAGATATTTGTTTTTGAGGAACATCCAAGTCGTTTCCCCAACCATTTTCTGTTTTACTCACAAGTATTACAATGGCTACATACAAATGCCAGCTGTGTATTCAGTTCAGATTTCAAAACAGATTTTATGTTAACATTTTGATGTCTCTACATTATGGTCATGATAAATATAGTCAGGTACTTTGTACTAAATATTGAAAACACCTGGATATCCAAATCCTCATATAAAGGCTAAGTNCATCATCTTGTTGGAACTTTGGGCATGCATATTTGNATTTCCCATATAAATTATAACAAAAGTATTGTTTTCTGTATGTGAGAGCTGATTACACTAATCCCAGGATATAAGCCCCATTACTCTACCTGTTCTTGTCCACCATTCAAATTTCCATGAAGCAGATTCNCAACCTTATAATTTGGACTGCTTCACAGTCAATAACCCTTGGGCCTGAATACCTCAATTGGGCTCATCTTTCTGTGATATTCTTCTTAATTACTTTCCATAATGTATCCATCAGTGCCAGATGTCTGGTTTGTTCATAGAAAGATGTTCATACCAGCGAACAACATANGACTCTCCTCATAAAGAGCCTAATGGCTACTCACAGCTCACTTTGTTTTTAAGATATGCTGATTTAATTATCTCCACCCTTTCTATTTAATATTANATGTAAGATTTTTATGATGCAACATATTGGTTTGTGCTGTAGATGATTGAATGCTTTCTTATAATCACTTAGCAATTTCATATCACTGCACTTTTT
>NC_034608.1:66841515-66888729 GCF_900095145.1 Mus pahari
TAGCAATTTCATATCACTGCACTTTTTTTGCACACTTTTAATTGTAGACTACTTTTGTACCTGCTTCATGAAAGTGCATTTATTGCAGTCTCAGAAAATTCTTTTCAGAATGTGTTACTGTAAGATGACTTATTTAGATGCATGGGTGGGCACACCTTAAAATTACTTAAAAATGATTAATGTTTTGCCCCCAATTTTCACTTGCTTTAAACATGAATAAACTGAAATTATCTCTATTAAGTTTTTCAGGGGAAATGTTGTGACCACCTGGAAGATAAATCAACTAACTGACAAATGACAGATGTGGGATAGGGATGTAAACTTTCTCCAAAGGACACTGTTCATGCAGCTCTATATTTTGATTATATTTTAGAAGCAGAAAAATCTCTGTTTACTTTGCATTAGGCATAAATGTATCTCCCGTTTATCTGCTTAATTTCGATGAATTTTCACTTGAAACAATATTATTAGCAAAAGGATGATTTCATCTCCTTTTTATCTGCTTTACTTTCAATATCGATGATTTGTCTCCTACATTCTTACTTTACATAAGATTTGTAACATGGAATATTTTATTTTGTTCTGAAAGTATTTTTATTCTTAAATTAATGTGTAATATTACCGAATATATTTTTAATTTAAATAGGTTGGTTTTTCTACATGGTGAATGATGTTTTCCATGTTAAGAGCTTAAGATTTAATATTGTGGAGCTGGACAGATAGCTCAACAGTTAAGAGTACTTGCTGTTCTTCCAGAGTAGATAGGTTAGATTCCCAGAACCCACAGGGTGGCTTAAAACTGTCTCTAACTCGACTTTCAGGGACCCAAAGCCTTCTAACATTAATGGCACACAGACAAAGAAACAGACAAAACATCTATACACAGGAAATAATAAAATAAAACTAATGTAAAAAGATTTGCTACTGGAATAATGTTAAAAAACAAGTACTTGAATTAGTGATTGTTTTCAAATTTACACAGTATCAATGATGCTACAGAATAATACTTAACTGTAAAATAAACAATTCTTAAAATGATGCAAAGTCAAATTTTATGGTTTAGTGTAACATAGAAATCATTATGTATCTCAGGCTGCCCACAGACTTTTGGTATTCCTCCCTTCTCTCCTTCCTAAATTTTTGGATTATGTATATTAACTACTTCATATAGTATGACTACTGTCTTTTGTGCTTTTTATACTAGATATTTTTGAAGATCCTTGTACTCTCTTAGCTGTTTAAGTCGACTAAACTATGTGCATAATGGTTTTATCCAAATATATGAGAATGATCTGTGCTCCAAAAAGATTAATAAGGTTACCAAGTTCTTAGACCCTTTAAATACTGGCTGGAATCCATCCTCATGGAGATTCCCAATTTACTTTTATTTTTTCTTGTAGCTTCAATTTATATTCTAGCAACTGGTGAGGGAGATCTAAGATTGAATGTGGAAACTGTTAAAAATCAAGGGAATATAAGCTTGGAGACAGAGAGAGGAGGAACTGGATAAGGAACTGTGGGAAGGGGAACCAGGATGGGGGCACTGTCTGGACTGTAAATAAATAAATAAATAAATAAATAAATAAATAAATAAATGTAATAATAAAAAAGAAAAGAAAAAGAAGGAATCCACCAAAGTACAACCTTCTACAGATCTGAAACAGCTCAAGTAATGAAAATCATCTCTCTTTAAAGAACAATTGTGTTTACATTTATGAAGTGCTCCCAAAGCATGGTTAATTTGAGATATTTGCAACCTCTTAGTTTCCTCAAACAATTTCTCTATGAACCAGTCTGCTGTCAAATCACAATAAGTTATGTTCTGGGAATAGGTAAGATGTCTCCTTTAGGGAAAACTGAAAGAAATCAAAATTTAAACATACAAATCACATGATAATTCTCAAACTATTCCATAATAATTTGTGTTAGACATACCTTAGCGGCATACTCTTCACATAAAACATATGCAGTCAATCCTTTCAGCTTCCTGATACTTCCACTGTTTTGATTGTTAAGACCACACTCTTATTATACTTTACTTCAGGGATGCAATGGTACAGATGGGACATTTAGCATGGACTATCAGCCAGGTCAGTTCCTCCACTGTGCCCAGATGATAACTGTTGAATGTGCTTGTCTGAATTCTTTATTTTAAGATACCTCCCTTTCTCTATTATTTTTTATTTTAAATTCAAAATTATCTCTGTTAGTTAGTTGACATAAAATTATTACGTTTTAGGCATTGTGGTGCTTAGCATTAGCTGCATACTATGTAGTAAAAAGAGAAAAAGCCCTTAATTCCACAGACAAAAAGACGAATATCTCTTAGATTTTTTAAATCACAATTTTGTTAACTTGTATGAGGTGATGTAAATTGACACTTAAAAGGACATTGATGCCTTGATAAGAGAGTCTCTGATTACCTTCAAGTCTTTTATGCCATCATGAACTCACTGTGGTTTTCTAATGCAAAAATACATTATGTTGTTCAAAACATGAAAGAAATAAGATAAAGTAAACTATAATAAGAAACAAATATTCAAGGAAACAACTTTAAAGTTCCTTAAAGCATGATGAATAAAAAGTCAAGCAAATCTAAATTAGGTGAATTTAAAGATTAATATTCTTTATTAATAATATTTTATAACAAATCCAAAGGTGTGCACAAAACAAAAGATGACATGTGACAATAAATACCTAATTGAAAGAAAAGATACGTTCAAAGGCAGCACAAATCATAATATATGTATAAGAAAATACACAATATTGTTTGAAACATACTAATCATATGATTGAAAATAAATTATACGCCATAATGGTGAGAATGGTAAGCCTATTTTATATTCCAAAGAATGTTTATATTCTGAATAGTAATTATGGCCATATATTACATTGTGGCAAATACAAGTGATATCATATTGTGAAATATGCCCTGAAGTCCAAGTTGTAAAATATTTAGTAAATATTTAAAAGAACAGCAAGTAAATGCTATATTCTGAAGATAAAAATGACTACTTTAGGGAATTCCAAAACAAAGTAGTAACCATGGGCCGGTAAATACAAACCAACACTAAAGCAAGGGTGTGAGGCTTAGAGCACAGGGGAAGAGCATGTGGTGAGTGCAGCCAAACAATCTGGTTCTAAAAGACTGAAATTAAGGATGTCACATATTGTCCACTGATGGAAGCCTGCCAAAAACCAAGTCTTTGAATTAAATCAACTCTAAGAACCTGTAATAAAAAGGGGAAAAGTTTATTGAACAACTTGAAAAGAGCTATCATGAACTGCACTTGTTGAAGAAACCATTGAGAAACCACTCCTGATTGTCACCCGGACATACACTGAAGTATTGTTTTAAAATTAAGTTAACTCTTAAGATTTTGCAAATAGAAGATGATTAAGAAAACATGACCTCATTTTTTTTTTCATTTTCAGGATTAAAAAATGGGGGCAGTGAAAAGGAGAGGATGGGAATCATTATGCCTCTGAATCAGATAGGGTAACAGGTAAGACAGAAGACATGAGAACATCTGCTGAAATACGAATGATTGTACCCTACTAAGTATATAAAAGAGAGATTGAAGGGAGACAGCCTTCATGGCTAAATGATGATGAGTCTATGCCAATTGAGATTCTAAACAATAATCTCAGTGTTATGGAAGTTATTGGTTCGTGAGACCCTACAAGTCCAGATAGCAGTATAAGTACAATAAAAAGATGTGTATTGTATCATATCATCTATTGTAATATATTATCCTGTATTGCTGTTATTTTATGTTTCGTTATGTTATGATATCATGTTGTATTACGTGTATTATTGTGTTTATATGTTCATCATGTTCATGGAGATGAATGCATCACTGTGTAGGTGTGTGCATTTTGGTGCAGATGCCTGAGGACACCAGAGCTCTGGTCTCCCTGAAGCTGCAGTTACAGGCATTTTGACCTGTGAAACAGTGTAATATGAAGAAAACTTGGATGCCTCTGCAAGAAAAATATGACTTTTATCACAGAACCTATATAACCTTAGACCCCAATACTGGCCTAGCCATTAATCTTGTTTTTCCACAAGAAACAGATACAAAAGCCCATTGCTAAAGATCCTACATCCCTTGATTGCAAAATATAGAATTAAGCTTAAAGCTTTCTCTTTGCTGGTTACACATAACAGGGTTATAATATACTAAACAGACTTCTGGCAAGAGAAAAAGCATCCATGATCTTAAACATGTGTAACCCCAGTGAATATCACTACCAAAATTCCAGATAAGACACATGCACATGTATAATAATAGAATGAAAGTTATAGAAATAGCTAAGCAGTAAGTGATTGGATGTGAGATATAACCCACAAGAGATAATCCATAGCTAGTACTCTAAACCTCAGTTCAAAAACAATCATGCTCAGGGACATCATATGACCTAGGGCATATTTCATCCTATTAATATTAATTAAATTTGCATAGCTTCAAACTAAATTTTAAATGACTATTTTCATATCCATAAACAAAACCTACTTTCAGCCTTGATTAGAAACATATCTGAAGTAAATAACAGCCATTTGCTACCCAAGAGTCTTAGAAGCCTAAGAGTTAACCATCTAGCCCTAATTAAATCCTTTATACAGCTACTTCTAAAGTTTAGGGAACATGGTGGAAGACTGAACAGAGGAAATGTAAGAGCCAGAATACTCCCTTGCTAGTATGACATATCCTTTGCAACAATAATCATATCATTTGCAGGTTACATGTACTCAGTCTAAAATGGACTGGAGGTGTCAAGTCAGGCACTGATTGGAGAGGAAGTGTATGCTCACTGTCCTTACTGCTGAACTGTGGACTATATGATTGTAGGAGATGAACAGTCATTGTCATCAATTTGGTGCCCAGGGGTGAGCCCAGCGGGCTTCCCTGTAGAATTTAAACCTGTGGTCACACAGACAGCCCATATTAAATCTAGTGGAGACTGTACATGGGTCATCTCTGAAAAGAGGTCTAGACATTGGGTATCAGTGACAAAATGATTGAAGGTAGAAAAGGTAAAAAAGGAGGATTCATAAAGATCATGATAAAGACCAAGAAGAATGTAATGGTTTCTTTGCCAAAAATTACATCATACCATGATCGCAATTTGGATCTCTGAACTTCAGGGAACATTTGAGAGAGAGGAGCCAGTGACAAGACAATACTAAAACCTTAAGAAGAAGGCCTGATGAAGAAATACACACATCATAGTAAAGGTTAAATAAGCATAATGATGTTATGATACTATCTGATAAAATCTATATAATAAAATTGAAAAACAAAATGTGTACTCAATGTTCAAGTTCAAGATGAATGGTTGAACTAATGATTTATTTTCTGGTCTATAATATAATTTAAGCAGTTTAATAGTGAGAAAATGTAGAGAGAAAAATCATGTTAGCTTCAAAACCACATGCTAGCTGCTAAGTATTTGTAAAGATGAGCACTAAAAAAAATGATTATCAAAGGCAAACTTTTTAAAAGTATTATAAACACACGTATGGACAAAAATAATGATATGATTGTTACCAAAACCATGCTATTAAATCACGTTAAATATTAGTGCAAATAGTGGGAATTATTTAAGGAATATAACGCAACTATTAAAAAAAATGGTCCTAGCATATTCAACAATGAATCTCGTTTCTTGTGCACTTGGACATTTCTTTCTGGCTGTTTGTGTGAGGACACTTCTGTAGGGACTTGTATGTCTTCAACATTAGTGTCATTGTTCATTGAAAGAAAGAATGCTGGAATGAGAAAGTAAAGTATTATGACGTATTAGTAAGTGATAATGATCTTTATTTCTAAGGAAATGAGTCTAGTATTAAGAATACAAGAGAATAAAATACACTTAATCAGTTTAAATCTTTTCAAAAGAGCTTGCCAATCTCAGGTTTTGGGTAGCGCAGCATATAAAGTGCTTGCTGCACAAACACAAGAACACACTTCAATGTTCTGGCATTTACACTAAATATTATATGAAAATTCCACAGAACAAAATCCAAGAAGCAAAAACAAAAAGTGAGGATAACTGCCTGCCTGTCTTCCATGCACACAGGAGGCACATGAGTCCCTACAACTAGAGTTATTTAAAGAGTTTGACTATAAAGAAAATTGTTAAAAAAGAAAACTATATGTGCTAAAAATACTTTTATTCAAATGTATCTTATTTTACACTCGATTATTATGAGTTGTGTAGTTAGGGTCTTCACTTCAAATTTCCTTGCAATTTGCATCCTGAATATTGATGCATATTATCACTAAATAGGAGCTATATTTGAAATGTTTGCTGAGCTCTTTAAAATAAAGACCATTTTTAGCTACCAAGGTGTTACGGTATCTCATGTAGGAAGGCATTTGGCACTAAGCCAGATGGGTTGCTTTTCAAGACCCACATAGGGAAATAGAGAACAGGATCCCACAATGTGATTCTTGGTACATACCCATGCACACTCTCTTCTGCCTCCACAACCACATACTCAGGCACACACACAAGTAAAATGTCTGAGCTGTGCTATTTAACACACATGTTCTGATTGAATATCCCTTATATTGTCCCTTTTTCTCATTTTACATTTTTTACTTCTATTTTCATGGTGGTGGAAATCACTTGTCTAAAATGGATAAATGTGTTTAGTGTTTTTTTCACTGACGTGTTCACTTTTGACTAATGCCTTTTTCCTAAGTTAATACAGAAAAACCAATTCTCTAACTTTTTGTCACCACCAATTTTATAGATGTTCTCTTACAGATTCTATCATGGTTGTTAATGAAGTCCAATGTTTTGCTACATCTGCATATCGTTTTTTAAAACATGTTCCAGTTAATTCATGCCCTGAACCCATTGAACTATTGTTAATGCTCTATATCATGTACTATAAACAAAGAACTAACCCTGAAAACGTCCTTAATGTCAGCATAGCAATCTTAAACTGGAATGAGTTCAGAATGATTTTATCTTCAGTAGCATCTGCAGAAAGGGTAGAATTCAAAGTTCTATAAGTATCTCTTGAGAATAACTTTAAATTTTATTATTCAGCCTTCAATATCTATCCAGAATGCTCACGTGATTTTACGTCATACCAGTTACATGGTAAGTTATTCTCTTTTTGTCTGCCTTGTGTCTGTATTTAGATCCTCTTGACATTCACAACATTATATTATGATGCTCAAATCTTGCTGATTTCCTGAGTTGGCTGTTTCTTAGTCTGTAGAATGAGATACTTCTATTTCTTTTCTTTTAACCTTGCATCGAAGAGTGTTAATATCTATGTATACCATGCAAATATACTTTAAAACTCAAGTAGAATGGAAGCATTTTGTTTTGAAAATCATGTCTTTGTGATGTATGACCACTGTAGAAAGTATTAAGCACTTATCAGTGATCCTACACTTAATCTTCAACAGTGCTTTCAGAGAACAAATAAAAAATCTCAACATAAAATTAGGGATTATTATCAGAATTAACAGATTTTTTTCCCCAAGAAAATAAAATTATCCTTGCTCTTTCTTGAGGAAGCCAGGCTTATTAGCCATTTTTTTAATTTACCAGAAACTGGGGCAAAATACATAGACTTCAGAGGATGAATCTAGAATGAAAGTGACTTTATTGAAATGCTTGATTCCTCCCTGCCTCACACCAGAACACAGATTTTCTGTCACACATCAACAGACAAGAACTGTGAGAAAGATGACATACAAGAAATGATTAATGGTAACCTTCAGAAGCAAACACATGCTTACCATGGAAACCCTGAAAGTATAATTTCAGCATCAGTTTGGGTACTCACCTTTCCTTCTAAAGTAGTCCTGCGGAGATACCCAGTGGCTTATTCAAGTTAGCCATCTACCCTTTTGCTTTTTTGCTCCATTGTACTCTTATTTGTACTTTAAGTTCCTTGAACAGGCTTTGTTCTTCATTCTTATGCATTCATTCTATTTTCAGATGTTCTGTAAGTTCATCTGAGTTATAGGTGGAACATAATTAGCTCCAGAAGTTTTGCTTGTTTTTTATTTTGAATGATTTTGTTACAGTCTATTTATTTATCTTTATCTGTTTTCCATTCCTGGCTTACTTATTACCAGGGTCTTTAATTAACCTACCTCTCATTTGCCTAAAGATATTTCTTTCTGGTATTTATTTTTTTTGACTCTGTATCAATGTAAGCACAACTATAATTAGGTTGATCTTAGTATTCACACAGAGAGAATGTTGGCTGTCACTATTACCACTTCTTCTCTATAGGTATAATCAGCATAGCTCTCATATTCATCATCATGATTGGCATCAGCATCAGCATCAGCATCAGCATCATCATCATCATCATCATCATCATCATCAGCAGCAGCAGCAGCATTAGCATCAGCATATTCTTCCTCCTTCCTTTAATTCTCTTTCTCTTTCCTTTTCTCCTTCCACTTTTCTTATATTTTTTTTTTCTGTCTGTGCTGTGCTGGGAATTTAATCCAGACTGTGGCATGTGCCTAACTAAGAGGAACCTGGAAGTAAGAAATAATGAAGGCCTCCTGCTGAATGCAGTTATAACGAAGAGAGCTGGGCTCTGCTTTCTTTTGATTTTGATTACGTTAGAGGCTGTTTGATCAACACTATCTTCTCTTTTTTCTGACTGTATTTCTGGAGGAAGGTAAACATTTGGAGTTTTCTGTTTTTACCTTGAGAAACTCGACATTACAGGAATACTCAAGAACTAGTATTGCAGAGTTTTACAGTGTGGCTGTCTCATGATACCTACTTAATACTTTCAAGCCTGTCTGAAGTATAAAGGGTCTTTAATTACCTACCTCTTAATTGCCTAAAACTATTTCTATGCTTGCACAAATCCTTGAAACATCTCCACAACTGATATTCTTTTCAGTAGTGTCACAGAAGACATTACTTATCTCTTATTTCCTTCTGTAAAACTAAAGCTCTTTTAACTTTCTGTCATTCTATTAATATGATTTGTAGACAGCAAACCCTAATGCTAAAAAGCCCCTTTAAGCAATAGTTATTGCAGACTTTATCCCTTATTTTGATTAGCTAAGATTGTGATGTGATACAATTCAATTTCAATTAAGTTAAATTAAGATTTGAATGCAACGATGTTAATGAGAGTAATATGTAACCATTTACACAAAAGTAATTCTGAAAATGAAATAAATACCTTCAGATCCAGACAATAAAGAGATAGTTATATACAATTGAGTATTCAAATTGACACTGAGAACAAACATATACCCTCTTGCAACCAGTATGTGCTAGTCACTTTCCCACCACACAATGCTCCCCTGGCTGGCCATGTGCTCCCTCTCCCACCCCACAACTCTCCCCTGGCTGGCCATGTGCTCCCTCTCCCACCCCACAACACTCCCCTGGCTGGCCATGTGCTCCCTCACTCTGTGTTGCTTCATCATTTATTCCAGATCTAATTTTTGTAATTTAACCTGTTGTCTTCTACCAGAAGTTTTTGTGTTGCTATTCTAAATTTAAGAATAAAATCCCCACCTTTTCATAAAAATGTCATATTCTAAGAAAGAAAGCCATCAATATTTTACTTATGCATTTCCATTTAATCCCAATAAAAATCACTTTAGAGGTAATTTAATATTTGACAAAGGTTATAATTTAGAAATTAATTATTCAACTCCCCTTTCTAAGTGCTTTTGATTCGTTAGCAATTCCCTTCTTTCCATGTGAATATTAGTGTAATATGTGGTTAGTGAATTAGCACAGGTACTACATGTACTACAAAATACATATTTGTGCTCTATTTCCAGTTTTTCTGCGTAATTTTCCTTTATCACACATGATATAAAATGGGCTACAAGAATCTCATTGTCTTCAGAGCAGCATTACATGTAGGCAGTCTGTGTGAGCTAAGGTTAAGAAACATGTCTGATTTCTTTTTGTTGGCTTTGAAACAGATGCTGCTGGTGAAATGACACATGTGTCTTTCTATTTTTTAAATTATTGAAATATTTTAGGGAACAAATCCAAACCAAAAATGCTAGTTGCAGATGTAATTAAACATTTTTTTTTAACCTACCATGTTTGTAAAGCTCAAAAGTGGAAGAAAAAAGTCAGAATCATTGGTTTGTTCTTTATTTATATTTGAAATTAAATTATTGTATTTTATTTCTCAGCTTCTGAATTCTGCCTCAAATGTTCAATGACGATTTTATTCTTCTTATAGGTAATGTGATCCATAGGTGATATCTGGTAAAATGATGTTATGGCTGACCATTTTACTTTTCCACTGGATAAAATGAATGTACATATTAGGCATGGATAAGGCTATTCATGTAAAGTTATTCATATAAAAAATAATTTATTTTCTCAAATAATTTTGAGAACAGAAAAGACATGCGTATGCTGGTCTTATGAATACTGACAGTCCTAAAATGATTGCTATTTTTGTTGTACTTATCTGTCTACTGATCAAATACTATTGTGGAATGTAATAATGAAAACTTAAATAAGTTGAAAATTAACTCTGTCTTTGGCAGGTAGTTAAGGACAACATTATTCTATTAACTTCTAAAATTAACAAATGTTAGTCATAATTTAGTTATAGCTTTCTCTCAATTAAAAGTTCTGATGCCTACTTTGTCATAATCCCTGATCCTGAATGGGTATTACTTCATTCTTCTTTCTTACAATGCTATCCTGAGTAATAATTTTGTTTCATACTTACAGATTCCACTGTTATTTATATGAAGATATTTCTCTTCATTCTTTCTTTGTGATTTCCCTTAAACCAGATTAATACCTGATCAAAATGCATATGTATGTGACAACAATTAGTGGAGAGGGAGGCTATGAATTTAAAAGAGAGCAAATGGAATTATGTGGGAGATGTGTAGGAAACAAAGGGAAGGGAAGAATGATGTAATGATATTATAATCTCAAAAACACATATGCTAATCTTTTGGAACCCATTTCTCAAGCAAGTTATACAGCGGTGAAACATTCTTGATCTTTTTAGACTATGCGGGCTCCAGCCTGTGCTTTTCTTTTTCTGAGTAGTCTTCCTTCTTCCTGCATCAGTTACACCATCAAGCTCTTAGTTCTCAAATACTATATGTTGCCTTTGTCAAACCATGACTGATGGTCATACACAAATAGCTCCTTTATAAAGGCAAGTTGTACTTTGTGCATTTTTTTCATGTAAGTTATATTTATTTTACTGTTACTTCCTTTTTAGTTTTAATTTCTAAGCTTACTTTTATTTCCTGCATATTGAGACCATGAATTTAGAACATTATTTTCATTTGTATGTTCTCATTAACTATTTTCTCTCCTGTGCCATTCTTATTCTTATTTAATTTTGTCTCTGTGTGTCTGTTCCAAGATCATTAAAACCAACAGAACGCTGTTTCCAATGTTTAAGTGTGTATGTAGTATTTAATGAGATGTCTTTCTTTATTTTTTTTATACTTTCTTTGAAAACACTCCCTAAATAATTGAAATAGAACTACTAATGTATTCATACTGTGTATTTTCCTTGAAGTGACCTTAAATAAGAAACTTAATATATCCTAAGCCGTTCAAAGTATTATATTAGGCCATGTAATAATTTATATTCTCTGGGGCCATTTATTATCAGTTTGTTCAATTTAATACCATCCTTTATAACAACCTTCATCTCCTGTCCTATATTTGTATTGATGAGTCCTAAGCTCAAGCTCATCTTTTGGTTCCATTTTTCTTGTTTTTGGAGATATGTTTTATTTTAATTTTTTGTCTTTGTGTGTATCTGAATCTATGATTGCTCTATACATGTGGGTCCTGTGGCTTCTGTTGAAGAAGGTAGTTAGTTTTGGTTCATATATGCTAAAACAGAATGCAGGTCTTCTTGAAGAAGGATATGTATGCATTCTTAACCACTGAATCACCTCTCCATCCCACTGTTTCCAAATGGTCTCTTTAAAAGTAATCATATTTCATTTTGTTACTCCATATGTGTGTGTGTGTGTGTGTGTGTGTGTGTGTGTGTGTGTGTGTATATATATATATGTAATATGTGTGTGTGTCCTTTCTAGGAAAGCTGGGGCTGTTATGCAGAGAAAGTCTGTCTCAAAACTCAACACAAAGAGAAACAAACAAACACCAAGAAAAATGCCTTCACAAGATAGGGATGTAGGCAAGCCTGAAGGACATTAGCTTAATTGGTACTCAAAACAGCTCATGTGGTCAGGTTCATCCTTGGGCTTGTGGTCCTCGGTTATATAAGAAAGAAGGCTGAGGCAGATGGAGGGAGGGAACTAGGGACAAGGACAGGAATAGGGGATTCAAAATCAGGTGTGCAGAGAGACATTGTGTCCTTCCCAGCTAGAAGCAGGTTTTTTTCCAGCCATAAGCAGGCTGAATAGACCCTGAGCACTTGCCACAATAGGCCTTGATGACCTAGACCTTGGTTGCCCATGCAATTTCCCACAGGAATTTAGAATATTCTGCCTAATGACTTTGCTTTGCAACATAATCCAGCCGAAACCAAGGATAGGTCTGTGGGTTTTCCCTATATAAACACAGTACTGCATATTAAACCTGAAGCCTTGATCAGAAACTTGTCTTAGCTTTATCCTTCTCTCGTACCCTCCCATCTCTTTTACATTTCCAGCCCCCATTTCAGGTAAAACCAGTTTGTTCATGGCTACTGGATGGCTACAAGACAGGAGAGATGGCCAGATGACTATGAGAATGAATAGAAATCTGCATTGACAGGATGGGGACATCTTGGGGATTTGCTAGGGATCAGTAATAAGGGAGGATACCAAGAATCAATAGGAGTGAACATATCTGAGACTCATAGCAGTGGGGGTATGAAACATGAAGAGGTCACCTCCTGAAGTTAGACAATGGAATGATGGGGACACGAACCTATCCACAAAATTTCTACACAAAATTTATTCTATTTACAAGAAATTCAGGGTTAGGTGATGGAGCACAGACTGATGTGATGACCAACCAATAAGTAGCCTGACTAGAGACCCATATCATGGTCAAGGACCAATTCCTGACACTACTAATGATGGTCTGTTATTTTTGCAGATAGGAGCTAGGGAACATTTACAGAATAATAGGAGGAAGGATCCAGGGTCCAAAAGGGGATAAGGACTCTACAGGAAGATAACAGAGTCAACTAATCTGGACCCTTATGGTCTCTCAGAGACTGAACCACCAACTAAAGAGCATACACAGGCTGGACCTAGACCCTCTGCATATATTAGCAGATATGCAGCTTGGTCTTCAAGTTCCAAACAACTGGAGCAGGAACTATTCATAAATGTGTTGCCTGTCTGGGAAATCTTTTTCCCTACCTCAGCTGCCTTGTCTGGACGTAGTGGGAGAAGCACCTAGACTTGCAGAGATGAGATCTGGCAGGGTGGGGGGTATAACCAGTGGAATTCTCGCAGAGGAGGAGGGTGAGGGACCAGACAGTGATCCAGATGTAAAGTAAATAAGTAAAAAGGAAAGAAAAGAAATCAGGCAGAGCAAATCATGATGAGCAAGCCAATAAACAGAACCTTCCACTGACTTCATCAGTTCCTGCCTCCAATTCCTGTCCTGTTTAAGTTCCTGTCCTGAGTTCCTTCAGTGATGAACAGTTATATGGAAGCAGAAGCCAAATAAACCCTTTGCTTCACAACTTACTTTTGGTCATGACATTTCATTATAGCAATAATAACTCACACTAAGAAAGTGTGATTAATTAAAGTATTACATTTCTTATGAATAAATGTGACTTATATACCATACTTAAACAATTTGTACTATTTTTTTGTAAGTTTAAATTTCACTACTTTTGGGGGGAGGGGAGAGGAAAACTCTCGATCTTTCTTTTTATGGACCCATTAAAACTGGTTAAGGAAAATAAGCATTTATGAAACATGAGTTGTCATATATTGCTGTATCTAGTCTATGATTTTGTTTGTTTCATTTAAGATACAACTGTGGGATTAGCTAAGTTCTGAGGAAGATTGTAGGAATCAGAAAGGATGGAGGACATCAGGAAAACTTGATCAAATAGGCAAATCACTTATAGGATCATAAATACTGAAGCAGCAATTCTGGAGCCTGTGTGGGTCTGCACCAGGTTCTCTGCATATACGTTATGGGAGTTTGCTTATTGTTTTTGTGGAATGTCTAACTATGGGTTCAGGCATATCTGACATTCTTGCCTGTTATTGGGACTCTATTCCTCTTGTTGGGTTTGAGTTGCCTTGTGCTGCCTCAATGTGAGGGCTTTTGCCTTTATTTTTGAAATCAGTTCTTGGAAGTAGACTCCTTTTTGAAGGGATACAGAGGGAGAATGGATCTGTAGATGATTGCAGGTGTTGGGGAGCTGGGGCACGGGGATGGAGTAGAAACTGTGGTCAGGGTATAATGTATGAGAAATGTACCTACTTTCAATAAAAAAATGAGAAAAGGAAAATTGCATAATACAATTACAGAATGAGTATTAATATAAAGCTCTTCATAATCATAGGGGAAAAAAAACAAACAAACTTACGAGCAGTTTTCCCTTCTTGTCTTACGTGTCTTCCTGTAGTCAGATGTTATATAGCAGCAAAACAGGCCAGAAAATATATCTAATCAATTTTTAAATAGCTGTAAATTAGGTACAGTTTTGTTAAAAATAGTAGACGTTGTTCCTCTTTATTCTCCTTCAATGTAGTCTTTTCCTCTAGACAAAAATTTTCTATTCAAAATAGTTCATATAGCTTCTTATCTTTGTAATCGACTTAAAACTAGAGGAAATGACTTACTTCTGCCAGAAGGATACCATTTTATTAAATTCAATCAAATGTTCTATTTACACACTTCAATCTTCAATAAAATCCAATTTTATTATTTGAAACCTATAATCTTCAACGGAATTGAATAAGTATGTTTCACCAAAGCCGAAGTGCTCTGTTGTATTAATCAGCTAGATAAAATGTTAGAAAGCAGAGAACAGGGGCAGTTGGGCAGATCTGGTGGTGGTCTATGATTTTAAAAACTGTTTTAGTCCTTTTTTAAAAAGATGAATCAAGTTTACATTTCATGTCAAAATTTTGATGAGTAAGTATTGCATGAGGAAATAGAAATGTTTGCAATATTTATGTACCAGGTGGAGTGATTCATATTGAGCACAGTAAGAGTACCAGGGGTTCACTTTATTGAGAATAAATAATCATATTTATCTGGCTTTATATGACAGAAAACATCCTGTTAGAAATTCTAAGAAAATATAAAGTATAAAATGTAAAATATAGGAATAAAGGAAATGGCACCACACTGAAAGTCTTTGACATGATCCTAAATAAATTTTGCCACAAGATGAGGGATACTCAGTGACTATAACTCAGGCAAGGATCTCTTCAAGCACTGCTGTGCTAGGCATATCTCTTCTTTGTGTTATTAGCCTTTTGAAATTTTCAACGGACTTAGCCAGGAAAACCTACAGGGAAGTCTCTACTTTGTTAGTAGAGCAGAGCAAATAGCTCTGGATTATGAGTTGGATGCCCTGTTTATAGCCGTGGATTCAGAGTTAAGTACCTATGTGACTTTGGGCATGTGATTTATATTCTCAACAAGTAAGGTACCACTCCTCACCTGTGGCCTCCTTCAATTATTTCTGCTATGTGATTCAGAGAACAAGTTTGAATTATCTAACATAGTATTTGGTTATTCAACTATTAAAGTTTGCAATGTCATTTCAAGATGCATATAACTTGATGCATATAGTAGCTCCATATAAACTTGATGGTAAATATCAGTGGTTTCTGAGGCTTGTTAACTAGCTACGGTACAAAGAATTTCTGAGATTCTGATTAACAAAGTGGATGTTCATCAATATATAAACATGTAAGTTTAACAAAACATGTATAGTTATATATTTTACCTACAAAAATAGGATTCAGAGTAATCTGAATTATATAATTTAAAAATTACCAGCAAGTCATTTAGCTCAGTTGGTAATTAATGATATATTGGTGACATTTGTGTTTAACACATAAGTAAATAAGGGATCAATAAGGTAATGTGCTTAAATTTGAGAAATGTTTGTGGAGTCATATGTATAATAATAGTGCAAACATTGTCCTGAACCCAGCTGACCCTGCAGAATGTCTTTGAATTATTTCTTAAATGGAAACTCCTTGTCTATGTATGGAACAAAATATCCAATAAAGTAAATGCCCTTCTATACATTGTAATGTAGGCTTAGAACCACAGATACAGCATTATGACACTAGGACAAAACAAACAGCCAAACCTAAGGAAGTGATAGAACCTAATGAGTTAATAAACTTAAAAGTACTCTTTAAATGTCAAAGTGTACATGCTTATCACTAACGGACAAACCGTAGTGAGAATTTAAAGTACAATATCATACGCATAGTTTTTCTTTCTGTGTAAAATGAACTCTCAAGTCTCTTCTTTGTGCTTTCTTTTTAGGCAGAGCAGAACATTACTTGATACAGTAACAGAGATGTAGTAGAAACTCTTCAGGAAATGTTTATTGAGTCATGGAATAAATGAGAACTTAGTTGTTATAAATATCACCTGTCTGTGTGATAATCTGAGGAGTAGAATAGGACATCAAAATGAACATGAATGTTTAAAATTACCTGAATAAATAGTAATCAATAAACACATAAGAAGAAAAAAAAATAACAGTGTATTATTTTGAAATATTTAAAATTCTGATTCTTCTTGCAAAAATATTTTCAAATGTTTAGAATGCAAATATTCAATATATTCAAAAGTTGATTGTATATTTTATTAATATAAAGATCTTACATTAAACCCAAAAGAAGAGAATCATGCACATATAGTACCACCACTAACAACAAAGTAATAGAAACTAGAAATCATTGGTCATTAATATCTCTTAATATCAGTTGACTCAATTCACCAATAAAATAACACAGACTAAAATACAGGATATGTAAACAGGATCTATCGTTCTGATGTATACAAGAAATACACCGCAGAAACAAAGATAGACACTGCCTCAGAGAAAAAGGCTGGACAATTTTTTTCAAGTAAATGGTCCCAAGCAACAAGCTAGAGTAGCCATTCTTATATCTAACAAAATAGAATTTCAACAAAAAGTAATCAAGTGATGTGGAAGGACATGTCATATACATCAAAGAAAATAAATCACTATGATGAAGTCACAATTCTCAACATCTATGCCTCAAATGTAAGGGCACCCATATTTTTCAAACAAATTTTACTAAAGCTCAAAATACACATTCTTCCCCACACAATAATTGGACACTCCACTTTCACAAATAGATAGGTCATCAAAACAAAAGCTAAACAGAAACACAATGAAACTAACAAAAGTTATGAACCAAATATTTTTAACAAATATCTACAAAATATTTCACACTCCCCAAAGAATAAACCTTTTTCTCAGCACCTCATTGAATTTTCTCTAAAATTGACTATATAATTGGATACAAACCAAACCTCACCAGATCAAAAAAAAAAAAAAAAAAAAGACTGAATTAACTCCTTGAGTCCTTGCATTCTATTAGCTCAACAACACCAGAAACAACAGAAAGCCCACTTACTCATGCAAACTGAACAACTCTCTATTCAATGTTAATTTAGTCAGGGAAGAAATAAAGAAATGAAAGACTTCCTAGAGTTCAGTGAAAAATGAAGGCATAACAAACCCAAAATTATGGGACACTGAGAAAGCAGTGTTAAGAGGAAAATCCCTAGTATTAAGTATCTTCATGAAGATATCTGAGAAATCTACTGGCAATTTAAAGGCACACCAGAAAGCTCCATAAGGAAAGGAAGCAAAGGCATCCAAGAGGAGTAGGAAGCAAGACATAGTCAAACTCAGGGTGGAAATCAACCAATTAGAACAAAGAGAACAAAACAAAATATCAACAAAACCAAGATCTGGTTCTTAGAGAAAATCAACAAGACTGATAAACCCTTAGTCAAACATCTAAAAGGCACAAGTAGTATCCAAATTAACAAAATCAGAAATGAAAAGACAGACATAATAGAAACTGAGGAAATTCAAAAAGTCTCCAGATCTTACTTCAAAAGTCTACACTCAACAAAATGGGAAAATCTAGAGGGAATGGATGATTTTCTATACAGGTAGAATGTACCAAAGTTAAATCAGCATCAGGTAAACTATCTAAAGAGTCCTGCAGCCGCTAAGGAAATAAAAACACTCCCTGAAACCTTCCAAGGAAAAAGAGCCCAGGGCCAGAAGGCTTAGTGCAGAATTCTATCAGACTTTCAAAGTAAACCTAATACCAATCCTTCTCAAACTATTCCACAAAACACTTCACTCAATGAGACCACAATTACCCTAACACCTAAACAACACAGTGGCTCAGCAAAGAAAGAGAACTTCAGATTGGTTTTGCTTACGAACATTGATTCAAAAATATTCAATAAAATTCTGGCAAACTGAATCCAAGAACATATAAAATCATTATTCACCATGATCAAGTAGGCTTTAACATAGAGATGCAGGGATCATTCAATGTACAGAATTAATCAACTTAATCAACTACATAAAAAAAAAAAA
Organism: Mus pahari; assembly: GCF_900095145.1. NCBI lineage: Eukaryota > Metazoa > Chordata > Mammalia > Rodentia > Muridae > Mus > Mus pahari. The sequence goes on from NC_034608.1 coordinate 66,860,096, forward strand.
CTCAAATAAACAATCACATCAGATGCTGAAAAAGTCTTAGACCAAATCCAACATCTCGTTATGTTAAAAGTCTTTGAGAGATCAGACATTCAAGGCACAAACCTAAATATAATAAAAACAATATAGAGCAAACCAATAGCCAATGTTAAATTAAGTGGAGAGAAACTGGATGCAATTCCAGTAAAATCAGGAACAAGACAATGTCACCTACCCTCTCCCTATCTATTCAGTTTAATAATTAAAGTTGCAGCTAGAATGAGACAACAAAATCAGATCAAGGATATACAGATTTGAAAAGAAGATGCTAAGGATGAAATGGTAGTATCCACAATCAACTCCCACAATTCTACCAGAAAACGCCTATAGCTATTAACAACCTTGGCAAAATGGCTGCATATTATATTAACTCAAAACAAATCACAAGCCCTCTTTCTGATTTAATAGCAGGGTGAAAAAGAAATTAGGGAAACAACACCCTTCACAGTAGCCACAAATAATATAAAATATTTTGGTGTAAATCTAAACAAGCAAGTGAATGACCTGTATGACAAAACCTTCCAGTCTCTGAAGAAAGAATTCAAAGAAGACCTCAGAAGTTGGAAATATCTCCCATGATCATGGATCAGTTGGATAAACATAGTAAAAATGGCCACCTAATCAAAAGCAGTCTACAGATTTAGTGTGATTCCAATCAAAATTCCAAAGCATTTTTTACAGACCTTTAAAGAGCAATTTTCACCTTCATACAGAAAAGCATAGAAATCCAGGAGAACCAAATAAATTCTGAGTAATAATAAAATTTCTGGATGACTCACCATCCCTGACCTCAATCTGTACTTCAATAGTGATTAAAAGAAAAAAAATGATCAATGGAATAGAATTGAAGACCCAGAAATAAAGTGACAAGCTTATGGAAAATTGATGTTTGTCAAAGAATACAAAACCATTCAGTGAGAAAAAGAAAACATCTTTACTAAATGGTGCTGGTCTGAGTGGCAATCTGTATGTAGAAGAATGAAAATTGATCCATATTTATTACCCTGTACAGGTCAGGTCCAAGTGGATCAATGACCTCAAAAAACAGAACAGAACAGAACAGAACAAAACACAACACAACAAACCAAAACAAAACAAAACAAAATAAAACCAAACAAAACAGATTCACTGTATTTAATAGAAGAGGAAGTGAAAAATAGCCTTGATCATAATGGTACATGAGAAAATTTCCTGAAGAGAACACCAATGGCTCAGGTGCTACAAACAATTGATGAATGCTACCTCTTAAAACTGAAAGGATTCTGTAAGGCAAAGTCCAATATCAATAGGACAAAATGGTAGGGGTATAAATGGAATTAATGGGGTAAAAAATTCTCTACAGAGGAACCTGAAATGGCCCAAAAGATTTAAAGAAATACTCAAAATCCTTATTCATCATGGAAATGCAAAACAAAACAAACAAAAAAGAGAGGCCCTTGGTCTTGTGAAGATCATATGCCCCAGTACAGGGGAATGCCAGGTTTAGGAAACAGGAGTGGGTGGGCTGGGGAGCAGGGTGGGTAGAGGGTTATAGGGGGCTTTGGGGATAGCATTTGAAATGTAAATGAAGAAAATATCTAATAAAAAAGAAAAAAAAAGAAAAGAAAACACATGGTGGAGCTTGTGGCTCTAGCTTTATATGTAGTAGAGGATGGCCTAGTCGGTCATCAATGAGAGGAGGGGCCCTTGGTCCTGTGAAGGCTCTATGCCCCAGTATGCCAGGATCAGGAATGGGAGTGGGTGGGTTGGGGAGCAAGGGGAGGGGGAGTAGATAGGAGATTTTCAGAGGGGAAACTAGGAAAGGGGATAACATTTGAAATGTAAATAAAGAAAATATCTAATAAAAAATGTTTAACTATAAAAAACAACCCTAAGAGTCTACCTTACACCAATCAGAATGACTAAGATCAAAAACTCAGGCACATGCTGTGGAGGATGTGGAAAAAGGAGAACACTCCTCCATTGTTGGTGGGAGTGCAAACTTATACAATTACTCTGGAAATCAATCTTGTGGTTTCTCAGAAAACTGGAAATAGTTTTATCTGAAGTTCCAGCCATACTGTTCCTGGACATATACCCAAAATGATGCTCCACCATACCACAAAGACAAGTGCTCCACTTTAATAGCTGCTTTATTTGTAATAGTTAGAAGCTAGAAACAACCCAGATGTTCCTCAATCGAAGAATGGATACAGAAAATGTGGTTCATTTACACAATGGAATACTATTCATCTACGAAAAACGCGGACATCCTGAATTTTGCAAGCAAATGGGTGGAACTAGAAAATATCCTGAGTGAGGCAACACAGACACAAAAGGATATGCAAACAAGAAGGAGTATCCATGGGCTGGTCCATGGCTCCTATTGCATATATAGCAGAGGACTGACCCATCTGGCATCAGTAGGAGGGGAGGCATTTGGTCCTGTGGGGGCTTAATTTCCCAGAGAAGGAGGATGCTAGAGAGGTGAGGCAGGAGTGAGTGTGTGTGTGTGGGGAATTACCCTCTTAGAGGCAAAGGTGAGGGGAATGGTGTGGGGAGGTTCAGGGAGGGAAGACCTGGAAGGGGCATAACATTTGAAATGTTAACAAATAAAATGATTAATGAGAAAACAAACAAACAAAAAACAATGGCACACCTGGTTGAACGACTCTTTCTAGAATAATTCTGTAGGCTGATTTTCTTCTTATTTTATATTGCAAGTTTCAACTGAGTGCTAATAAGTTCATGCCACTGAAGAGGTTTGCACTTAACATCTGTCACTAGCATCCAGCACCTGCACCTATAGGGAACTGTCAGAGAGATTGTTATTCTCCTTTGTAACACCCTGAGTCTGTCTCACATCATTTACATACTGATAGTCACAGGCATTCATCATTTCATTATGCTGACGATTTCACTATTCTGATCTGTAATGCCTCTTTAATGAGCCTCAAAAAATACAATATTCCTTGATTTATGACCGCTTAACTGAAAAATTATACAAATTGGCCAAACTGCTCCTAATGTATTTTTCCCTTTTCCTTCACACTACACTTATACTTAACAGTGACTCATGAGTTCTGATCATGTTTCCTTGACAAGAGAAGGGATCAGAATTTGAGGTAGCATGTTTTAGTATCACTATGGCTTATATGTGTACTTGAAGCTCTATGGGAAAACTGTGTTCACACTGAAAGTAGCAGGTGAATATCGATCATATTTTTACAGCCCCAAAGATTGTATATTTGACAGTTTACGTTTAATATCACTTTAAGACTTCCCTCAGTATAGAGAAATCTATCTCACTGTTTAATCCACTTTTATCCTGTTTTGAAGGAGTATATTAAATTCTTTGAAGACCAAAAACACAAATACAAAACAAATTAGAATCAACCAATCAACCACCCACCCACCTGCTCAACCAACCACCCAATCCAACCAAACCAAACCAAAATGAAATAAATAAGCAAGCAAGCAAGCAAACAAACAAAACCCTATGAAAGAACATTATTGAGAAAGACAAAAACCCAGAGATAATTATGTGGTAGCTACAGAAGCTTTTAATGTTGGAATATGATGCTCTCTCTTCTGACATAATAGGAGCTTCTTGGAAGGCTAGAAGCTAAATGTCTCACTAACAGTGTTGTTACTCTTGTAAAAACTATACCACTGCAGGTGATTAAACATCCTATTTAAAGATTGAAAACTATTTCTCCAAACCGGTCATTCCTTACATGAGAGTATATTAAGCAGTATGCATTGCTCCTATACTGTCAACTTTTGCAAATGGAGAAAGCATTTGAATGCAGAAGGAAAAACCCACAGTAGAATAAACACTATATATAATTATAGGAGTAACTGATGTTGGCTACAAAGGATCTCGTGATTTAGTATGAATCCCATGAACAGGAATAGAACAAGCTTTAGGAGCTGCCATTCTTAGATTCGATGTTTCCCTCCCTTAAGTGTAGCTTCCATTCAATATATTGGAGATTAGTTGCAGTTTTCAATTTGTATAGGAACAAGAAACCGGGCTAATTTAGCACAGAGTCATCAAAAAGAGTGGTTCTACTTAAATGAAAGTAAGCACAAGATGGTTTTCATTTAGACACAAGTGATGGGATTGCATATAGAAACTTAAAAGATACACACAGTGTATACATCCTACCCTGTGAGATGTCTGTTTGTTAAATACACATGAGAAAATTAGTTCTCTTACTTTAACACTGGACTTTCACTTCCTTGTTTGACTAGTGCCTTTCAAGCTGTCTGTAAATTTCTTTCATTTATATCTAAATTTGTGAGATATCTACTCTGAAGGTAATTTTAAAGTTGAGAGCCATAGAAGCGTAATCTGGTTTTATTTCTTCTGGTGTTTTAAAACTCTGTAAAGCAATTAAATTGATTTGGTAACACAAAGAAATTAATCATCTGTGTATATAGTATGACTTCTTTCTTTGAGCACTTACATACTTAATGTATACACACACATCTATATATTCCCTATGAAAAGTTTCAAAACATGAATGTCATTTAGACTACTATTAAATCCATTGTGATTCATGATCTATATTTAATCTTCATAGTTATTAACATTGTATGCCCATTAATTGGAATCAATGCATTAAAAATGAACTCCTAAAAATGGGAAGAAGATGCATTGGGTAAGTTAAAAAAATTGAAGGAAGGACACTGTGGGTAGTATGATCGATATGCATTATATGTGCATGTATGATCTTTTCAGGAATAAATATTTAAATAAAAATTACATTTGTTTTATTTGATACAGCTCAGGGAAGTGAGTCAGGTAGTCTCACAACGCTTTGTATTTTATCTGGCTTAGGGAGTTTTCTATCATGCAAAAGGCAATATGAGGTTGTTTATTCTTTTGGTTAAAAATAATTCCACATCAAGGTTTGCATTTGCTTAAGTCTAGATCACCAGCTCACTTATTAGAGCAATTATACAATTGCCTGTCTAAAAGGACTCTAAGAATCCCTGTATTTTGCAAATGTTGATAGTTCTCTAGTTAAAGATACACCATTTCCAAGATACTTAGAATTATCGACTTGTCTATTTTTAGTTTTCATAAAAAATGGATTGTTGTTTTCCATATTTATTTTGATTCATTTCATAAAATTGGATAGTTTTGAAAGTCGTGGAAAGAATAAAGTATCATATCCCCTGTCATACTCAGACTTGTCTAAAGCCCTGTCAAGAAGTTCCTTCACATTTCAATATTAGAAGATATATTTTCTCTGATATTCTTCATTGATGAGACACACCTGACTCAAAATACTAAAAAGAAATATAGTAATATGCAAGACACTGTACATACACTGAATTCACTAATATTTCTAATGACAGTTTTAGATTAATATATGTTTTATTTACATTTTAGGGACAGGAAAGCTGTAGCTATCAGAAACTGGCTTTGTCAAATTATGTAACGATGTGGTAGCCCCATTGATCCCAAAACAATATACAATTTCTACTTCACCACAGACTCTGACATGTAAGAAACACTTTGTTTGGAATAAGTGCTCATGTTTCATCTGTTTCTCTATTTTTACTGATAATTGTTATTTTTCTTGATAGGTATTCTTTGCCAAAGAGAAAATGAGACAATTCAAGTTGGATTAGTATATATAAAGGCAAGTTTATTTGGGCCAGTTCTATACTCAGTGAGAAATATTGTGCTAAGTTTAGCCTTTCACTTTTTCCTTATTGTTCTCTCAGTGATTCATTTCAGCACAATCAGCTCTTTCAAATCATGTTTTTTTTTTTCCTCCTGAAATCCCTTTCTGATTTGATCCTGAACACTCTTGACTTCCCTTATACTATTTCTTAAACCTCCCTGACCTTGTTGTCAGTGCCTCTCGCCTGCATATCACATCCAGGTGAACTCAGTTTAGACCCCACTTACATTGCTTCTTATCCCATAAACCTAGTACATCTTTCCAGTTTTCTCTTAATATTTTATGCATATTTCTAGCCTTCTGGTGTTTTTAAATAGAAGTAAAGTGCATGCAGTGGTTAAGTATTCGGCCTCTTGATTCTGCTTTGTACCATTTACCAGGAAATGGTTTACTTGACCCCTTTTAATCTTACTCTGTCTCTATTCTCACAAGGTTTTGAATGGAAAACACAGCTCATACATGAGCAGCAGACGAGCTGGGGCAAATAGGAAATCTGTCAGAGCAAAGTTGGTTTAAAAGTGATGTACAATGTTGTAATGATGTTGCTACATTAATGTTTGCAAACACTCTTTATAAAAAGAAGTCCCTTTGAGGATGGGTTATGCTTTTAATATAATTTTACACCAAAGAAAGCAAGGGTTCTTATATGTGTGGTAACCTGTTTATATGACAGTATTCTAAATAAATGGCAAATTTCGTATGGACTCACTCTCTAAAACATAGAGTAAGCAGGCATGTTAAATGATAATCTCTATGGAGTCTAACTCAATACTAAAGATTATGTGTAATATTTTTTTCCAGAGGAAGAGGGAGTTGTGGGGTGAAATTGGGGTCCTACACATGCGAGGAAAGAGCTCTTACACAAATCTGTGCTGGCTAGAACTTGGAGTATAATTTTTAGGCCTGACTTTTCTCACTCCCTGGAAGACTTCAAAGCAGAAAATGAATGCACATTAGCCTCTGGAAGAATCTCTCATCAAGGTCCAATATCCTGTGGGAGCCAAGAGCCTACTTGTCTACATGCACTATGTTATTTCTTGTGGGAATTTTTCAGAGACCTTCAGACCCCTCTACTGACATTGTCTCACCAAGGGATCAGGGTACTATGTTAAACACCCTTTAGGCCATAAAAGTTCTTTAACACAACTTGATTATCTGCCCTTACGCAAGCCCTTGTTCTGTATGTGTGTCAGCAGTCAGGATAAGAATTTCCTTGGCATAGAGATGGTCCACATTTATGGTGATTCTCTTTGGATTCAGCCATTCCTAAGTGTTTCATTTCAGGAAGTGAAATTGGGGCCTCTCTTTCTCCTGTTGAGTCTTTTTGCTTGTACTATTCTCAGAAAATAATAAAATCTTGACATATTTTTATTTTGTGTAGTTCCTCAGTCATCTGCCTGGCCAGTGAGCCTTCTAGTTCAGGTCACCTTCTGAAAATAAAAAGAGGTGTGGAAGATAGAAGACTGCAAACTGAAAAAAAAAATATATTGGAAAATGATATTTTTTTATCTCAGTGACAATATAGTTTTATCTTTGATTTATTCTTTGATTTAGAATTAGAATATAATATGGTTTCCTAGAAAAAATCATTTGTATTTACTTACATCAAAATGAATATGCTGTAGATATTCAAATTGTATGATATGAGGGAACAGATTGTTACAGATACAAACAATATGACTTTTATTTGAAAAATATCTAGTAGGGGGTGGTAGTAAAAGCATTAATCCCAATACTTGGGAAAATAATACAGGCAGATGTCTATGAGTTCCCACCCTTTCCTGGTCTATATAGTGAGTTCTAGAATAGTACAAAAGTCACAATAACCCATATGTGCTTGTAGAAATTTCAAATACCAACTTCTACACTTTTCTAAGTGTACTTACATTGAACTAAAGACCAAGGGTTTAAGAATGTTTATCTTCAATTACCATACATTGAAGGAGTAGACATATTGGAGAATATGTCTCAGTATTTCATCTTAGTGAAATTGCAAGTACAGGTTTCCGAAAAAAAAGAGAGACAACATAAAGAAAATAAGAGACATTTGACAAATAATATTAAGATAACATGTTAACACTTTTTCTTCAAATTTGAGCCAATTAACCTATTTAATATATTTTGAGTATTAAATTGTTTTTAAAATAAATCCTTTATTCAGCTATTCTGGGAATACATATTTTTGTACTGGATAGACACTTCATACTAGAGAGGTAAAGTTTAAAGGACAAATTAATAAAAGCAGCTTAATGTTTCTTACCCATTTAAATAATAAAGTATATCTAACACTCAGGCCTTGAATAAAAGTGAAATATTACTATATACATAATGCTCAAAAATTGAAACTCTAAACCCAATTAGCACTGTACATTATATAAAGTATCTCTAATGGGAGGAGAGGCCCTTGGTCCTGTGAAGGCTTGATTCCCCAGTGTGAGGAAACGCCAGGGTGGGGAGGTGGGATTGCTTGGTTGGTGGAGGAACACATTATAGAAGCAGAGGGAAGGAGGATGGGATAGGGGATTTCAGAGGAGTGTGTGTATAAACACACACACACACACACATATTTATATATGTATATATGTACTCATATATATATATATACACACAAGAGTTTAAAATCATATATATATATATATATATATATATATATATATATATATATATGATATGTCATATATATATTTGACTTTAAAACCCGAATAATTCATTTTTATCTGGAATTACTGTTATTAAATCCTATCCCTCTGTGTTGTATTCTCAGGTCATATTTTCATTTGAAATTCACAGGATCAAAGACATTATGACCCAAGAGAGATCGGATTGCTGTCAAACATAAAGGCTCTCTTGAACTCAACGTTTTTACCAAGCATAAGAGTCCTTAACCCTAAATTACACTAAAGTGCTGTGGAATGTTAAGTGGCAAGTCCATTTAATTTTTATTTATAGATCACATCAAGCCCTTAGGCCAGTTTACAAGATTTTATTTTTCTCTGTAGGCATGGAAAGATTTTGTGTCCTTAAATAGCAGAGGTTTGGCGGGAAGAATACTTGCAAAACTAATTAGGCACAGAGTGACCCTTCCATTAATTGAACTTGGCTCCACCATAATGGTTATTCTTATGGATGGAAAGTATCACCAATTATAAAGAACTGACCTTGCAGAAGTCTTCCATTCAAGCTACTGTTTAATACTCTAATAAGTACTGAAATTCTTATTCAGAGAAAGCTTGTCCTTTCAGATGATTTCATAAGGATTTTAATTTCTCAAAAGAAACAATCACACACCTAAATATTTTCTGCCAACCATCATTTGGACAGAAAATATTTGGCATATTGTTTTTTGCTTTGTTTATATTTTTTCTAATTTTCATAAATTTATAGTCAGAATGTTTGCTCTAAATATGCTATTGTTTACTCATCCTTCCATTTTAAAAGTTTACAGTATTCTGCAGGCAACTAAGAAACAAATTTATTTTTCAATTTTTTGGAAGAATTTGTATAATATATTATCCTTTAATAAAAAATTTATCTGAACTTATTAGACACTACTTACAGTTATCCTGTGAGTTGATTCAATGTTTTCATCCAGAATAAATGTCACAGTAGAGGACTATCCATAGGTTATTTTTATCCTTTTCCTTTAGTTCCTATGATCACTGTGCTCAATTCTGAAAAAAACAAAAAAACAAAAAACATTTTACTGTCAAATAAAATGATTTCTGTGAAAATTATAAAACTATATGGAAAATCTACCTTACTTTTTCTGAGCACAATGGTTCTAAATACCAAGTGAATGTATAATGAACAATTTTTTAAAGTGAATTTACATATGAAGTAAAAATTATCAGATCCAATGAGCTTATCTTACTATGTGTATAAATCAAACTAAATATCACCTTTCACTGCCAAAGTATGGTTTAAGATTATTGTGAAGATATTATTTAATGAATAAATATTTTAATATTTATGATGATTTATGATATCAAAAATAAGCTTTTATATCTCTTAGCTAAATGAGTATCAGAAAAAGTTCTCAATTATTTTGGTGAAATAATGAATTAATTTCTTTTGGCCAAGTATTAATACAGAATTTGCTTTAATCATTCTTTATATTGTAAGCTATGTCTATAGATATCTGGTTTAATAAAGAAACCCTACATATTCAAATATTGTGTGATATATTAAAGAAAGCTCTGAAAGTGGAATATCTCATGTTTTCAATGAGAGGACTAGAAAGACAAATGTCTGAATTTTTTTTTTTTTAGACTCTCTGATCTCTCATATGTAATGGAAAAGAAGAGAAATTCCTTATGCTTTGGTTAGATGCCAAATAAAATTAAACAACCAGCATTCATGGAAAATATATACACATGAGAAGATTATTTGTTAATAAATTTTTGTCACAGGCTTTCAAAACGAGGGGAATCTCATATACTAGCCAACTATATTGTAAGAGTTAAGTACTCAAGTCCTTCCCAAAGAAAAAAATTCTTGGTGAGTCTATCTCTTGTTACAACATTAAAAATAAAATAATGTTTTGCAATGCAAAGTAATATTTTAGTTTATAGTTGATTTATTTAAAAACAGCTGTTGGTGAGATAGCTCAGTGCCTAAGAACATTTGCTAATCTTGCAGAGGTAGGACTTTCTCTTCCTGTACACACATGGAATGGTTACAACTGCCTCAATCATTTGCTCCAGAGCATATAATAGTCTTTTAGGGCTGTATTCAGACCTGCCCTCACATGCACTTATTCCCACATGTACATGTAATTAACAACAAAATATATCCTAAAAAACAGCTTTAAACAAATAAATTCCACACAATCTTTTCCACCAGCAGGACCAGATATTGAAGTACATAATCTCCATGCAACCTAAAGATTATCTCAAAGACCAAGAGAAAAGTCAAATTACCAATAGGTTTATCTTTAAAGTCTTATTCTCAGTGAAAGAAGATAGATTTAAAAATCCAACTATATAATATTACAACAAACCATGTCTCTGCCTCTCCAGGAAATTACTGTCACTCTGCAGAGAAATTTGTTTTTCACATTTGAATGAGTTGATATATCTCTTATGATTTTTAATTTAGCATCAGTCATCTCTCTGATGCATGATGCTGTTTAAATTTTGATCACATAGTTGTCAATCTTTGCTGTTTAAAAATCTTGAAAGTTCCATTTATACATTAATAATCCTCGGTACAATTTTCCATGTAACAAGGTGATCACAAATTCCCAGTTCTCTGTGTGTTTTCTCATATTGAAACTTCAATTATTTTCTTGATTTTGTTCAAGTTTTTCTAAATCCTATCAATATGAGTCACTTATCTTATACCTGTGTTAAATATACTATCATTTTTAATCTCACATATTTAGGTGTTTAAAGTTGATCTTTTGTTTCTTTTTACCTTTTCTTATCAAATGGTTTTTCATATGAATTTTTAAATCATATTCTTTCCTGTCCTCCCAATCAGTCAAGATCATCTGCACCTTCCAATCCACCTAACTTCCTGTTCCTTCTTTTACTGTATCTAACAAAGAGAGAAATATCCAAAGTGTTTTAAATCTATATCTTGTCCTAAGCAATCAACTATTGAAGATTTTTAAAATCTAGTTTTTCAAAGTTTACTCCAACTTTTTATAATATAATTACAATCGAGACATACATTTCCCCAAGAGTGTGATTTTCATGATCTTCAACTTCTGTTACTTTGTAATCATTTTGAAACCTTCAATGTATCATTATGCTCTTATTTCACTGTTTCAACATTTATGAGATTCTGTTGTTTGGATTATTGCTTGCATTTTCTTTGCTCTGTAAAGCAGATATTTTCAATCTCCTTACACAAGTCTTAAATACAGTTATTTCTATGAAATGTTGCTATACATGGATTCACTAGGGGATACTTTTTCAATTGCTAGATTTAGTCGTTCATTCTATGAAAACTTGTGTGTGTATGTAAGTATGGGATTTCAATTTAATACCCTTTCTCTAACATCATATTTCTTTTGCTGGTAGAGCCTGTCGGGACATCTGTTTTAAACTTTTTTTCCTACTTAATAGTCACCCTCCCAGGAGAAGTCATTCGAGAAATATTTGTCGAAGGCATTAATAAATAAAAACATGAATTTATTTTTGGTATCTAATCTATTAGTGACAATGGGTGATTCCTACTTTAACCAGTTCATCAAAATTCATATAATTTAACTAATAAAATAATCAAGAGTAAAATTATCCATCTCGTGGGCTGACAAAGTGTACAAAGGTTGTTAGAGTCTTCTTTCAATTTCCATTAAGTTTTGCTCTCCATGTTAATAGGCACACCTACAACTTCTAGACATGCGAATTAATTGATTCTTTACAATTGCCCACTCAAGGACTAATTGCTATCTTGTCTGAAAACTAGTTATGGGAGCATTAGAGTGGTGTTCTAGCTTATGTCTCTGACAATGAAAAGAAAGTTGGAGAGGGAAGGGTTTATTAGGTTTACACTTTGCCATTACAGTCTGTCACTGTCGCAATTCAGGGAGGAACACCAAGCAGGAACGGGCAGCAACACTGGAGGAATGCTGCTTACTAGCTTGTTCTCCATGATTTGTTCACCATGACTCTTTATATAGCAAAGGACCATTTCCCATAGTGAGCCAGGCTCTCCCGCATCAATAATCATGAAAATGCCCCACAAACATGCCCCCGAAGTAAAGAAAATGAAAGGAAGTCTTCCACTGTGATTCACTCTTGCCGGGTGACTGTTGTTTGTGTCAAGTTGACAGAGGTTAACCAACACAAGTTGCCAGAAATCCAATAAACACCAAGTATCTGGAAAAATATCAATAATAATCAAATCTTATACTTGAACCAAGTTTTTTTTAATATTATAATCTCTACTGTTTGATTAATTTGGAAGAGGGAGCAAGATAATTTTATCACCACCGTGTAAAGCTACTATACTAAATATGTCTGCTAATATTGAGATTTTTTTTCTGATATAAACAATTACAATCTACCTAGATATCTCGTAGAAAATAATAAAAAGTATAAGCATAAAGCCAAGAAGATGTATGAAAGAATAAATCAGTACTGATGCACATCAATACGCCCTATGCATTTCCCTGGTATTTAAACAAATGCTATTGTGTGCTAAAATTTTCATAAGCTTATGCAAGTCTGGTCATGCCTATCTCTCATTTCTCCACTGTAGCTTTCCCTGTATCTTCCCCAGTATGGAACCCTGACCTTTTATTTTTTTTTATAATCCATTAAGTACATTTAGGGCTGCCCTTATGTGTGAATTCTTTGAGCTTGTGTGTGTTTTTGTTTGAAAGAAAGTCAGGTCGATTTTGTTCTTTGTAAGGATTCCTTTGCTTTTCATTGTTTATCTTGTTACTCCACAGGAATAGGTGGGTCAGAAGACTTTATTAGCTTCTGAGTTCCTAAGGCACCTTACAGGCAAAATGACTGTGACATTTCTACATTCACAGAAAGACTCAGGATATTGCTAGAATGTTCATTTTGAATGTTCACATGTCCATTTAGAAGTTTTGATGATGGAGTATTATGGAAGACTGGAGAATAGAAATGAGTGAGTGGAGGGGTCAAGAACACTACAAAAAGATCTACAGAGTTAACTCTCCTAGACCCATGGGGGCTTAGAGAGACTGAATTATAGAACAAAAAGGATATATGGGCTGGAAATTGGCCCATGGAACTTTGTGCATCTTTGTCTTCATGTAGGTCCCCTAATAATTGAAGCTGAGGCTGTCTCTGATTCTGACCCCCATTACCCTAACTATGCTGCGTGGTTGGGCCTCAGTGGAAGAAGAAGCATGTAGTTCTACTACAACTGTATGTCCCAGGACGGGGCAGTACCCAAGGAGGACTTCCTTTTCTCTGAAAAGAAGGGAGAGTAATTGGGGGAGAAATTTGTAAGAGTGGGACTGGCAGGAGACAATTGAGATGTTAAATTAATAGAAAGATAATAAATATTTTTATTGAAAAAACAAACAAAAAGCCCAAAAGAGCAGAGAGCCATTGTTAATAGCCAAATCCAAAGATCCTAAATGATGTTATTTACACAGTAAACATTTTTAATATGAGAAAGCTTAACTATTTTAATGGTTATTTAGAAACCACTATCATTAATACAAGAAATTCATAATAGTGAAAGTGCTATAGAAAATAGTAAGAGTAATTTAAGAAATATATTTATGTAATAGTATAAATTTGCAGTAAAATATTTAATAACTTGATACACTTCTATTATTTACATTACAGTATATGGTTGTTAATCCAATCAAAATTGTATTTAGCACAACAGATAGGTGTGGGAAGTCACATTCACCATTATAAGATGGCACCTGAGCCCGAAGGGTGTCGGCCAACTGACAACTGACACCTAACTGACAACTGTTGTGCACCTGCTCAAACAGCACAGATGATGAGTCAAAGCTCAAGGCCGGAGCGTGCAAATGAGGGTATATAGTGAGCACCAATCATAGAGTGACACATTCCTCTTAGGCCTATTTAAGCAGCACCAGTTTTCAGGCTCAGGGTCTTCACTTCAGCAATAAAACCCATTTAAAAACACCTGCAGAAGGATCCTGTTGTGGCGTGTCTTTCTTGCTGGCAAGTTAGGCGATCGCGACAGACAGGGTCCCATTTTAGATAGTAAATATTTGTACACTATAATTTTTTTTCAAAATAAACTATTGACAGAATATACTGAGTCTATATGCAGAAAGAAAGTAGATAAACAGTTATGGCTCTAACTCTGAAGTTTTTAGGTTAAAAAATCTGTCATATCTGCATCATTTCACTTACTATCTCACATAAATGTATACACCAAAGAAAAGTTCAATAACAAGTGATTACATTTGATCAATTTTCATGAAATTTGATTTTTGGATGCTTCCTCATGTATGTTTCTTTATAATTCCATAGTTTTATACAGTTGTTTATTTTGAAGTTCTTGCAATCGAATGTTTTAAAAACTTGGCAATCCCAATCATTTCAAACTTCTTAGCCATGACTATGTTAGATTTCAAAGGCACTTCTGCAGTTGATAGCATCTTTTACTGATTCTGGCACTAAATCACTTCAGAAACAGGATGTGAACTTTTGTCCCTACTGTGGCTGATGTGACCCATAGTGTTAAAACAGTCCTGCCATCATTATCAAGTATTTTCTTTGGTGAACTTTTGAATTTTTGTAATTCTAAATATATCAAAGGAGGGGATTTCAATAAGAATAAATATTATTCAGAAGTTCTACCATTGTAAATTCTCTTTACTGAGTGTGTCAAAAACAATTATCCACCAAAGTGAAAACTGTTTTCAGGCAGCGTCACATGGGGACATTGTCATGTGAAGTGACCCACTTTTATTTGCAAAGCTTGATGTGCAATGTAAGGAAATTCTCTAGGACATTTCCATGTACCTATTTAATTATTATGCTCCTGTTCATCTTGTCATTAGTCTTCTCTGTCTTCTCACAAACTCCTTTTTTCTTTCACTGGTCTCTCAAATATTGCATTGCTGTTTTCAGTAGACTATGAATAGGTGCCAATACATGTAATACCTTACTGTGAGCAACTGACCTATTTCCCTTAATATGATCCCCAATTTTACTCATTCTCTTGCAACATAAACTTTTCATTCTCATTTATCATTAAACATTATGTTGTGTATATATACTACAATGTCTTTATCTGTTCATCTACAGATAATGATCTAGGGCAATTCAACAATTTAACTACTGTACATACTATCAACATGTGTGCTCAGATATATCTATAGTAAGTTGATTTTGAATATTTCAGTTGTATGCTCAGAGAGGTATGGTTAGTCAATACTGTTGTTCTTCCTATGGTGTTACAATCTCCATCAGCTCCTTCAGTCCTTCCCTGAATTCTTCCATTGGGGTTCCCAGGTTCAGTTCAATGGTTGGCTATATCTCATCTTTTTTAGTCAGATGCTGGCAAAGCCTCTCAGAAGACAGCTATAGCAGGCTCCTGTCTGCAAGCACACCTTGGCATCAGCAATAGAGTTGGGGTTTGGTGTCTAGATGGAATGGATTGCATGGTGAGTAGTCTCTGGATGGCCTTTCCTTCAGGCTCTGCTCTATTTGTCATTTCCTTTAAACAGAGACAATTCTGGGTTAAGTTTTTTGAGACCCCAAAGGACTTTCATGGTCTGGACTCACTGACAAGTAGATCTTAGGCCAAAAGCTCAGAATACCCATGATTCAACTCACATACCATATGAAGCTTAACACGAACACAAGCCAAGCTGTGGATGCTTCAAACCCTCTTAGAATTGGGGAACAAAATAATCATGGGTGGCAGAGGAAGAAAGAAATCTAGGTGTAAGAGGTGAGAGGGAGGGAAAAGGGGGTCATACGATCAAGAATGGGAAGAGACAAGAGAGAAGTCCAGAGGGCCAGAAGGATGAATAGAAATATGTCACAGTTTGGGGTGGGAAACTTGGAAAACCACTAGACAGTCCCAGACACCTGGGATGCAAGAGGCTTTTAAAACCCAATGTAGATAACATTAGTCAAAATACTCAACAGCGGGGAGAAGGAACCTGAAAAGACCACCTCCAGGAGATAAACATGGACCCTGGTGGAGGGATGGGGCCATCCACCCATCTAAAAAAAAAATTAACCCAGATGCAACTCAAATTTAATTTAAAATACATTACAATGATCTCACTGAGTTAGTCATTCATTTTGATTGCCTTTGGGATTGGCAATATAAATTAGCAAGACTTGTGGAACTAGAAATCAAACAAAGGGCACTAACTACACAATAACAACCAAAGGTACCAGGAAGAGCTTTCGTTTAGTTTTGGACTGTTTCTCTGCTTTGATTTAATGTGTGGCCATGGCAATCCACTTCAACATAGTTTTTTTGACAGCAACAACAGCACTCCTCAATCTGTATTCGTTTCTTAAACTCTCTAATTTACAACCTTACTTCATGAATTTATTTGTTACTTTTTATACTTCTGGCAAACTAAACCATAATGTGCCGACTTGCCATAGGTGTTGCAAGTATACACTAAACTGACTTGCACTTATGGCGTACTTTAAAATTATTCCTGGTTTTCAGTGAATTGAAAGCCACATCTCTCAGTATCTAACCCTTGAATGACAGTTTCATCACTGACCTACGATAACATCCAATTTCTACCCATTAACGCCAGCTCAAATCCAATATAACTTGGACTTTGTTGGATGGGAAACATAATGAAATGGAGATGAAATATGATCACTCCTGAGATGTTGAGTAATGAAGCACGTCACGTGACGCAAGCTAATGACCGTGGAAAGTAATCTAGCCGCACACGGGGAACCTGTAACATCTCGAAGCAATTTCGTACAAAAGTAGGTACTTGATGAGTTCTGTGTTTATAAGGAAGGTGACTCACAAAGGGACAGTCGCTTGCCAGAACCCCCTTTTTAAAACACCAGTGTAACTCCCAAGTTTCTTTACTGACATGGGAGATGCATGGTCGTTGTAGCAATGGACCTTTAACTGGGTCACTGTGAATGGAAAAGGCTGCTGAGAAGAGCCAGTGCAGCCAAGGACGAGCGGAGTGAGTTGGGAAGGATATGAAAGCGTCTGGAGTATGATGACCCTCTTGATCAGTTCTTCCTCTTTCTAAATCAGTAGTCACTCTACAGATGTATATAAATCAGAGTACATCAGGGAGCCCTTGTTCGGGAAGCTTGTTGAGAGCTCCCGGGGTGACCCGTTGTGGAGCAGTTGTTCCAACTCACACTGCTTATTATGATAGAGAGATTTATTTCCTGACAGCTGACAGAGTGCCCTGCAAGAGCTCGCAATCCCTAGTGTAGCTGCCTCCGTAGCTCCAGGAAGAAGTTCTCTGAACTCGAAAGCTCCGAGCCTTGCCTTTATGATAAAATGACTATTTTAGTACTTTGAAAGATCTAAGTGGCTTATTCTCTCATCTTTTAAAAATTCAAACCACTCCTCCTTAGCTCCTTTAAGCACAAATCTTCCTTCATCGCTGTATTTCTCATGCTTTTTTAGCCTGCTGTTTTCTTTTATGCAGGAATCTCTCCCTCTGGAATAGAGCTAAAGTCAAACTAAGCAGGCCTATTCACTGCTGTAATTCTAAGGTGATCTCCCAGTACCATTACAAAGAACTTATCAAAATCTAGACTCCACTACTTGACCAAGAAAGTCATATTCAGCAGCTAACCCAAAAATCTGAAATGAAAGTGATGTACTAGCTACATAGTTTCGTCCCTCAATCATTAAATGCCCCAAATTTGATAAAAGATTGATATATCTTAGTATTTATAAATTAAATGCATTCACTATAATGTACTTAGTTTTTACTTTAAATATACATATTTCTAAGTCTACAGCTTAATTCATTTCAATATTACACATAATGGCTCTAGTACAAATTTAATTACTGCTATCCATAATCCTTTATTAGGGAAGTTTTTATGTAAATAATTGTAGATTTTATTGTTATTTTTACTTACCAAGAAATACAGATGAATAAAACTCTAGCTAATGTAGTATTTTTCAAATCAGATTTAAATGTAATATATTTAGTATTATAATTATTCCATTAAAATACATCTTTATTACATTAAAATTACATTTTAAAGATGTTTATTCTTCTAGAAAAATTAATATGTGAATCCTACATAATCTAGATTCTATATTTATGAATCAGTTTTGTAAATTACATGTTTCTGACTAAATACAGAAGACCTATAGGTCAATAGGTACAAAACAATAGCACTTACAGGACAATTATAATATACTAATATTAAAGGTGATGCATGCATGAATATGTACGGTGTATATAAGTAATATTCAAGAGTACTGCTTTTATACATGTGTAGTTTTTGAAAACCATACATTAAATATACTAAGAATAACTACAGGAGTGTTTGTGACTAAAATTTTTCATAATTTTTTTTTTTTTACTAAAAATGATATTTTAGGGGATTGTAACTGAACTGGGGAGTTTGCGACTCTCCATGTTGGTCAGAGGTCTACTGTTGGCAATAGACCCCAGTAACCTGAGAACTGCCCAAAGTACTGAGACTCAGTGCTCAGTCTTAAACGAAATCTCTCTATTCCAAAGACTCAGGAAATGTCACAGATGACATGTTAGAAAAAAAATGTAAGGACCTGAGATCGCAGACAAGCATTCTGTATAATGTTTTTTTTTTTTTTTTCATCCCACAAAGTGATGATTATGACACTCATAAACATATAACCACTGGGGCTAGCTGCACTACATCATCAAAAGATACCAACCAGCCAAAGTCCATTCAAGACCGACAAATGAGCTCTGAGATGAACCACTTACAGAAGGCCCATTGGTAACTGGTATCTTTCTTTCTTGGGGGGTCAGATATTTTGAGGACATGACCATTCATTGATAACTTTCCCATGATCCTCCGGTGCCAGTCCTAACTGGTCTTAGAAGGTTATAGAAAGTAAGTATGACAGGAAGTTGTAAGAGGAACTTATTGAAGGAATATGGAGGGAGTTGAAAAGTAGATTTGGGGAATAATTCATTTTATATATGTAGGACAGTCTCATAAATAAATATAAAAAAGACTAAAAATTCTTTTGTCTCTATGTAAAGAGTAAAGATTTTGAGGGCCGGAAGAGAGGAATGACTTGCCTGAGACAATATTTTATTTTGTCATCCAAACAGAAACTCTGACTTGTTAATTCGTGCATGTTTATGTCTTCACTATTTCATCTAGGAAAGAGGCTTATATTCACTAAGTCTTAAATTTAAGTCTAGACATGCAACATTTTTCCCACATCTTACTGCTAAGTAAATGGGTTTTAGTATTGTGGTTCACGTTAGAGTCCCATTTAAATATTTTTTCCTCTACATCTAATTACTCAGTCTGGCTGAACTCAGAGGATCTGGAACTCAGGTCTTACTTGATGTTCCTTGTGCTGCGATTCCCTCATCCAGATTTTTGATGGTGGCTACTCCTGTCACTGTCTGTCACTTGAGGTTTCTACAGCGACTTCATAGGGACCATTTTTAATATTGCTCTTCTGAAATTAAAGCAAATTTCAGCTTCTGCTATAATGTTTATTTAATGTTATGAAACACTGGGTCACATTGTTAAGATAAATAACTAATATATTGAATATCTTCTGGAAGAGAGGCGTTTTGTTTTGTTTTCTTTTTTTTTCCTGTTTTCTTGTAAAGGAAATAAGAAGAGGAGTGCCTAGTGAGTTTGTTCAATGAGTATGTATATGTTCAGGATGTTCTTTCTGCACATGCATGAAGACCTAAGTTTGAATTCCCAGCTAAATCCCCATAGAACCAAGCATCTCCTGATTTATGTCTATGCTGATGGGCAAATGCTAATGATAGACTTAAACAACCAAGCTTCCCTATGAAACACTGTTACAAACATAACGACTACTGGGATATCAAAGTTCTAAGAAGAAATATTACATGCTCATCCATAAATAGTATATTCATTCATATTGTCTCTATGATTCAGGAAATATCACATAAAGAAGGCATTAAAAAATCCACAAGCCAGAAGATAGGATTCAGGGCTATGATATGTTATTTTCTGGGTCTGACACAGCTAATGTGGTCATGTCATTACATCAGTTATGGTTGTCTGCAATGGATCCATATATCACAACGCCTTTCAATAGGCAACCATAGGTTAGGAGTATTCACCCACGCTGATGTCTTATTGGTTTTTGATGGATTCTGTGAAAAGATCCACAATGATAACCATATTTTAATAGATAGTTCAAAACCTATAGTCTTAACCAGACCCTGGTTAAGCTCTGTGGGTAGCCAAAAAAAAGTTGTTGTTTTTTTTTTTCTGACAAAAATGCACACTATAGATGTGTAGGTCTGATGGGGTAGAAAAAGAGATGAAGGGGGATTAAAAAATGTTCTGGAGTTACACTAATTACAATGTCCTTTCTTTATAAATTAAATTCTCAAAGAGCAGATTCATTAAAAGTTAAAGAAAAAGAAAGAAAAATTTGAGAACAATTACATATTATTTTTGTGTTTTACATCAGGTATAGTTCTAAAAAGGCTCTAAACATCTTGAAATGTCCAAAAGGCTTACAACATTGAAAGGAAAGGTACGGATAAAGCCGGTGAGAGGTCTCCGTGGGTGAGAGTGATCATTTCAGAGGCCTGAGAACCTGAGTTCATATCCCAAGCTCCCATGTAAATACAGCCACACACATGGGCAGCCTCAGGAAGGCTGGTGTGGGGTTGGAATGGAGGCTCCTTCTGCTACCTGCATTCCAGCATAGCTCTAGTGCAGTGACTCTGCATCAAGAATCTAAGAAGAGTCATAGAGCAGACACCTTATGTCCTGTTCTGGCATATGCATGCACATAAACTGAGGTTAGTGGTTAGTACTGTCATAGATTCATGCACACACACCACACACATATACCACATGCACCCCATACATATACACTCCACTCATATACACTTTACACACGTACAAACACACACAAACATACACACAGATACCCCTTGTAAATCACACTTATATGTCACAAATGCATACATACATACATCTAGAACACACACAGATATATGTGTGTGGGTGTTTGTGTGGTGATGATGATGATGATGATGATGATGATGATGATGTGTGTGTGTGTGTGTGTGTGTGTGTGTGTGTGTGTGTACTGCAACATGCCACATTCACTTTCTCACATCACAGGGACATAAAGGAGATAGAAAGGATTAAAATCAAAGGAATGGCTTCTATCGTTGAGAGGAAATCTCTTAAACCTGAAAGTAGTAGAGATTAAACTTCAGAGTGAATTTATCTTTACATTTAATCCTCTTTATTTCAGTATTCAGTTTTCTTCAGTCTCTTGGAAATTTAACTTCTCATCTAGAATGCTTTACAGAACTTCTCTCCCCCCCTTCTCTCTCTCTCTCTCTCTCTCTCTCTCTCTCTCTCTCTCTCTCTCTCTCTCTGTGTGTGTGTGTCTGTCTGTCTGTCTGTCTGTCTGTCTGTGAAAATGAATCTAGACTTAGGTATTTCGTTTTGTTTCAATTATGCAATTTTTTCCTTTCCCCCCTGTGGCACTGGGGATTACATCCTAGGGTCACACACTGTAAGCAAGAGTCTTGGAAGGAAGAATCTCTGTAGCCCTTCACTTGTTGTTTTGTGGGAAAAGATCTCACTAAGTTGCTCAATCAGGCCTTGAATGTACCATCCTCCTGTCTGGCTTCATTAGCTGGAATTATCTTCTTGTGCCACCAGGCCCAGCTCATAACATAATCTTTTTAAGTAACATATAATTGTTTAATCCTGCAATTAGTTATTAGATTCTGCTCTTAAGAGTCTAAAACTCTCAGGAAAAACAAGCAACACACAGGTTTTATTTCCAAATAAACTTTATACCTATGATTATTTACAATTTTTTTTCTGATAAGGAAATTTAGATCTGTCTTATACTTGGTAAGGATCTGCTTGTGATATAAGAGTAGTAGAGCTGTATACAGGGTTGGTGTGTACTAACTTACCTTCAGAGTTAACCATCATCGGGGTTTGATATTCCATGACAAATCTGTCTCTCAGCTGGAAAAGCATTTAGGATATTACATTTACAAAGTTATATTTGAAGCTTTAGAATGAGCCTCAGATAACATTCTTTACCGTAACATTGTTTAAATTACAATTTCTGGCCATTACTTCAAATAGTCACATTGGTCAATGACTCTCAACTTACAAAAACAAGCCAACAAATAAAAAAATAAATCAATTAATCTCCATGGTATAGGCAACATCGTGTTCTCTTATTATTTTATACTTAATGCCAGGGCATTTTCTCTAGCAACATCTCCTTATTTCTCCGGTTAGTCAGAAGTAATTATAAAATGACAGCTCAAGTTGAAGGTCATTTTGAAATTATTTATTTTTACATTGATGGGTCTAGAAATAGAAACAAAGGTGTTCTGCATGCAAGTGCTCTCTCACTGGGTTTCCTTGCTGTTTGTGACCCATGGATTTTTAATGAAATTGTTTATGATGTCTCATGGTGTTGTCTTCTATTTTCAACCTGCCCTTTTTGAAGCTTAGTTTCATGGTCACCTAGGAGTTTGAACTAACATTTGACTCTGATGTCATCTTAGAATAAGAAGGTGATTGACAAGCAGAACTAAGAAATTTTTTTAGCACTATTAAAATGATTATCCACAAAGAATTACATAGAGATGGTGAACCTTATGGGTTAATAGCTAATCTAAATATTATGTAGAGAAATTTTATTTTCCTCACATCTTTAAGTTTTACTGTATACAGTCTTATAAAACATTACTGTAAAACTGGCCTAAAAACCATTAATTTAAAAGGTTTATTTGAAAATGTTAAGCAATTTCTATACTTCCCTGCCATTAAGCAATATTCACAAATTTTAGAGTAGACAATAGACATCAGAATTCTGAAAGCATGAATTATCCAAGGATCTTCCTTACTTTTCAAATAACCAGTGTCAGATAAGATGTCTAATCTGTAATTGTTTTCATTTGATGAGACAATCTGAGACTTTCTTTAAATGATGCTTCCACGGATAATGAACATGTCTTTAAGAAAAACAATGATTCTTAATGTTTTCAGATTTGACTTCCAGAAATCAGCCTTCATTGACTGGGACAGTATGCATATAACTGTTGTTGTTAGCTTAAATGATGTAGCAAACATTTGTTACCCTTGAGGATTAGGAGTTCAGGGCTACTCTTGGCAACACAGAAATTTTGAGGCCAGTCTAAGCTCTTAGCAATCTTGCCACCTCAAAATAAATGCAAAAATTCGCATAGATAAACAATCATCACATTATTAGCTATTTATTTAATTAAAGGAGAATGATTGTATTAATTTCATCTATCTTTGAAATGCACCAAAAATTAGAAAAAAAAATGCTTGGGATAACATAATAGAGAGAAGCATAGATTTGTTAAAGATTTTCCCCTTTGGATTTTGATTTCCAGACCTTCAAGAAACCAAGGAATCTCAAACTCTCAGTTTTCTTAAAAAATGGAGAGGGTAGATATTGTGGTTCCCTCACCTATGATCCTGAGCACGCCAGAGCACCTGACCGACGAGCTTCTACTGGGTGTTTTGGAACTGGGTGCAGAAGTAGCACCTAAGGTCTGCTCAGCAGGGAAGAGGGGATGGGATAGGGTGTTTCCAGGGGAGAGGGTGGGGAACCGGGAAAGGGGATAATATTTGAAATGTAAAAACAAACAAACAAAAAACAAAAACAAAACAAAACAAACCAGAGGACTCATAGAAAAGGCTCAGAAGTTAAAATTGCATCATTATTTCACAAGACTAATATTCATTCTCACTACTCTTATTATAAGGATCAAAATTACCTGTAAGTGTAATGGCAGAACATCTGATACCTTATTCTTACCTCCACATGAGTCTGTATACACATGGATATAACATAAGCAGACAAAAAATGCATATTTTTAATCAATCTTTTAAAAATTAAGCTATTCCCATATGGATGTATGCATAATCTTAATTATATGCCCTTGTTTTTGAAACTGTCTGTATGACTATGATAGGTTTCTCGATCTTAGAGCAGTTTAGTTTTATTTATTTTCCTTAAGGTTTAGTTTTATTTGATCTGTATGGGCATTCTGTTTGAACGTATGTCTGTGGACCATGTGCATACAATACTAAGAATCCCAAAAGAGAGAATTTGATTACCTAGCTGTGAAGTTACACACAAATGTTAGAAAAACATGTGGAGAAAATGAATCATATCTGGGTCCTCTGGAACAAGCATAAGTTCTTTTAGCTAATGAGGCATCATGGAAAAGAAGAGTAAAATATGAAATATTTCAAAGGAATGTGAATCTGATAAACGTGAAGGTGATGGTAGAATTTTAAAAAGTGCATTATGGAGACTAAACTGAAACTGTCCTCAGAAAAAATCTACACGTAGACCTTAAAGCACCTTGGAGTTCTATGTCTGGTATCTAGCTCACTCAGCTACTATTTATCACCAGCAGCATGGCTTGAGCCAGGTTGTAACAACATTTTGAACATTTGAGACATGCATTCACCCAACATCTTTTTATTTCCCTTTCTTTTTACTTCCTTGATTCCTCCCAATAACTCCATATACACTCATAGTTTCAAGAAATAAGTTCTTATTGCCTCAGTGTCCACATCCTCAGTTTATTTCTGAGTTTCTGATCTGCTCTTTGGTTCCTATTTTTTGATTCCTTTCTGACTCTGACTGCATTGACATTGTCCTAGACCTTGATTTTTTTTTTTTTTTTTTTTTTTTTTTTTTTTTTTTTTTTTTTTTTTTTTTTTGTGCATTATGCTTGTTTTACTTGACTTGGTACTTATACTTAAAACCCAAACTCTGTGACTTCTTCTCTAAATGTATTCAAGTAGATAACTAAAAAAAATACACATGTATGTTTATTTTAGGTTTCATAATCACATCTTACAACACATGAGTCTTGGACTCTAAACATATGTGTCACCCACTCCACCTTTCCTCACTTCTCTCTACATCTCTTCCTTGCCTTTTTGAGTCTGATTTATTTAATTCAATAATGTGAACTACATGTGTGCCTGCTTTGCTACTAGAGGGATAACTTGGTCTAATTTTTATGGCCGAATAAAACTCCATTGTGAGTATGTACCACAGTTTCTCTACATACGATTTTCTTGATAGACACCAAGGCTGATGCTAGAACAGTGAACAGTGCTAGAATATAGTTCTTTAAGCAAAATTATTTCATGCTGCCCTAGAGTCCTCTAAATCTTCTACAGCGGGATAACTCTGTTGAAGGTGTCTATGGATCCTTACATTCTGACCAGTGGAGTATAACTGAATCCTTTATGCTCTCCCCAGGCTTTGTCTTCACTCTCTTATTCCTCATAGTTCTATTTTATTTATTCTTTGAGATTCCGTTGCAGTATAATGTGACCACGTGTTGTCATGTCCTTCCTGGTTAGGTAGGGTCTTGGAATACATTCCATTCCCGTTGCTGGAATAGTGCCTATCTTGGGCAGGTCCAGATTCTGTGTGTTTTGTGTCAGTCTCTATGAGTTCTTAAGTGTTATAGCCTTGGAGTATCTGACAGGGGCTGGTTTTTTGGTGTCATTTCTCACCTCTGGCTCTTACAAAGTTTCCACCTTCTCTGCCACATAAATCCTTGAACCTCGTGGGGAAGATTGTGATAATGAATTCTCATTTAAGGCTGAGCACTCCAAAGATGGTTAACTGGTGGCCCTCTGGGTTAAATGTCAGCTGCTGTGGGAAGAAATTTCTATGATGAGGGTTGAAGGGTCAGGAGAGGGGTTGATTTATTGGTATAGCAATATGTCATTAGGAGGCATCTTATTGGCCTGTTATTAATTTTCTTATTGGTAGCTATTCTGATTGACAAAGACAAAATATCAACATTATTTAATAAGCATTTCCTTTATAGGTGAAGCTCTAGTATGTTCTTTTATAACAGTGCTAGATCACCTATACCTTTGAGAATACCCTATTGTATTTCATTATTGATTTAATTCCATGTGTTTTTTTGTTTTTGTTTTTGTTTTTGTTTTTTGTTTTTGTTTTTTTTTTACAATTTCATTACCAAGTCTACATAATGGTTATCTATTAGATGTCCAAATAGCATGGCTTACACTTCTTATGGGGGCTGTTTCTTCTCTCCACTTACTTTTTGCTTGTGGTGTAGAAGTTTTAAACCGTCATAGAATACAGTTTGTAAATCATCCTTTTTCACAATTGGGACACTTTTCAGAATGACTCTCTCCATGCCTAAGTTAAAGTGTTTCTCTGCTTTGGACTTTGGGCCTTGTAGGTATAAATTTCACACAACCTATTTTTAATAAGGGTTCAACCTCTTCTCTAGCCCACCGCACAGCAGAGGTATTGAAAGAGAAAAGTTATTAAGATATGGGGAAAGAGGACCTGTTCAGCAGTAGTTCTTTGGGGTGAGCTTGATCTTGGGCAGCAGGTCAGTTATATAACAAACACCAGATACACTTAGCAGCTTCAGACAAGTCCTCTAGGCAGGCAGACACCAGACATGAGCTACCAACTTCAGGCAATTTCCTTCAGGTAGTGGACATCAAGCAGCTGTAGTTCTCTCTTGAAGAAACTGCCAGGCTTGCCACCTAGCATAAGGCAAATCCACAGAAGCAGCAAGCTGCTACAGGAACCCCACAAACACTTCTTCTTCTTCTTCTTCTTCTTCTTCTTCTTCTTCTTCTTCTTCTTCTTCTTCTTCTTNTCTTCTTCTTCTTCTTCTTCTTCTTCTTCTTCTTCTTCTTCTTCTTCTTCTTCTTCTTCTTCTTCTTCTTCTTCTTCTTCTCCTTCTCCTTCTCCTTCTCCTTCTCCTTCTCCTTCTTCTCCTTCTTCACCTTCTTCACCTTCTTCACCTTCTTCACCTTCTTCACCTTCTTCTCCTTCTTCTCCTTCTTGTACTTTTCTCCTTCTCCTTCTTCTACTTTTCTCCTGCTTCTCCTTCTTCTCCTTCTCCTCCTCCTCCTCCTCCCCTTCCCACTCCACCCCCCCCTCCTTCTTCGTTTTTGTTGTCCTTCTAAGGACAACATTTAATTGGGGCCGACTTACAGGTTCAGAGGTTCAGTCCATTATCATCAACATGGGAATACGGCAGCTTCCAGGCAGGCATGGTACAGGAGAAGATGAGAGTTCTATGTCTTTAGCTGAAGGCTGGCTCCCATGTGGTTAGGAAGAGGCTGTCCTTGACCACCGCCAGACTCATGCACTCCCTCCAGAAAGACCACATGTGTTCTAACAAGGCCACCCCTCTTAATAGTACTACTTCCTGGGCCAAGCATGTTCAAACCACCACAGGGACCTTTATACAACTACAGAGTCACTGACTTTGCAGAAATGGAGAATGCAACCATTCCAAGATCTTATTGTAATGTGTCTGAGGCTTGATAGTATATGAGAGCTTTAAAATTTCTGTAGGTAGTCTCTGAAGGCAATAGATAGCTTTCTGATGATGAAGTTAATGATACAACAGATTCTGTAGGTAGAAAGAAATGCCAAGGACATACAATGCCTTTGTTGCAAAATGTAGACAGAAATGAAACCAAGCCAAGGCACAAAACACATGGAGAGGACAAAATCTTTGATTTATGACTGTTCAAGTTTGTGTGATTTCCTTTCAACCACATCATGTTCTGCAGAGGGAACAGGGTGCCACATGTTTGGTTATGATTTTGCTTTCATCACTCATTGCTTGGGATTGTTTTTATGTTCTTTTAGAAATGAGAATGTTCACCATGCTTCATTCTCTGTTTGGATAGCTAATTTTCGGCTTTTCTTTTTTCTTTCTTTTTTGAGACCCAATCTATAAGTGTAGAACAGGTTATATTCACATAGAATATGTTCCTCTATAAGTGTCAGGAGTTCCATAATTATAGATATTTAGTACAGTAATCAGCTTCTCTTTTTACAGACTTTATATGATGTTATAGCTAAATCATTTCTTGAGTTTCACAGAGGTTTCGAATTCACTTTCACAAAAAGAAGCTGTAACAATTGGCTGAGTCATAAATTGTCTTGATGTATTTTTCATTTTAAGACAGGTATAAACATTTGGCAGGGGGAGAGAAGTAATGTTATAGTGAGAATCTGCAGAATTTTCCCAAGTGCCTGTGTTGAAAACTTAATCTTCAGTAGAATATGCCATTAGGAAACATTTGGAAGTGAAAGAAACCAAGAGCTTACATCTAGTTAGGAGCAAAAACGTATTCTACAGTGTATTTTTTTTTTTTTTAATTTTTGTTTTCTGGGTTTTTGTTTGTGTGTTTTTTTTGTTCTTAGCCTTGACATATATATGGTTTCTTGTGTTTA